>NC_058404.1:33562683-33643889 GCF_002201575.2 Neomonachus schauinslandi
TCATATGATACATGTCTTTCTCTGATTGACTTATTTTGCTCAGCATAATACCCTCCAGTTTCTTCTTCCATTTTTAAAAGAGGATGGGTATGCTCTAAGCAACTCCAAAGCTCACCAGTCTGAAGGTGAAGGCTTTCTTTTTCCTTTGCTGTTACCTCATCTTTGTCTTTCTCCCAGTCCAGATGCTGACCTTGAAGTCACTTTATTTTATCCTTGAGCTTCGCTCAGACTCCTCTTTGTCTTACAGCAGACTCAAGTCTAGAATGAATTTTAAGTGATTTGCTAGAAAGAAACAAGGTACAGTAAGATATCGTACAACCCCTTTCTGACCTTAAATCCTCTTAAACTACCAAGAACAGGACTGTGGTGTGTCAAGTCTAGGGCTAAACGTTACTTCTAGAAAACAAAACAAAACAAGACAAAACAAAACCATGAGTAAATATCTAAGATTAACCAAAGCCTCCTGACAACTGTTGTGGCTTCTTTTATTTGTGTTTTGAGGATTCAAAAGAAGAGGTAATGGAGGAGTGCATTATAATTTAATCACCCTGGGTACAATTGTTTCTTATATTTATAGCCTTGCTAAAAATCCAAGCTGGCCCTTCAGTGATTCTGCTCTCATTAGAGGCAAGCCCAAAAATTAGTGCACAACTTTCTACCTAGAGTTCCAGCAATTCCACTGGGCTCTAGTGCATTAGGCTTGATAGTCTTTGTTTAGGTGCAAATGAGTGTTACTATCTATACACTTGTCTCCCTTAGAATCTCTCTAAAAATCTTATTTTTAAGAGGAGGAAAAAAACCATGGAGTAACGAAGTCTATCAGCAGGAATTCTAATCTTATTTTAGTATTCTTTAGAATCTGTCGTTGAAAAGGCAGACTCCCCAAAATTTCATCAGGAGGGCTTGCCAAAATCCCAGCAAGTGTCCTGAGAACTGCCAGAGGAACACTAGTTATTAGACAGATTTTAATTTGTGCAAATCCATTAACAAAAATCTCTAATTAAAAAAAAAATCAATAGATGCCTGTGACATTAACCAGGAAAATCTAATAGAGGACCATTAAAATTTTTTTCTATTCAATTAACTTGAACACAACATGATGGACTCAACAGATACTTTAATTAGATGCATATGAAAAGAAATTTTGCAAAATTAAACAGACTCTCTATTTGCAACTGATATGAGGAAAACTGCAGTAAAAGATTTGCTCAAATCCCTAATGACTGGTAATTTCCTTGAGAGGGACATGAATTCACAGACAACATCCTTACAAATCAATCCTTCCCCAAGAGGTTGTCCTTTGTCAAGAAATAGTGCACTGTGCTGCCTGCTTCTGTCTCTATTATTTTTTTTTTCTTTTCTGGGTGAGATATTCATGTGGAAAACACAAAAGGTAAGTTTCAAGGGACTGTTTGCCAGAATCACTATTCCAGGCTCCTCACAGTAAAAATGGCCCAAAATATATGGTTCTAATTTACAGGGTGAACATGTGTCCAAGATTGTCCTGGACCATCTCAATTTATGCTTGTTGCCTTGGCATAGTTATTAATAGCACTCCTTTTTGTTCTAAATAGTGTCTTCATTTGGACAATAAATTATACAGTCATTCTACTAACCCATCAACCATCCCCACTACCTGTTTCACACTACTAAGGTGGGCCTTTCAACTTTTGGTGGAAATATGGGATTTCCCTGCTCAAAGAGGTTAAAATTTAGGAAATTAAGAAGTACCCATTGTTGTCTATGCAAAAGGCATGCAAACACATTTGCCAACCCCCTCAGTTGGTTTTCTTCTTTTTCCACCCTGGCCTCCCACCCCCAAATTTACCCTCAATGTTTTCACATTTAGGATTGGTGTTGAAATCTTGTGAGATGAAATTAACATAACTTCCACTATAGAGGTTCTCAAATCCTAGATGGCTCTGGTCTTTTTCACTTAAAGAATCATCTTCCTCATCTAAACTAACTCATTAGTTAATAATATAATATGCTTGGAATGGAAGGCTATAGGTAAAATATTGGATTCTACTAACCAGTCTCCAAGTTGACTCCTGATGATGCCTGCTTCCTGATATTTACATTCTTGTGTGGGATCATACCAGGATTGGTTTTTGTGACCAATAAATGATAGTTTGTCATCCTAAGATTAGCTAATAAAATTTTGCTCTTTCCATTTTGTATGGAATTACTCATCTTGTCTCTCTCTCTCTCTTTCAGATTACTTGCTTTGGGGAAGACATATTGCGAGCTATGTTGTAAACAACCATAGCAAGAGGTCCACATGGCAAGGAGCTGAAGTATCTGGTCAACCACAAGCAAGGAACTGAGATCTACCAACAGCCACATGAGTGAGCTTGGAATTAGACTCCCCTGGTCCAATTGCACCTTGAGGTGACTATAGTTTTGGTCAATGGGTTAACTGAAACTTAGTAAGAAACCATGAGCCTGGACCTTCTAGATTCCTAACCCTCAGAAACCGTGTGAGATAATAAATACCTATTATTAAAAAGTGCTAAGTTTCAGAGTAATTTGTTATGTAGCAATAGCTAACTGATTCAGTCAAAACCCCTGTCTCCTGGAGGAATGTGGTCAGAAAGGATTAATATGGTGCCCAACCAAAAAAGTACCGTATTTATGAAATAAATGGATGTAATAGGTGCACAATCCATCCATTTGTCAATTCAGCATATATTTCTTGATCACCTACAATGTGCCAGGGCTGTAATAGACACTGCCCTAGGTATTAAGGACATAAGAATGTGCCAAGGATATAGGGGTGAGTACTTGCTTTCATGAGGTTTAGAGTCTAGTAAAATCTGAGAAAAATAGGAAATTGCTAATCAGTTTCTGAGTACATGACTATTTGGAAGGACAAGTAGGTGAAAGTGGATATAGGGCCAGTAAGTGTCAAATGTATTGTGAACATTAAAACCCTTATTGCTACTATTCAATTTATGCATGCAAGTATATAGCACTCAAAAATCAAATGATTCATTTGGGCAAGAGATAAGAAAACTGGACCCTAGTTGATAAATTTAGGAATTGTTTTTCCCACGGTTAGAGAGTAACCAAAATAAAACTGTGATGTTTATCACTAAGAGAAATTTCTAAATTATTATACTAATAGAATGATTGGATTTAGTGAAATAGTGAACACATGATGATAAATTTATTGGGTGTTCATTTACATGTGGACTTCACTAAGAAGAAGAAGGGTGAAGAGCGGGCAGTGAGGGAAACTAGCCCTGAAATTTGGGTATAGCTTCTTAATTTGATCATTAAAAGAAAGGAGCCGTGGATCATCACTGACTTCTTTAATGGTCTGACAGAAGCAATTTACTGCCTCATATTTCCATTAGCATACATTCAGTGGAGATGGTAATACTTAGCTAGATATATCAGGAAGGTATCAAAAATAAATCACAGTGTTGGATAAGACTTGCAAGAGAGTTATCACTTCTCTTGAGGTAAGAGGTAAGGATTTGCCTTTTCATTTCCTGGGCTATGTCATTGGCGTTGCAGGGAAATTCTCGGCTGGGACTGTGACAGGCACATTCAGGGAGTTCCGGTTCTCCCTCCTTTTGGAGTCAGGTTGATATTGCGCCACAGGGCGGTACTTCGAACCTGCGGTACCGGGGACGCCCCTGTTCTGCCCACTAATGAAGAGTCAGTGCGACAAATCCAAAGTAATCACTGTAATCATCCTTTTCATCTTCCCTCCTCTCCCCAAAGCTTAAACTAATAATAATAACCATTTTAAAGCTTTCTCATGGGAAACTTGGGCTCGACTAGAAGGAAAATCAATTGTTCTTAGGACAGCTATTATTGTAAGAATTAATCACCGCTATTTGCAATTACTGTACCATACAATTATCACTAATATTTATGCCGCTTTGACTGCTGCTGGAGACCACGCTGCCTTCGCCGCTGTTACCCCAGAACAGAGAGGCAGAGCAGAAAAATAAATGAATCCAAAGGATGGAGATGACAGGGGGAGGGGATCCGATTCTCCCACTGTCAGGCCGAGATGTATTAAACAGCTACTGCTGCGCGAGTCACAACAGCAGCCCACTCAGGCTGCAAGCTCTCCTTTGAAAGAAAAGAAAGGAACTCAAATAGGTTTGAGAGAATAAGAATTAGAATCATTCTCGGGCTTAAAAATCTATTTTCTGAGCCTGCATAACTCAGTTCTTCTGAAGCATATGATTCTTTATCATGGAAAAGAAAAATCTGCCACTCCCTATTTTGAAATGAGCACCCTGCAATGTGCCACTTGGACTCTTGGAGATGAGTCCCCCTGTCTGTGCGAGTGAGCAGTACCTGGCCTCCATCCTGGGGGGTGGGGGTGGGGGTAGTGTTTAAGGTTTTAGGTGTTAGGTTTCATTAAGCAATAAACAAATGACAAGTCTTTATTTTCCTCATTATTTATCCAACATCAATTTATAATTTAAAGATATTTAAAGTTGTTTATGCTCTTATTTTTAAAATAATTTCCGACATGGGACGCCTGGGTGGCTCAGACAGTAAAGCATCTGCCTTCGGCTCAGGTCATGATCCCAGGGTTCTGGGATGGAGCCCCATATCAGCCTGCTTGCTCAGCAGGGAGTCTGCTTCTCCCTCTGCCTGCCACTGTCCCTGCGTGTGCTCTCTCTTGCTCTCTATCTGACAAATAAATAAATAATCTTAAAAAAAATAATTTCAGACTTCCAAAAAAATGGAAAAAATTGTATTAAAATGTCTGTACAATCTTCACCCAGATTCCCGCAAATCACAGTGTGATTACCCAAATCAGGAAAGGTAACACTGAAGCAATAGTATCTAATCTACAAACTTGCAAATTTTACCAATTTTCCCAGTGATGTCCTTTTTTTCCAATCCAGGATCAGATCCAGGACCCCACATTGTACATAGTCGTCCTTAGTCTACCTTAATCTGCAACAATCCTCATTCTTCTTTTGTCTTCGATACTCTGATGTTTTGCAAAGTAGTGTCTGATTATTTGTAAAATGTTTCCTTGAGATTGGCCTCAAGATTGACAGAAATACCACAGAAATGAAGTTGTGTCCTTGGTAGTGTTATCCTATCCCAAGGCACATGATATTTACAGGTGACTTTTTTTTTAATTAAGCTTTTATTTTGAGATAAATGTAGATTCACATGCAGTTGGGTAAAAAATAGTTCAGATAATCTCCATATACCCTTTACTAGTGTCCTCCCAAGTTAGCAGCTTCCAAAATCATAGTGCAATATCACGCCAGGATATTGACACTGATGGGCAAGAAACGGAACATTTCCATCAACACAAGCATCCCTCTTTTGGCCCTTTTACAGCCACACACAATTCCCTCCTCCCTCACCCTCATCTAATCTATGGCAGTCATTACTATATTCTCCATTTTTATAACTTTGCCATTTCGAGAATGTTTTATAAATGAAATCGTGTATTACATAACCTTTTGGGACTGGCTTTTTTCCATTCAAGGTAGTTCTCTGGAGACTCACCCAGGGTGTTGTGTGTGTCAATTGTTTCTTTTATTGCTGAGTAGTACTTCATAGTATGGATGTATCACAGGGTAACCATTCAATCCTTGAAGGACGTTTGGGTTACTTCAGTTTGGGGCTATTAAGAGTAAAGCTGCCTGCGGTACCAGGGACGCCCCTGTTCTGCACACTAAGGAAGAGTCAGTGCTGACAAATCCAAAGTAATCACTGTAATCATCCTTTTCATCTTCCCTCCTCTCCCCAAAGCTTAAACTAATAATAATAAACATTTCTGTACAGGTTTTCATGTGACCATAAGTTTTCAGGGATGAATGCCCGCAAGCACAATTGCTGGGTGATGTGGTAGTTGCATGTTTAGTTTTGTTTTAAGAAACTGCCAAAATGTTTCCCAAAGTGGCTATACCATTTTATATTCTGACCTGCCATGAATAAGTGATCTAATTTTCTGCATATTTACTAACATTTGGTATTGTGGCTATTTCTAATTTAGCCATTCTGATAGGTATATAGGGATAACTGACTGTGGTTTTAATTTGCATTTTGCTCATGGCTAATAAAGTTTAGTATCTTGTCTTACACTTATTTGCCATGAATATATTCTCTTTGATGAAATGTTTGTTCATGTCTTTTTGCCCATGTTCTAATAAGATTGTTTTTCTGTTATGTTTTGAAAGTTCTTTACATATTTTAGATTTACATATTTTAGTCTGTTGCTGGTACTGCGGTGTGCAAATATGTTATCCTAGATTGTAATCTGTATTTTCATCTTCTTCACAGGCTCTTTTACAGAGAAAAAGTTTTTAATCTGGATGAAACCCAATTTACCCACTTTTTCTTTTATGGATCATGCTTTTTGTGTCAAATCTAAGACTTCTTTGCTTAGCCTTAGATCTTAAAGATTTTCTATTTTTTCCCCAAAAGTTTTAGAGTTTTATGTTTTTCACTCAAGTCCATAATCTATTTCGGGTTAATTTTTGTCTCAGGTGTGAGACTTCGATGAAGTTCATTCTTTTTTTGGTGGGCAGGGGTGCAGAAATGCCCACTTGCTTCAGTACCAGTTTAAAAAAGCTCTTTTTTTCTTTGTTGAATTGCTTTTGCATCTTTGTTTTTAAAATTCAGTTAGGCATTTTTGTTCAGGGCTATTTCTGAGTTCTTCATTCCGTTATTGTATGTATGTGTCTCTCCTTTTTCCAAAATCTGTAGTCTTGATTACTGTGACTATATACACTTAGACTAAATCCTCCTTCTTTATTCTCTTTCAAATTAGTTCTCTCTATTCTAATTCCTTTGACTCTCCATGTAAATTTGAGAATAATCCTGTTTATCTCTACTAAATATATTACTGGTGTTTTGAGAGGAATTATTGTAAACTTGTATGTCAATCCGGGGAGAATTGACATCTTTTCTATGTTGAGTCTTCCAATCCATGAACACAGGATGTCTCTCCATATTTAGATCTTTTATTTCTTTCATCAACATGTTGTTACTTTTCAGCATGCAAGTTCTGTACTTAACTTTGTGAAATTCATGCTTATTTTATTTGCCTTTTGAGTTTACAAATGGCACTATTTTTTTTTTTTAATTTCAATGCTCACACTTTCATTACTAGCATATAGGAATATAGTCCATAGAATAAACCTGTACGAATGTATTTTTATGTTGCTCCAAGTGTGTCTTCAGGATAAATTCCTTAGAAGCAGGGTTACTGGGTCAAAAGGTAGATGAATATATAACTATGTTAAATGTGGCCAAGTTCCTCCCCTGATGGATAACATTGGCTTCTATTTTGCCTTTCCACAGCAGTGTATAAGAGGGCTTATTCCCAAAAGTCTCACTAACAGAATATATTGTCAGACTTGAAAAGGTTTTGCCAATCTGATAGATGACAAGCTGCATTTTGGTGTCATTTTGATTTGTGTTTCTACAATTATAAATAAGATGAAACATATATTTGTACACTTAAGGGCCATTATTTAGCACTATTGAGAATAGTCCGTTTATGTATTTTCTCATTTTTATATGAACCTTTGGACCCTTTTCTCTCAATTTTAAGGATTTTACATATTGTTAGGATATCAATGTACTTTGTGCATTGCAAATACTTTCCCCCCAATTTTCAGCGGTCTTTTCACTTTGTGATGCTGTTTTTTGGGGTTTTTTTAATCATGCTTTTTAATCATATTATGTCATCAAATTTATAATGTTTTCTTTTTTTATCTTTGAATTTTATTAGAGAGAGAGAGAGAACACAAGCAGGGGGAGTGGTAGGCAGAGGGAGAGGGAGAAGCAGGCTCCCCACTGAGCAGGACCCTGGGATCATGACCTGAGCGGAAGGCAGACTCTTAACTGACTGAGCCACCCAGGCACCCCTTTGTCTTTGAATTTTAAATCTTATTTAGAAAGCCTTTCCTTACACTGAAGTTAAAGAGGAAATTACCTATGTTTTCCTTCCGTACTTCCTGGTCTTGTTTTTCACGTTGAGATCTCTGACGCATTTAAAGTTTACTCTTGTGTATGGTGTGAGGTATGGGCCCAGTTTTATCTTTTTCCCAGTGGTTGTAGCTGTCCCAGCACTTCTTAAAAAAACTATTGTTTCCCCAGTGATTTGAGAGACAACGTTTGTCATATACTAAATTTCCACATGTACCAATGTCTATTTTTGGACATTCTATTCCATTGGTCTATTCATACCCCAGTATCACATCCGTTCACCAATGTTCTGTGTCTCACTTCCTTGCTAGAGAATGTAAGCCTGTGATCTGCCGTCCGAAATATGGTAGCTTGCTGGGAAGGATGTGGGTCTGTGGGCCTGTCCTATCACACTTCCCCCAGCACATGACTTTGTGTTCTCCCCTTTCAAAGGCACAGTTCTAACTTTTGTGTATTAGAGAGGATGACAATGTACATTTCAGATGCTCATTAGGATTAACTAAAGCAATATATGTGAGACTTCATTGTTAACTGTTATTGTTATTAATATGCACAGTGCGGCACATATGATGGAATTTAACAGGCCAGGTCCTGTAGTTAGGCAGAGATGGAATCCACCCTCCTAGTGAGTGCATGACCTTGAGCAAGGTAACTTAGCTTTTCTGAGACTTAGATTTCTCGTTCTGAAATGCAGATAATAATTATAACTCTATGGTCAAGTTGTAAGGATTTATTATAATACTGTATGGAGGGCACTTAACACAGTGTCTGACACAGAGTTCATGTTTGATTAATGTTAGATTTTGCCTTTATTAATCTATAGATATCGCTAACAACTTTTAGAGTGAAATATTCCATTTCCAGAGATTCAAAAGTGTTTGCAGAAGCTATGCTATATACACATCACACCTACCACACTTCAGTGAAATCCAGCTTAGTTGGTAATCAGTTTCGTTTAAAAATAAAAAAAATAATAATTGGCCTTCTAAGGATGGCCTTTAAAAAATTGTTTGCTTGGCGCCTTGTAGACACAGTGCCAGTCTCTGTTGCCCTGATCACATGTATTTTGTGAGAATACATATCAAATAGAACACATATCAAATAGCTAGACTCAATTGTGGTAGCCAGCTGTCCACGGACAACATTCTTGGGGGAAATGCCTCATGTCTTTAATTTCAAAGATCTTTCTACATTGGGTCTGTGCCCACTTCACATTTCAGATCCCAAAGGCAGGCCCTGGACTGTCTAAAGGCAAGTTTATAGTTCTTCACTAGAGATGATTCATGTTTTCCACGACTTTTAAATTGCTCTTTTCTGCAGAGGGTTAATTTTAAGGGAAACAAAACAAACAAGCCCAAACGTTTCTATTTATTAATGAGATTTTCAGCTCAATGCAAACCTTGTTGTTATTGATTGCCCCTCAAAGATATTAATTTATCATAGGCTTAATTCTGCATAGAGACTTCCCAATTACAATATCTCTTCTTCTTTACCTACTTCAGAATTCTGACATTAGATTAAACTTGTGTTTCCTGTCACTCCTTCATTTCTCCAAATCCTGTTTCCCCAGCCTTCTGCTTGGCTAACCATTGGCAATATTTTGGCATCTTTCCTATTAATCTCATGAAACTTATCCTTTATTAATACTCCTTGGCATCCAACAACTTCAAGGTGATAGAAGAACAGGAATGGCATTAATAATTTAGAATTGAATAACAAACTAGAACAGAATAGGCCACTTTCCTTTACCTGCTTACCCTCTCTTGGCAGCATGGAGGAATTGTCGGTGCCAAGCAAAGTAGGGCAAGGACACTGACTGAGAAGGCAGAGATGGATCAACAAATCAGAGCGAGAAGGTCAACTGGGTTTTCTGATCCCTGTTTTCTACCCCCCCAAAAATGAAAGAATTCTTCATGAAACCACACATGAATGACAAGAGATCATAAAGATTATCTAGCTCTGTGCTTCCTTATTGAGATGAGAAAACTGAAACAGAAAGATAAAATAATTGGTCCAAGGTCACACAGGGACTTAATGGATGTCTCAGAGTCTTTTCCAGCACGAAATAGAGTCATTTTGGAGAGGTAATTAAAGGAAGTATCAGATGTCCTGAAACTAAGATTTTCACATAAGTTTATCCTGGTAGAATGTTCAAGTTTGACACTTAATCATACCAGAGAAAAGAAAATGTGTGAAGCCATTTATAAACATTTCTGTAAGATCCTCATTAACACTTAATGGTTTTCCTCTGAACTCCTAGGCATGTATGACACATTTAACCTGCCTCCTGGATTTACAGGATCCTTCAAGCCCACACTGGATTCCAACTTGTCCGCTCCTGCACTTGATTACTGACATACGTCCATATCAATCTGCTGGACGTATTCATATACTGACTTAAATCTTTAACTTACAGTTTATTCCCAGAAGAATCCACCCAACTAGTTTAAAGTACACTGTTAATAGGACCAGAATTTTGAAATCTTTCTAGCCCCACAGTACCTAATTTATTGTTCATGCCATAATAGATGCTCAGTAAGTACATGTTCATCTACTGAGCAGTAGTCATTTAATGAGTGTTTATGACTACTTTGCTGATCACCCTGAATGACACTGGATTTAGAAAAATGACCCACTTGTCTGAGGAGACTTCAGTTCTGGAAACAAATGAACCCCTTCGTGCCTAAGGATCCTCCTGAGAAACGTTGCATCCTCCAGTATTAATTAATTAATTCCCGATTTAAAAAAATTCTTCCAGGTTTACATTTATGCCTTTCAATCTCAAGGCACTTACAAGCTTGTGTGTAAAGATGTAACTGCTATTTTAATCGATTCCTGCAAATGCTCATATCCTATTAGAAAAGACAGCCTCTGCAAGAGCAACCGGGTTGTGTGACAGGTTCATTCCAAGTGATGATCTCTATTCTGATACTGTAGAAAATCCTATAATGCAATAAAATGTTTCCAACAAGGCCTATTGAATACATTACAGTTAAAAATAATTCAGTCTGTCCCAATGATTGATTTGAGCCACAAACTAGAGACTGACAGCTAAGTCACTTTTTTTCCGTCTCCCAAATATTTTCCACGCAATGAAAATTGATCCTTTTTATTGTGTTGATGAAACAATAATAGAGTCATAAAACATAACAGAACAAGAGGAAGTTGACAAAGTATATGTTTGATTAATTGCCTTAATAGATCATAGGTGCTGATGGAAATGTTTCTGATTTCTCAAGACTCATTTTTCAATCTTTTAAGAGGTAACGCAAAACATATGTATTTACCAACCCCCAACTCGATGAACAAGAACTGAAACCCAAAATGCATGTGCCAGAAGTACTTGAAGCATGAAAAGTCTACAATCTATCTAGAGTTTTAAGGCTATGGCAGGCTGAATGGGTTGCCTTGTCAGCCAGGACAGGAGGATAGTTGATCAGAAAGCCTTTGGACTCTCTCTTCTCAAGTCATGTCTGGTTTTTCTCTTGCAGAATGGAAGGTCCAAATTTCTCAGAGCCAACACAGGCACCATCATCAGTGGCCCCTGCTGCCCCTGAATGTTTTTAACCCTGCTCTCAACCCGGATGGACTTTGTCATGGGACCCTGTGAGGATTTCATGGGTAAGAAGATGCGACAGATGCTCAATAATTGGCCGCTGAGCAGCGTTCAGTTGGTGGAGGCAATATCATTTAGAGTTACGGCTCTCAGAACCTTTTCTCTTCTTGTGTTCATGTTGCGATCTTCAAATATGTGACTTTTCCTATCTGCATTTATTCACTTTTTTATTTGTTTATATTTCTAATTTGTCTACCATGTGATAGGCCTTGTAATGCAGCAATTAACATGAGATGTACAATTGTTGTCCTTGAAGAATTTATAGCTTATTTAGAGAAACAGACATTAAGCATGTCATTTCAATAAACTGTCATGAGTGTTATGATAGTGGGCACGTCAGGTCCTACAAGAACATATATCAGAGATGGGTAAGCCTAACTTTCTCTAGAAGGTTAAGGAAGACAGGTCATTTGTAGATGGAGATGTTTAAGCTAAAATATAAAAATTTAGAAGGAGTTAGCAAGGCAAAGTGGTGTTATTCGATGGTGGGTGGGTGGTGTGGGAACTGTCCTCTACTTTTTCCTTATTCAAAAAACCCTAATGTTGAAAGTTCTCCATTTAGTAATTCTGGAGTAGCTTGTATGAAACAAACCCTCCCACAGAGAGCAGTTGTAAGCTCTGGATAAAATATAAAAAGCAACTATTTAAAGTCAGCGAGGAGAAGTCAAAGGCAGGAAGAAACTTGAGAAGATTCACTCCTGAAAGAAGGAAATCTCACTGGGTGAGGCCCACGATGTTACAGATTTTGCCCTGAGAGCACATGATGCTGGACAGTTAGACATCAAACAGAACACCTTGGTCTTTTTGGCAAGGGGTGGCTGGAAATCAAAGGGGAACAAAATCTCTCATGTACTCCCATTAGCTACAGATCTTCTTGAAAACTAGGGTGACCCTTAAACTGCACATGTTCAGGGAAGATTACAGGATGCCCAGAAGAAAGCGACAGATTTGCAGCTGAAAAATCTGAGCAGGAGATTTAAACTGCTGACCCATACAAGAGATACAAAGTTCATAATTGAGTTCTATAAATTTGAAAAGTCTTGGAGAGACCTGCTTTGATTGAGAGTTAAGCTTTTGCAGCCCCTTTTGGAGTCCTGAGCCTGGTCAAGCCTTCTCTGCCCTGCCTTTGGAGAAGATAAGATTTTTTTGTATATTACCAGCAAGGCACCCTAGCTTTCACCCTTAGTTTTCAGTTGGCTATTAATTGCTCTCAGCTTTTTATTACCTTCTTTCCAGAGCTCAATTTAACCACTCAGTTCTATTGTTCTTATAGCTATTATTTCATAGTTCTCAAACGCTTGAAAAATTATACCAGCCAGTGCATTTTCTTATGATATAGACCAACCCACTTCACCACTGATGAAAGTCGAAGCATTTGCGTCTCCAGTTTTTGCAGGAACTATCTATGATCCACTCACCACCATCAGGAGGATCCTCCTTGCTACCTGGCAGCAAGTGACCCAGCTCAAAAATGCCATCTCATTGGCTACTGTCCTTGACTATCTGGTAACAATTATTGCCATTTCAAAATATATTCTCAGACAGAGTTTAGCATGCAGGATGTTTGCAAATGCACTTGGGATCACACCTATAAAAGAAAAGGGACAGAAGCTGGATTGGTTAGAGTGAGAAGTTGAATATAATACCTTAGCAACCAGAAACGTTGAAACTGAAAAGGCTCTTCAAAATTGTTCCCCATTAGGACAAAATAGCCAGGTCTTCATACACTATATGCAATAAAGTATACTGTATTTAGACCATCCCAGGAAGGTCTGTAATTTGTGTACTATGGCTTTCTGCAGCCAAGGCAATCCCCAAAGGAGCTGACAGCTAAAAGCTGTTCTGCAAACAGCACTCCCAAAGGCTGAGTCAACAGGTGCTTTCATCAAAATGGATTTGGGTGGTTTATCATAATGTTCAACACAATCTACATCCAACCGTCTTGGACCCTGAAGTGATAAGATTAATGGTAAAAGCCAGCACTCTAAAAATAGCAGAATGAAAATGAAGAAAAAAGCTGGTTCTTTGAATCCTGGAAACATTAGGAATTCTTATTAGGATATTATACATAGGTCATCATTGTGGTCATCGTTAGCTAGATTTTCAGTAACTGAAAACTGAAAACATTTTAACAAATGAGGGAGGGAGAGAAGGGCAGAGAGCATACTGAAGGCGGAGGAACCGTCTTATGAAAAGCAAAGATTGTGGGGGAACACACATCTTTGAAGAACTGAAACAAGTCCAGTATGGATGACATACATAGTACAGGATAGGGAGAAAATAAAGCTGAAGAAGTAAGCAGGGGTGAAATCATGGATGCTTCTCAAACTTCACTGTAGAGTTGATTTTATGCCAAAGGCAAGGGAAAGCAATAGTAAGGTTTTAAGCCCGAAAGTGATATAATAAAGTTGTGCTTTTGAAAGATCTCTCCAGCTCCGCTAAGGAGCTTAAGTTGGAGAGGCCAAGGCAAGACACAGGGAAACCTTTTAGGAAGTAATTGCTCTAATCCTGGTGAAAGGGGGCTTGGAGCAGGGCGGGAGCTGTGGGCATGGAACAAAAGTGAGCAGAATAAGAGCATTTAAAGGTCCAGATTGCACTTGGTGACCATCTTGTTAAGGGAAAACTTGAAATTGGGGATGATTTCTCAGACCCTGGCTTGGGTGACATGTGCCTGGGCACACACAACTTCAGTTGTAGCCCAGCAGGGAGGTAGAGGCACTGGGCTTCAGAGCCAGACTCTGTGTTCCCTTCCTGACAGGTACTTCTTAGTTGGGTGCCTTTTACCCATGTTCACCATTCTGTAATTCCGTTTTCTCATCTGTAAAATGTTAAATATCAACCTTCGAAGCTTGTGTGAGGAGTAAATGAATTCATACTGGTAAAATACTTGTCCATAGTAACTTTCCAATAAATACCAGTCATTATTATTAGGGACCTCACTCTGGTTTTTCTATTCCTGCTTCTTGTTTGGTTTTTGAACCTTGTTGATTTGGATTTTTTCAGATTCCAATGTGATAACCCATTCTGTCCCTTGTTTTCTTCACGATGACTTGCCTTGGCATTCCTGATGCCCCAGCCAGCCCCATTAACTTCCTCACACCATGCCAATGGAAGAGCAAGTGATATTGTAGGAAAAGAATTTCCTGATGAAAGTTATTTCAATTTAAACTTGTGTATACTGAAATTACTGAGTCCTCAAATGGAACAGTCTGACAGTCAAGGCTAAAGGCTTTGGCATCTAGGACCAATGGCATCAGCATCACATTCCTGTTTATCTCAGGCACCAGTGGGAATCAAGCCTCCTCATCTGATCCCACATTTGTACACTGTCAGTCTTTTCTGTATTGCCCCTACCCTTTCATCCTTCGTTGCTTTCCCAAGCTCTTCCACTGCACCTCTGGAATTTAGAGTTTGTCCTCAAGCCTCCCTACCCCACATACATTCTCAAAATACACTCTCTAAATGTCCCTTTCACTTTTTGCTCTAACTGAAACTGACTTGCTCCAACATCATTTCACCTGCAGCATCCTGAGTATAGATTTCTTCCCCCTCACCCCCCAGCCCCAAGAATGGCATAACTTGGGAAAAATGGCCTAGGATTGGGGTAGGAGTTCCCCATGTTTTTCATAGATACTTCCAAACTACCTTTCCCACTTTCTCCTTCAAAACCCATTTATTGTATATGTCATCAGGTTTTGCCATTACTGTTCTCGCTTTCAGTGCCTGATCTCCTAGTCACTCCCCTTCCTTAATTTGTAATTTCAGCATATTGTTCACTGTCTCCCTATCAACCATACTTTCAGTATTAATTCTCAGAGACTTTAAAATATATGTAGATGATCTCATGGTTCTTGACCCCACTAGTGTTAAATTTTATCCTAGCGATCATCAATGATTAAAATCTTGGTTTAAAAGTCCATCATGTCCTATCCTTCAACTCACTTCCTCTAGTCCTCCTACACCAACAATTTTATGCTCTTGGTGAGGTCTTCTGTCTGTTGATCCCTCCTCACTTTAACTTTCCAATAATTTATCTTCCTCCCTTTCTTCCTAACCCAGTGTAGAATTCATAGTAAGTAAAACCCCTAACTCTCCAATCCTTCCTCCTGATACATTTTTCTCCATTCTACTTACCTCATAGAACTTCAACCTTATTTAAATCCAAACATGTGCTTCTTTCATATTTGCATATGGCCCACTGAATTTTGCCCAAGAGAAAAATAAAATGACAGAACCATGGTGACAGGACCTACTTTAAGCTTCTGGCTACAGTTCTGAAACATCACCTTCCTGGTTAAATTCATTTTCTACACTATCAGATGATTATTTCATACTATTCTCCCAAATCTTCCCCTTCTTCTCCATATCCCCCATACTCTCAACTGATCACCTCACCATGGACTTGATAGAGAAATTAGATATTTCATCTTTTCACCATTTCCATGAAAGAAGTACACATACTAATATTTTAGACAACTGACTTCACAGGAGGTTTCTATCCTAGAAGGGACTTCATTTCTGGAATCACCCTCTTCTCTCCCACATCAATTTCTCCCTCTTTATTGGACTCTACCAAATTCCCAAATCTACCCTAACTGCATCTCTACACAGTGCATTAACAACCTAGTTGCTCAGGCCAAAAGTCTAGATTCCTTTCTTTTCATCATCTTTCACATCTAATTCATCAGTGAGTCCCAAGTCCCATAGTGTAGATTTCGAAATAGCCTGAATATGACTTTATTTCACCATCTTCAATGACATGGTCTCAATTTGAACACTTTTATCTCTAGCATGAACTACTGCTATAGTCTTCAGGTCTCCCTGTCTCCTTCTTGCCTCACATGTTCTATTTGCCACAATATGCCCAGGATAATCTTAATAACTTACTTTGTGTAAACTTAAGAATAACTTTGATCATATCTCTTCACTCCTACTAACCCTCTAATAGCTTTCAATTATAAAAAAATATGAACAAATCTTTTTAGTATGGTCAATGAATTTATCTTTGTCCAGATCTCTAATCCCATCTATCTGTCTCTATTACCCCTTCACTAGTTAACTGCACTAATCTTCTTTCTGTTCCTCTAACATGCCATTCCAACGTCTTTGCATTTTTCCTTTCCTTTACTCATTACTCAGATTTCAAATCTAATATCACCTGCTCAGAGGCCTCTCCCAGCCAACCTAGGTAAAACCACTCACTCGCATCCGTGCTCTACCTTATTATTATTATAGTCTATCTTCTTCCAACAACTTCTTGGTTTTCAATATTCTTTTATTTGTTTTGCCTCCCGCCCCTCATACACATAGCAGATACCTGCATATTCCTTAAAGCAGATTTTCTCTCTCTCTCTCTCTCCCTTCTTCACTAGCACCTAAATAATATTTGAATTTGACACACATTACTTGTGATCAATAAACATTTGTTGACTGACTGAATGATGACTTACTGATATTGAAGCCCTAGTATTAAAAACCTGTGCCACCAAGGCCTTGGGTTCATACTTGAGAAATTAGGAAGCAAGATTAATGTAAAATTGTTCTTTTGATAGAGGAAAAAATCAACTCTCCATATTTAAGCAGAGACAGAGTGAACAAGCTTCCTAGAGGAAATATAAGTTAGATGGAAGTCACAGACACATAGAACAGATACATTTGAGATTTTACTTTAAATGTCATTCTACCTAGATTTTTCACTTAGTATTATAAGAACTTTCTCACATAATTAAAGATATTTATAAACAAAATCTTCAATTGTTGAATAATATTCCATTTTCTATGGAGTGACATTAATTAATTTAACCATTCTATTGTTTATCAACATTTACTTTTTGAAAAAGGATTTTTCTTTTATAAATAAACATGATTATGCATTAGTCTTTTTGAACATTTCTGGTTATTTCTTCAGTATGAACTCTTAGGAGGGGAAAAACTACTTAAAAGGGGTAAGTATTTTTAATGTTACCAACATTACTAAGTAACTTCCTAAGATGTTTGTGTAATTTATATTCAAATAGTCTATAAAAGCAACCATTTCATAGCACCCTCCAACATTAATAATATTTATTTTATTCTTTGTTCGTTTATAGGCAAAAGGTTAATTTCAATATTTTCATTTGCATTTCTGTGGTTACTAGAATGTCATAAATATTTTAGATATCTGCATTAATTCTTTTGCATTTTGTACATTTGTATATTACATTTTCTCTTTTTGGTCTTAGTGACGTTCTTATCAATTTGCATGAAATTTTTATGTATTGAGCTTTGTATAATGGTTATAAATATATAACCATTTATCTGTTATGTTTGTTTCAAATACTCATCATATCTACAGATTTTTAAATATTTTACCTAATGTCAGCAACATTAGAGGTTCTGAAGACAATGGGCAAATCTAAGAAAGAAATAAAAAATTCCTTCCTTCATAGAGTAGAATGTACCAAAAATTGGCCCATGTAGGAAAACTAAAGCAGAGTGAATTAAGGATTTGCCTGAATAGAGTTCAGGTGGGGCATAAAGGATTCAGCATTTTATGGGATCAAGAGGAAGGAACACTCAGTAAAGCAAGCAGCCCACTGAGGGCACTAATTTTCCTAAAAAACAAAACAAAACAAAAAAGTCAGTCCTGGCTGAGAGACCAGGCACAGAGTATAAAGCAGCAATTTATCTTTTATGAATTAAGGATTAGACCATCTTTGATATCTTAGATGCTTTCTTTTCCAACCTGGAACCTTTAACCTCACACAACTCTCCTCTTAAGCTATAAATATTAAGGAAATCCAAAAAGATTTTTTCTTCTAATATATGGAGAGAAGTCAGGGGGAAAGGGCAGATGCTAAAGAGAACAGAATTGAATTCCAAAACTTTTGTGAAGCTGGAATATTAGGAAAATAGCCCCCTTGAAGAGCATTTTGGTTGAAGGGAAGGCAGAGATGGGAGGACAAAGTTAGCATTGAAACAGTGGAAGCAAGAGGTCAATCCAACATAGACGTGATTAGGTCTCACCTTCCCTGGTGCATTGACTAAATATGTTAACAGGAAAGCAAAGGCTTTAGAATGCAAACACCTGGAATGAGGAGAATCTATATTTTCCTTATAAAAACATGTTTTTCTGGCACACGTGCAGCTTCTCAGTGATCTGGGCCAGCTGTGCACCCCGGGAATGGCCACAGGCACAGGGACTATACCCAGTGGGTACACCCCATTTCCCTTGTGTTAAATGCCTTGAAATGGCACCGATTGAGAATGCCATTAACTCCATTATCATGCCACTAAGCTGTTTTCCCTTAATTTGATCTGAAATTTATTATATTTAACCTATTAAAAAATTTCCTGAAATATATGGCCACAGCGGTATCTCTCTGTTTCCAAGCTCACTCGTACATCCAGAGCCAATTGTCCTTCAGCAATGGGAAGAAAAACACAGCCTTCCTTATCTGCAGTTTCTTATTCAGATTCAGATTTCCCTCAGGCTCTTCAATGTTACCCAAAAGAAGCCGCCTTGCTCTCAGTAATTCTGTTCTTCTAATTTCATGGAAATTGGCTTTAGGATGCAGTGCATGAAAAGGCGAAAAGGAAACCTTACTTTGGTTATCCCCAAATTAAGGCAAAATATTTTGTTTGTGTGAACATTTTTCTCTTCTCAAAGACTATTTTTAAAAAGATCTTAAATCTTGGAGCTACTGCCATCATGCTCCCCACATCATTCTTCCTCCCGCTTAGAACGTTTCTATCCTAGCCATCCCAATTCCCATCCTGCGCATTTCAGCATCAAAACAGGACTTTGCCGTGGCCCCTGGGCTGTCACTCAGTGTCACAGGGGGCATCTGAGCACCATTCATTTACCCCCTCATTTATTATCTTACTCAACAAATGAATTAGAATCTCTGTTGTAAACCAGATATTAGGAAAATACAAAGGGTGTTCTAGGGAATGAACCTGACATAAGTTTTCTGGTTCCTTTACCATTTTGAATTTTCTATATTTTTTTTTTTAAAAGATTTTATTTATTTATTCATGAGAGACAGAGAGAGAGAGAGAGGCAGAGGGAGAAGCAGGCTCCCAAGGAGCAGGGAGCCCGATGCGGGACTCGATCCCAGGACCCTGGGATCATGACCTGAGCCGAAGGCAGACGCTTAACCATCTGAGCCACCCAGGCGCCCGAATTTTCTATATTTTTAAAGGGATTTATCCACTTCATCAGGATTTCAAATTCATTACATATGATGATTCATAACACATTTAAAAATCTGTATAGTTACGTACTCCTTCTAAATTTTTATTCTGGGGGCGCCTGAGTGGCTCAATTGGTTAAGAATCTGCCTTGGGTTCAGGTCATGATCCCAGGGTCCTGGGATAGAGCCCCATGTCAGGCTCCCTGCTCAGCGGGGAGTCTGCTTCTCTCTCTTCCCCTACCCTTCCCCCCGCTCATGCTCTGTCTCTCACTCTCAAATAAATAAAAATCTTAATAATAATAATAAATAAATAAATTTTTATTCTGTAGCTACTTTTACCTTTCCATTCTCCATTGTGTTTGTGTTTATTTGCATATTCTCTCTCTCTGGATTTTTTTTGGGGGAAGGGTCAGTCCTCACAGAAGTGTTTTAATAATCTTTTGGAAGAATCAGCTTTCCATTTGTTAATTTCTTTATTATTTATTTATTTATGGTCTAAATTTCACTGAATCTTCTCATCTCTATTCTTTTCTTTCTTTCTTCCTTTTCTTTTTTTTAGAGAGAGAGAGAGGAGACAGCATGAGCGGGGTGGAGGGCAGAGGGAGAAGGGGAGAGGGTCTTAAGCAGACTTGCCCTGAGTACAGAGCCCAACTTGGGGCTCAATTTCACCACCCTCAGATCATGACCTGAGCCAAAATCAAGAGTCGGATGTTTAACCACCTGAGCCACCCAGGTGCCCCCTCTATTATTTTCTTGTTTCTTGTTTCTTCTTGCCCCTTTCAGTTTGATTGTTTTTCCCTAACTTCCTGAATTGAGTACTCAGTTCATTTACCTTCACCTTTCTTCTTTCTTGATAAATGTATTTATGGCTCCACATTTCTCATTAAGCACTGCTTTCGCTGTCTCACAAATTTGCCTTTTAACATATTTATTATCATTCATTCTCCATACTTCATAATTTTCTTTACTACTTCCTTTTTAACCCAAAAGTTATTTAGTAATTATTTAGTTTCCAAACACATTGGATTTTACAAGAACAATACTTTTATATTATATTATTTGAAATTTATTGAGACTATCTTTGTGTCCTAATTCAGGACTTTTTTTGGGGGGGGTAGTCAATGTGTGTGCTTAAAAAATACTGTTTCTCTTCATTGATTGTAGATGATCATTAATATTTCTTAGTGTTCAAAATCTCTGCTTTTTCTACCTCTTTAATTTCCTAATTTCTAAAAGAGGTGTTAAAATTCACAGTAACTGCCATGTCTTTCTTTCATCATTCCTGTCAGTTGATGCTTGGTACACTCAAAGACTATATTGTTAGCTGCATATATGTATATACATCTGTTTCATTATATTTTGTACCAGTATATAATGTTTTTTGAACATTATGCTGCTTTTCCTTTACATGTTATTTAATCAGATCCTGTCACTATAAGTCCAGCTTTCTTTTGGTTCAATTTTGTTTGAGATACCATTTCATATTCTTTCATTTTTAGCCATTCTTGAGTATGTGTCTTGTCAACAGATTTTGTATTGCATTGTGTTTAATTAAATCTCAGAGTCTCTGTTTTTTAATTGGTCTAATTCATTTACAATTACTCTATTTTTTTAAAGATTTATTTATTTATTCATTCATTCATTCATTCATTCATTCATTCATTCATTTATAGAGAGAGAGCTAGCACATGCATGAGCAGGGGGAGGGCTAGAGGGAGAGAGAGAGAGAATCTCCAGCATGCTCCCTGAGCATGGAGCCTGATTCAGGGCTGGAGCCTGACTCAGGGCTCAATCCCACAACCCTGAGATAATGACCTGAGCCGAAATCAAAAGTTGGTCGCTTGAATGACTGAGCCACTTAGGCGCCCCAACAATTACTCTATTTTTATAGCAGAATTTTGTTCCATCCTTCCCTTGTTTTCATCATTTGTTTTTTTTGGGGGGGAGGGTCAAATAAAAAGCAAATCCCAAATTAGGTAAGGAGAGTCTTTATTTGAAAAGATTATTCCAATAAGGTAAGGACAACTGCAGTAGAGATAACTCTCAGATTATAAGATCTGCAAGCATCTTAAGGGTTGGGCAGAAAGGAATTTCTTTTGTAGGGAGGAGTAAACTAGGCCACAAAGAATCAGGTGTGGAGGAATGGGCTGAATAGTGGAACATGAAATGCCTTTTCTTCAGATCAGCAGATTCTTGGAAGGGACCAGGAAGGAGGAGCCACAGGGCAATGCTGGATCAGGCTGAGGGTAAGTCAAAGTTCAGGGCCTAAGGGAAAGAGAGGTGGGACTAAAACTTGGTCAAGTTATCAAGTATCTTACTGATTTTGATTAGTGGTTACAAATAGTTCAGTTAATCATCTCTGAGGCAAAAGTAGAAGGGAATTTGGAGAGTCTTTCTGGCTTTAGCATAGGTAAAAAAGGGCGAAATCTGTCAGTCTTACAAAATCATATGGGAAAGGGTAGTTCTTTTCAATAAGCTTTTCCTGAAACACAAAAGGGTGGGAAGATTTCTAACCCATCCCTATCTACATGGAGAACACATCACAGGTAGAGTTTAATATTGCTACCTGCTTTCAAATGAATATATCATTTTCTTTTGGAGATTGTGTATTTTATAGTGTCAGACTTCTCCTTAAAATACATTCTTTTGTTAATTCACCGTAACTGAGCAAAACTTGTCTCTTACAAAGTACTTTATTATACTCCCATATTTGCTCTCAAAATGTGTCTTTATAAACACTAGCATAAATAATATTATATGTATTTCCCTATCATTAGTATTATAGACTCTTTTTAATTTTTTTATTATTTATTTTTTAAATTATGTTCAGTTAGCCAACATATAGTACATCATTAGTTTTTTATGAAACTTTTTTTTTAAAGATTTCATTTCTTTATTTGTCAGAAAGAGAGAGAGCACAAGCTGGGGGAGTGTCAGGCAGAGGGAGAAGCAGGCTCCCTGTTGAGCAAGGGGCCTGATGTGGGACTCGATTCCAGGACCATGGGATCATGACCTGAGCTGGAGACAGATGCTTAAACCAACTGAGCTACCCAGGCATCCCAGTATTATAGAATTTAAGATCACATGGCTAATTTTTTCCATGTTCTTTTAGTTTCAATGCTTATCAAATGCACTTCTAAATCAAAATGTATTCCATATTTATCCCTGTGGCTATCTTTTCTATCCTAAAAGGTATAATTTTTGGCCAAAAAAAAAATAGAAATAAAAATAAATCATGTGCTTCATAATTCTTCTTCAGCACAATATCTCTCTGTAAGTATTTCACATAGTAAGTGTTCAGTAAATCTTTGTTTAATGAATAAACACAAAGAATATGTCAAGTGGATGTCCAGATAGTTATATTCATAAAGTATAACTACAACCTGACAGTATATATTTAAAAGTTGTGTATTTCCTCTATCTTTATTTTTTATAAATGTAAATTTATATAAATTTATGTAAGTGTAAAAATATTCATACAATTATACACACACATGCACGCACATATACATACCCCTTTTTTCATGCACCCAATGTTTCCTAATTTTTTTGTCTCAAGGTTCATGGAATCCTGTACATTATATACTCACATAGAAACATGTATATTTTTACATATGAGATATTTTTCCTTGGATTATGTCTGGATCTTTTTATTCAATGATTCAACCATTCTTTCAACTAATATTTGTTAATTACCTTTGATGTTCAAAGTTCAAGAGTGGGAATAGGGTTATAATTATATACTGGACGGTCAGAGAAGCCTTACCGAGGAGACATTTGATACAAGACCTATATGGAGATAAAGGACTGAACTATCTATATGTCTGGGGTAACGGTGTTTCCTAAAGAGAGGACAAAAGGGGCAAAAATCCTCCCAAAAGCTTGCCTGGCAGGATAGTAAGTAGGCTAATAATTTACAGGGAAAACATCATTATCTTATAACAATGCACATTTGCATGCATTGGATATAGTAATTCTTTTCTGGTATCTATAACCAAGAGGTCATGGACCATTAGACATGTTGCAAATGCCAATAAAAATACTTTCCAAATAGCAGAAAACCAGAAACAACTCAGTAGTCCATGAAAGATAAATTCTGCTATATTCACACATGGAATGTTATACAGCTGTGAAAATGCTTTAACCATTTGCATGGATAAACCTTAAAAATAAAATTGAATTAAAAAAAAAAGTTCTGGGGCGCCTGGGTGGCTCAGTCGTTAAGGATCTGCCTTCGGCTCAGGTCATGATCCCAGGGTCCTGGGATGGAACCCTGAGTTGGGCTCCTTGCTCAGTGGGGAGCCTGCTTCTTCCTCTCTCCCCTGCTCATGCTCTCTTACTATCTTTCTGTCTCTCAAATAAATAAAATAAAATCTTTAAAAAATAAAAACAAAAAAATAAAAAATAAATAAAAAGTCCAGGAAATTGAAAGGCAAGGAAATAATTAACACAAAATTTACATTTGATCAACTCTATCAGAGAAGGCAGGAGGCTAGACTAGGGATATAGCACACAGTCAATGCTATGTTTGCTAGCCACAATGCTTTAATTCCCAACTTATTTGATGTGTTTTGGCATGTTTAAATTTTAAAAGACAATGAAGAAGTAAGTTGAAAAGAAGGAAGATAGAGGCACTTTCATATATTGGTTAAATACATGAATAGTTGAAGTTGATTTGGAAGGTAACTGGTTTATATCTGTCAAAATTTAAAGTACACATACCTTTTTATCTGAGAAATACATTTGTGGGAATTCATCAGAAAATGTCTGTGTATGCATTTATCAATACATGAATACAAAGATGAGGGCACAATGATATTTATTGCAGCATTATCTGTAACAGCAAGACAATGGAAATAACCTAATTATCCATCAAAAAAAAAAAAAAAAAGAAAAGGTTAACTGAGTTATAATATGTATTTCCTATGGGATGCTTTGCAATCATTAAAAGTATATTTATATATTTATATATATTTATTTATATATATATATTTCATATATATACATATGCACAGAACTGCATAGAAAAGGAATTAGAAGATGAAAATCATAAGTCATCAATCATCAGTCTTGTTTATCTCTGTGGTGGGAGTAGGAAAGAAGGAAGGAAAATTTTAATTTGTCCTGTATACTCTGTATAACAAAGACTGTGTTCTTATATTGTTCAGGTGATTCTTTTTTTTAGACAGAGAGAAAGATAAGAGAATAAGTAAGCAGAAGGGAGGAGCAGTGGGATAGAGAGAATCCCAAGCAGGCTCCACGCTCAGCTCAGAGCCTGATGTGGGCCTTGATCTCAAGACCCTGAGATCATGAAACCAAGAGCTGGAGCTTAACTGACTGAGCCACCCAGGCACCTCAGATCAGGTGATTCTTTTTTTGTTTTTTGGGTTTTTTTTAAGATTATTTGAAAGAGAGAGAGCACATGAGCAGGGGGAGGGGCAGAGGAAAAGAGAATCTGGAAGCAGGCTCCCCACTGAGTGTGGAGCCCATTGTGGGGATGGATCCCAGGATCCTGAGATTATGACCTGAGCTGAAACCAAGAGCTGGCCATTTAGCTGACTGAGCCACCCGGTGCCCCTTAGGTCAGGTGATTCTTAAAGCATTCTTTTCTTTGCCAAGACATGTCCATTAGGATATAAATTATGATTTGAAAAACTTATTGTTCAAACTGATTTGTATCCAGAATTATTCATTCCCCTTAATATCCTCTCTTCCTCAAAGTCATAATTTTTAAATTGAGAAAGACCTTAAAATCACACATAGTTTATCAAGATCTATGATTCTTCTAGAGGAATCCCTTAAGTCACTGATGTAGTCTCTCTGCCTTCATCTGGATGTGATTTTGATGGGCTTATCCAGCACTGCCCAACGTTTCAGCTTCTTTCACTTCCTCACTGGTCTCATGATAACCACATTGCAGCCAGAGTCATCTACAGAACCATTCAAAGAGCATCCCTTCCCTGCTTATAAACCAATGCATCTCACATAGAGACTTTCAGATATGTCTCCAAACTTCCTTAGCCTTCCTCAATAACCATTGCCACCCTCTCCCATCATTATTTGCTACCCCAAATTATCTTTCTGTTCCTCAGACATACCCTTCCTTTTGGTCTTTGTACAAGTTTTGGCTCTTCTTTCTTCTATTTTGATCATGATATGATTAAAACCACTTAGATTTTTTTAAAAATTATAGCTGAATTGAAACTCAGCTCTGACAATTATTGGTTATGTAATCTCTAAAAGAGTACTCAACAAAATTGACCTTTAATTTCTCCATTTGTAAAATGAAAAATAAAAATACTTAATCAGATGTCTGAGAAAATCAAATCAAATAATGGATGTAAATCATTTGTTACTATGGCTATCCCAATGAATATTCAACCAATATTTGTTTAATCAATTCACACCACAGCAAGCAATAATTCCAGGTGTTTATTTCATCAGCACCTACCTATTTGCTGTTATTCCAAGCGATTCAATCTATCAATCAAGATTTACTACATTATTGTGTTGCACTGTTGAGCTTTCCAAGCACATGACTTACATCAGTATTATACATATATTTTTTTATATCCCTTACTTATTTTTTAGGAGAGTGTTAAGAAGAAAGTAATTAATGTCTAATTGTTTATGTAATTTCCCCCTTGTACAATGCTCACTGCATCCTATTTCCAAGCCTCCATTCTCTACAATTTTAGTTCTAGATAGCATTTCAGATAAACTATTTTGTCCAGTGTAACACATCCATTGATGTCATAAAACAAGTTTTTAAATTGTACTATTTTAAATGTCTACCTTGTAGAGAAGAAGGGAGGCTAATTCTGATAAAAGTTTACTCTGGGGCATGTGATCAGCCATTAAAAAAAAAAAACCCACACACACACACCAATTCCCAAAGTATTGGCTAACCCACTTCACACTGTTACCACACACAGCCAGCCATTTATCCATTCTGCAAGTAATTGCTGGCCCTGGGAATTGAGTGATTGACAAGACAACCTTGATTACTAGGTCTCTCCAGATTCACAGTCTGGCATTGAAGATACACTTTGAACAGCAATTACAACAAAGTACAGTATATGTTAGAAGAACATGTGTCCCAGGTCAACCGGAACACAGAACAAGGGCATCCACCTAAAAGATAGCATTTGGGACTTAAGACCCAATAGCTATTTCCTAAGAAACTTCTCCAGAAAACCTGTTTATGGCAGTTAAGCTGTTCCAAATCCTGAAAAAGAAAAGATGGTTTAAGAAAAAAATCCCTTAATTGCTTAAAACACCATCTCTACCATCGAGTTCTTCCCTGGAGCTCCTGGTAATTATAGTACATACTCTCCCTCAAGTTTCAATGAAAAAATCCTTTTGTGGGCCATCACTGTCTTATTGGTAGGCCAGGATTTTTTTTTTTTTTTAACAAATCATCCCAAACAAAAGCCTACTTCATATAGCTCAAATACTGGATAAGGAAAATTTTGCCTTGTCCAAGCTGTTGTCAGTGGTGAGCTAAATCCACACCAAAAGAGCAGGCGGTAACACCACTGTGATAGAAGGGATTAAATCAGAGATGGATAGTCATTGTTTAAAGACACTAGGGAACTGACTTACCTACAGAGTGGGAAATTGAAAGAATGAGTAGCCCCTAATGTTCACAGTCTTGCAAATTCAGATATGAGTTTAAAGGTATGAAAGGATATGTGTGTATGTGTTTGTGTGTGTGTGGTTATGAAAGTTCAAAGGAGCAAAAGATTAATGTTAATTTAAGGGTAATAGAGAAAACTTTATGAAAAAGGCAGGATTTGATTTGTATTTAGAAGTATACAAAAAATTTCAGTGATGTCAGTAAAGAGGGTACAGAACATGTCTAGATCTTCCTGGTCCATTATAGCTGGAACAGAGTGCTAATGAAGGTTTTTGACTGACACAAACATAGGAAAAGAAATCCAACTATAAAGCCATCCAAGTAAGGGAAAAGATTCTATAATTCTAATGTAGTGAGTGTTCTTTCAAAATAATCTGACTCCCATTCTATATTTTCCTTGCCAAAGAATACTCCTTTGTCCTGGAACTAAAAAATATTTCTATGTTGAAATAACTTATACTTAGTGGGATTGAAGTGTTGAAATCTGTCCCAAAATTCATTCCATACATGCAAACAGGTGTGTCCCTCATATATGTGTCTCTATGTGTTTTCATTCATCATTGAAGAAGACCTGATAGAATATTGTCCACAATCCCTTTAGCAGCTTGGATGGAGCAGAATCAAAGTGGCATATGACCAGAAGGGACAGATGTCGCCTCATCTAAACCTATCTGTCAGTAACAGTGTTGGCATGGTGCTGGGTATCGTTCTGAGCTCAAGAGGACATCACAGATTGTTACTCTTACTGCTTTCCTGGAAGCAGATACCAAGCATAGCTACTAGTTATTACTGGTACTTTCCCAACAATGTCAGCAGACCTGCCTGAAAAACATTTTTTTTTTTTAGTGGGCTCCATTCCCAGTGTGGAGCTCAACCTGGGGCTTGAACTCACAACCCTGAGATCAAGACCTGAACTGAGATCAAGAGTTGGATGTTTAAGTGACTGAGCCACTGAGGTGCCCCTGAAAAACATTTATTTGACTGCAGACAGAGCTCTTCATTTATTTGGGATCCAAGTGCCCTCTCTAATAAACTGCAACCAAGTTCCAACGCTCTAGACAATGACCCCAGATAAGGGTTGGGGTCAGGTGGGCAGGGGTCTGGGGCCAAGGCTATAGGAGGAGCTGCGCAGCCAACAGAACGAACGGCTAGGACAAGTGTTTGGCCATCGCCCCCAACATCCCAACTCCCTGCCCAAGGCCAGGAGCAGAGCAGTGCTGGGGGCTCCTCAGGCCTCTGGGACCCACCCCAGGAGGCCAGTGTTCTCCTGGCAAAGGGCTCGGTAGTCCTCACAGATCTTCTCCAAGTTGCTGAGGGTCTTCTTCCCCATCTCCGTCTCGATCTGCTCCTCAAGGTCTCTAACTTCCCATATGTTTGTGCCTGTATCCTCCATGGTCTGGATGAGCTGGCTGCAGTTCTCATGCAAGGCAGCTAGATACTTGTATGCCTTCTGAACAGCATCATCCTTCTTGGCATCCTTGAACACGAGCTCATCAGTCACGGCATATGTCCAGTCCAGCTTCCCAAACAGGGAGTTGATTTCCTTCTGAAGCTCGTTTGTGTCCAATAAGATCTTAATGATCTCTTCTTTCTGCTTCCGGATGTTGCCCACAATCTCCAGGATGTGCTGGGTATAGGCCAGCCGAGACACATCTCTAGTCAGGGTCTCCAGCTCTGACACCAGCTGTTTATAGACCTCCTCCTTCCTTTGGGCCTCTTTGGCAGCTCTGGTGCAGTTCCTGGATCTCTGCCAGCCGTCGTGAAGATTCCAGCTTTCTGAAATCCTGGAGCTTTCGGAGGTGGCAGTACTCAGCCAGGAGAGGGACCCGGTGCTTTTCCCACTGACCCGCCAAGTGGAAGACCCGCTGGGCACTACTCTCTACCATGAGCTGCAGCTTGGCCAGGTTGGCAGCCCCGCCAGGCAGCAGCTCCACTGCACGGCTCTTCAAGTGCAGGGCCTGCTCACGCTCCCACATGCTGAGCTCGCTCTGCCAATGCTCGGTCTCCACCTGCACAAGGCTGATTCTCAGGGTCTTCATGTTAACTTCAACCTCTTCAGTGTTGTAGTTCACTCCCTCCAGCTGCTCCCGAAGAGACTCCACCTCCCGAGCTGCCTTCATGTCCTATTCAGGCTGCTGGGAGGTGGCCGGCACATCAGACACTTGGGCTGCCTGGACCTCAGGCTCCAGATGGAAGGTGAACTTCTCTGAGTGTGTGAAGTGGGAAGCCTTGGAAGCACCAGTCCTGGCCCCAGCACCCCAGGCCTGCAACAGCTCTCCCAGGTCTCCGGCTTGTTGGGGAGCCCCTAGTCGGCCCCAGGTCTGGCATAGATGCTCAGCCAGGTGCTTCTGCATCCGTTGCCGTTAAGCCCGTGTATCCTCCTGGGTGGGATGGTAGGGTGCCCAGTGGACCCAGTCTTCATCCCCAGGGCAGTTCTGGCCTGTGTGCTGGCAGAGCTGGATGGTATGGCATTCAAAGAGTGAGGCCACCCTCCTAGCAGGCTGGAGCACCTGGGTGGGAGCTGGTAGCAGCAGAGGACTCGCCTGGAACTCCCGGGGCTCCCTTCTGGAACTCAACTCAGGCATGACAAGCCTGGTGATATGGAAAGGTTTCTGGGAGGCTGAGTCCTGGAGGTGCTGTAGCTTGGGAGTGCAAAGGAGGGGTGGCACCCAGGGCAGGGCCAGCTGGTCCTGGATTTGGCTCCTGATGGCCTGGAGAAGGATAGCTGAATCACCTGCAAGCTGATCTCCATCCTTAGAGGCATCAGAGGGGAGACGCTCAGCCAAGAAGAGAAGCAGGTCCCGGAGATCAGGCTCACTGGGGTAGAGGAAGTTCTGATAGCCAAGCTCCAATGAGTAGCCCAGGTCCATGCAGGCCTGAGCCAGGAAGCAGTTGGACAGGGCCAGAGGTAGCAGGGGGCTGAGGCCAGAGCCCATGGCAGATTGAGCACACGCAGGCAGTGGACCACAGCTTCTACAACCAACTCAGTAGTGAAGGCTCGCAGAATCTGCACATCTGGAGGAACTGCCATGCCAGCCTGGCGCAGGGAATGGATGAGGATTCGGTCGGCCTCCTCCATGCCGGATCTGGGTTCAGGGTGGGGCGGAGCAAGAGAGGCGCAGCTTTTAAAACCTGAAAAACATTTTTTAGATGAGGATATATTTCCTAGAATATCTAAGATCTAGTGTTGTTTTACCAAAATTAACCACTTTGGCTAAAAGAGATCTCTGAGAATTTAAGGAGCCAAATTATCCATATACAAACACATGTTATCTCAATAATCCTTTAATAGCATGTCCTAGAACAACTACAAAACAATGTTTAATTCTTTCATATCATATTAGCAAATGCAAACCCAAAGGTGGAACCCAGTGCATAACTGTCTTGTAGTATCGAAATCATGTGTAAGACATTGCTGAATAATCCAGAGATCTGGACTCCTCCAAATGGCAAATATAGCTTTGCTTTGGAATGAATGATAACTATAATCCATCTAATTCACCCAAAATGTTTATTGAAACATTGATACACTGAGAATACAGTTACAAAAACAAGCAGCAGAAATGTTTCCTTCCTCGTGGGACTTATTTCCAGTGGGAAGATATTAGTAGTAAATAAAACAGGCCAATGAGGAGTAGACCAGAGGGTGATCAAAACTATGGAGTAACAGCAAAGAATGAGGATGGGAATGCAGAGGCAGCAGGGGTGGGTGGGGAGAGGGCAACTGCCATTTCATGTAGGGCTGTCAGGCCAGGCGTTCCTGATTAAGTGCCAGGTGAGCAAAAAGCTGAAGGAACTGAGCAACGAAGCCAAATCATTATCTACAGGGACAGCATCACTGGCAGAGGAAACAGCACAATCAAACATCTCAAGATGAGACTATGCTTGGCATGTTCAAGAAATATCGAGAAGATTAGGATGGCCAAAATGGAATGAAAGGGGGAAGAGTTGAAGGAGGTGAGATGAGTGAAGTCACAGGGGAGCTACTGTATAAAGCTGGCTTTTACTCTGAGTGAGATGGGGGACACCACAGAGGTCAGAGTAAGGAGGGTGTGGTCTGAAAGGACAACTCTGCTTACTGTGTTAAGAGACTACAGGTGAGGGTCAGCTCTTAAACAGGAAGACCAGTCAGAGAGCCATTGCAAAAATCCAAGTGAAAGATGATAGTTTCAGGCAGGTGACTAGGGAGGAACTGGTAAGAATTGGCTAGATTCAAATGTATATATTTTGATGACAAGGATTCATGGTAGATTGCATATGAGTTATGATAAAATAGAGGAGTCAAAAGATGGTTCTGTCTTAAGGATGAGGTTCTCATTTGTGGAGATAAAGAATGGGAGAGGAACATCTTTGGAGCAGGGGAAATCACAAACTTTGATTTGAGGCATGTCAAGTGTGAGGTGCCTATTAAACATCAAAATATGTGCATTGGGTAGCCAGGAGGAAAGAAATAGTTACAGTTAAAGAGAGAGTTCATGGCCAGAGATGTAACTTTGCACATTAGCAAAGGGAAGGCACTTAGCGCTCTGAGACTGGATAAGTCATCAAGGGAATGTGTAGAAATAGAAGAGAAAGTGCCAGGGAGAAAAGGAAGAACTCACCAAGTTGAGGGAGAAGCTACAAAGGAATTATGGTTACAATATAAATTGTGCAATCACAGTCTTTCTGTTTTAAGAACATAATTCTATTTGTTATTTCCAGTTTGTGTGTCTTGTGACTAGATGGATTACCTTTTTATGTAAACACTACTGATGCCAATGACTCCTGGCTGATTCAGTATAGATCCTTATGCACCTACTAAGTGCAATGCTTTTTATTTTTCCACCAAAGCATTCCTCCACCAGAACACAAAGTTTTTTTTCTCTAGGAATTTTGGACAATGATAAGATAGTGAATAGAGAAAAAGTTTCATGCTTATAGAAAGTTCTTTAATGGCCCAATCTTTGCACTAGCTTATGTGCAGTAGATTGTAGGCACACCTCAAAAAGTGAAGCATGAAGACCCAAATGATGGGATAGAAGGAAGGCATATATGAGTTACTGAAGTGAAAAACCAAGATCCTCCCTCTCCATTTCTTCAGCAATATGCTGTGGCATGCCTATTTTTCTCTAGACTCTGGAAATGCTAATTTAATAAATTTACTTTTATTCATTATTGTAATTATAAATTCATGACTGTAATTTTAAAGTCATCTTTTTTCTACCTTCTGCTCCAGTGACATCTGAATGCTATTGATTGTAAATGTCAAATTAAATTTCTAGGCATATTTTCCTTGTGTTGGGATCAATACATAACTTGAAGAGCTCCTTTGATAGGACATTGAAAGTTATTTCTCACCCATGTGACATTTTGGCTCTTTTCCCCCTGAATATTTCAGTTAGATATTGGCAGCTTTCACTTCCTGGATGTTTACAGGGAAATATGGTCTTGCTTTGTAAACCTGAACTTCCAAACTAAAAAAAATAAAAAATAAAAAGAGAGAGATGTGAGAACATGAATCATATGCGTATTAATTTAACTTGAATAAACCCAGTACAAGAAAATCCAGATTTACAAAAGCTGATTAAGGTGCCCCAACTCTGTTAATTATTTATTGATTTTTTACAAAAGTATTCTTAGTTTTTTAATTTTCAATAATTCAGTATAAGATTCCTTCAATCATTTAAAAATGATTGCTTATAGCTTTTGGTGTCTTTTTTTGAGTCATAGTTAAAGAAATCTAGAAAAATTGATTTGCTTAAACCATTACTTTCATATTTTAATCATTTTTTCAATCATTAATTTACTCACTCATTTGTAAATTGTATCAACCAGTATAGAAAACAGTATGTAGGTTCAAAAAAGTTAAAAATAGAACTACCATATGATTCAACAACCCTACTTCTGGATGAATACCCAAAGGAAAGGAAATCACTACCTCAAAGAAATATCTTCACTCCCATGTTTATTGTAACATTATTCACAATAGCCAATATATGGAAACAACCTAAGTATCCATTAATAGATGAATAAAATCCCGACATTTGTGACAACGTAGGTAAACCTGGAGGACATTATGCAAAGTGAAATAAACCAGACACAGAAAGACAAATACTGCATCTCACTTATATACGTGGAATTAAACAAAACTGAATTCATAGCAACACAGAGTAGAGTAGTGGTTACCTGTGGCTGGAGTGTGGAGGAAAATGGAAGATTAAAAAAAGAACTAAGAAAGAAAATAGAGTAGTGGTTGCTAGAAGTTGGGGGTAGGAGGCATTATTGAGAGTCATAGCTTAATAGGTGCAGAGTTCAGTTTTGCAAAATGAAAAGAGTTCTGGAGATGGATGGTGGTGATGGCTGCACAACAGTATGAATGTACTTAGTACCACTGAATGGTACACCTCAAAGTGGTTACAATTGTAAGTTATATATTATGTGTATTTATCACAATAGAATATAATAATTTACCCATTAAAAATAAAAAAATAATAATTTCCATAAGTAGTATTAAACATCTAAACTTGAGTCAGCCAGGCTTGGGTCTTGGGTCTATAGGCGAGAGAACCCCCACCCCCACCCCATCAGGAGTGGTAGGGCCAAAGAGACTCTTGAAACAATATTCACTATGGTGGGTCTTCACATGGTCTGCTGAATGCTATCTAATGTAGACCCTTCATCCACTTCCTCTGTGAAATCCCTGATAAAGTCAACATTTCTTACTCAGATGTGTGAGTGAATTTCCTTGGGGAAAAACCAAAGAAGAGGTGACAAGTTCTTTGTCCAAGGTTGGCATGGGCTAGAAACAGAGGCAGACTGCTCATACACAGAAGCTGGAAGAGTGTTGTCCACCGTAGTTGCCCTCTATTGAAACACTTCTCACGTGAGAAGGTAAATCATTGTCCAAGTATATTCTGCTCCTGAATGGTAAGGTGTACTATTTTACTTGCAGCTCCAGGTGACTGGCATGGTGTCTGGCCCTCACCCTTATCCCATAGATAATTAGTGAATACTCCACAGACTGAATGATTGACTGTTGAACATTTCTGTATTTTCCACTCAAGAAGTAGCAAGCATTTCCTCAGAATTACAGCTGGTGCTGACATGAGACAGAATTGTGATGAGGGCACAAGCTGACATGAGCAGCCAATTCAGACACTGAGGCTAAAGGGCAGGGTGAGGGGGACCTTGCTTCTCCCACAGGCAATGTTGGGGACCATGGTGTATGCTTATCCTCACTGCGACTCAAGCAGCGATAAGCAACAAACCCAGAGACTGATGAACTAAGATGATGGCAGCTACTGAGGATGGTAACTGACACTTTTTGAAGGAAAAAAAAAAAAAGGAAGACAGCACTTTTATTATCATATGGCTCCTCATCTTCTCTTCCCATCCACCATGGTCTTCTCCCTTCTCTCATTCCATAGCACTTTGGACTTGTTCTTCCAAATCAGTCAGTGGACATGGGGAATACATTTGAGCTTATGCTTGTCAAAAACCAATGTGGAGGAAAAAATGGATTCTAAAAAAGAGCACTGGATTGTGTTCTCATCAAAAAACAGATACAAATATAATGTTTAGTATGCTTTTCTTGAAAATGGGACATTGCAGTTTTTAAAGACTTCAAATAATTTTAAACTAAATATGCACAGCAGCCTCTTGAGGTAGAAAGAGGCAGGATAGTGTAACAAAAAGAAAATGGATCTGAAATCAAAAGGGGCTCAAGGGTATACCTTAGCTGATCACATGTCAACTGTGGGGCCTTAGGCCCTACATATCTGAATGCTTTTAAGTCTCATTTTCATCATCCATAAAATGGGGATTAAAATGATATTTTCCTGGTAGAGTAAGAATTAAATAAGAAATCTCTAAAACCCATAAAAATGTTTACTATATATTCATTAAAAATATTTATGGAACATCTGCTGGGTGTCAATAGATACAATAGTGAATAATGAAACAAAAATCTTTGTGTTTGTGATTTTTTTTTTCGTATTTGTGTGTGTGTGTGTATAGGTAAATAAGAAAAATATGCAAAATATAGTATGTCAGATGTGTAAGCAAGGAATAGAGGGAGATTGCTAGGGAAAGAGAGACCTGTGATTTTAAGTAGGGTGAAGGGCAAGGGCCATTGGAGAATGAATGTTTGGGACATGAGCCTGCCAGGAACAGTGAGAATAAAATCCTAGTAGGGAGAATGTACAACAGCAAGAAGACATATGTGTTCAGAAGAGAAGAAGCAAGAAAGAGTGTAGGTGGAGATATATGTAGTAAGAACAAGGTGGGACCTGACCTTGTAGGGTTTTTGGGCAATTATCAGACCTTTAGCCTTATCTCTGGGAAGGGCAGATATCGTAGTAAAAGAGCATGCTGGTTAAAGAACTGAATCCCAGGGAAGTTGAAAAATTTCTAAAGATTACGTATTTGATTCAACCTGGGATTAAACCCAAGACTTCCAACCCTTCATTGAGAGGAAATGAACAAGGTAAGATCTGTTCACTATGTGTGTGCATTCAAGTCAGGCAGGAAGTAGGTTATTACAATGCTCCTGCAACCAACACCCTTCAGAATGGATATGCCACATCATGTGCGTCCATCTATGAGAATTATACTCTATTCTAGTGTGAAGAAAACAGCCCAAAGAGTTGTCTCTGCCCTCATTGAATTCAATCACACTATTGCATACCTGTGAAGCTGGCAATCTAGCCACTAACAGCATCTTACTTTCCTGCTCAATTCTGTATTATGGAAAGGGCAAGCTATTTCTCAGTACTTAAGGCCTACTTTCAAATAGTGGTAACTACAGTTTCTAACACTCTGCAAGGAAGGCATTTCTAAAGCAGCTATCAAAAATACATATTCATTTAGTTATTGAGAATGTAAAAGCAATACCTTCCTTCTACCTGTGGGGAATATCATTTTTCCAGCTGCAATTTGTTCATAAAAGAGCAATATTTGTGCCAAGGACTCAAGTGAAACAAATGTCCTTCTTGATGGGACGTGTCCACACTAATTCGGAGCTGTAAAATAGGAATTTTAAATTCACCTTTCTGTGATTTGGCATTTGCAACTTCTACATAATTTAACTCATGTTGAGCTACATGAAAGGACTCAATGGATAGCACTACATGGTGAAATACCAGGCTGATGCTCGGAAATTTCCACTGTACCTTTCAAAGGTGCTTATTTCTGGAGTATGCTGTTAGGCAACCTATCATCGTTCTTTCTTTGAAATGTCACCCTTGTTCTGTCAAAGGCTCCTGTAGGAGTGTCTGACTAACTTTGCAAATGTCTGACAGGAAATTGTCAGAAAAAGCTATAAAGGGGGATGCCTTTTGTCTCTAAGTGGAGAAGATGGTGATTTTTGGACAGGACAGATCAGCTGAACAAATGCTAGGTGAGTTCACCAGCTCTTTTCAAAGGCATAAAGATAATGTCAGAGGGTTAAGCAATTTTCTAGTCCAACTACCCTCATGTAATTCTCTCAACACTACCTTCATCAAGTGACTCCAGATAAGCTTTCTAGAGCTTCTTGTGACTCTGACAGCTTGATGTCTCCTCAAGTGTTTGGGACTTCCTGATGCTAAAACTTCTCTACAAATATTCAGGCAAAATAAGAGAGAGATGCCATGAATGAGGTAGATTCCCAGGACAAATAGACTTGAACCTTTAACATGGAAAATGATCATCTTGAATTTACTTTATAACCTTGGGGAAGGATCCAAGTTGGCAAATCCCTGTACAGATGGAAGAAATCAAAAGACACTTCATGTTCTCTGTGCCTTTCTTCTCATTAACTCATGCTGAACATCTGAGCAAAACTATAGGAGAAAAGGCTCTCGAGCCTTCAGAGGGTCACAGCAGCATAGAATCTCAGTCTGGGAGCAAGTGAACTGCACTGACCTCATTGTTCTAAGCTTCTGACACCTATGTCTCCCTGCTGAGTGGTTACACACTCCACATAGAGCAGAGTAGAGAAGTTCAACTCACATTAAAAAAAAAAAGTTTCTTCACATTAATAAGAAAATGATGCTTTGAGAAGGAATAAAAGGACTTCTGGTTTTTGTTTCCAAATATAAGGACCTTGGAAATCACCACTCCATACTAACAAATAAGAAGCTGAAGAACTCAAAAAACCAACAACTCTTCTTGATCATTAAGAAAAGGGAGGACACAGAGCAAACTACTGCCCCCAAGATTGGAGAGACAGACAGGTGAATACAGGGAATCATGGCTTCATGAAACAGAGATTCGCCAGTGAAATGACCATGGGAACCAGTGCCAGAGTAGAAAAACCTGAGCTGTAATTATTATTCTTCTTTAAAAATGAAGGAGAAATAAAGACTTCCTCAGACAAACAAAAGTTGAGAGAATTTGTTACCAGTAGACCTGCCTTACAAACAATGTTAAAAGAAGTTCTTTAAAAAGAGGGAAAATAATATAGGTCATAAACCCAGGTTTACATAAAGAAAGGAAAAGTGTTGAAGAAGGAAAACAGGAAAATAAAATTAAAATGTTCATATTTCTTATTCTTAATTGATCTAACAGATACAGTTTGTTCAAAATAATAATAGCAAATATATATATATGTAAGTTCAAATAAAAATTAAATGAATGTCAGCTCTTTTTTTTTTAAGATTTTATTTATTTATTTGAGACAGAGAGAATGAGAGGCAGAGAGCATGAGAGGGAGGAGGGTCAGAGGGAGAAGCAGACTCCCTGCCGAGCAGGGAGCCCGAAGCGGGACTCAATCCCGGGACTCCAGGATCATGACCTGAGCCAAAGGCAGTCGCTTAACCAACTGAGCCACCCAGGCGCCCTGAATGTCAGCTCTTAATCCAATTATATAAATAATCACCTTGAATGTCAATTGTCTAAATGCACGAATTAAAGGACAGGGATTTTCATAGTGGAGCAAAAAATTTGACTCTCTCTCTCTCTCTCTATATATATATATTTTTTAACTATAAAGAAATAATTATTCTGGGCAGAAATGACAAAGTGGACAAATGACAATAATGACTTAATAATGAGTCTTACAACCCATGCAAAATTTCTATCTCCCCATTACTGAGGCCTTTTGCATCTCTCAGTGAGGTTTTCTGTTTTACATGTAGTGCTCCAGCACACCTCTCGTTAGGTTTACTCGCTGGGTTTTGATGTACTTTTTTTTTCCCATGTTTTTTTTTTTTAATTAACATATAATGTATTATTTGTTTCAGGGGTACAGGCCTGTGATTCATCAGTCTTACACAATTCATAGCACTTACCATAGCACATACCCTCCCCAGTGTCCATCACCCAGCAACCCTATCCCTCCCAGCCCCCTTGACTTCAGCAACCCACAGTTTGCTTCCTGAGATTAAGAGTCTCTTATTGTTTGTTTCCCTCTCTGGTTTCGTCATGTTTCATTTTTCCCACTTTCCCCTATGATTCTCTGTCTTGTTTCTCAAATTCCTAATATTACTGAAATCATATGATAATTGTCTTTCTCTGATTGACTTATTTCACTTGGCATAATACCCACTAGTTCCATCGACATCATTGCAAATGGCAAGATTTCATTTTTTGATGGCTGCATAATATTCCATTGTATATATATACCACTTCTTCTTTATCCATTCATCTGTTGATGGACATCTACGCTCTTTCCATAGTTCGGCTATTGTGGACATTGCTGCTATATACACTGGGGTGCATGTGCCCCTTCAGATCACTACATTTGTATCTTTGGGGTAAATACCCAGTAGTGCAATTGCTGGATCATGGGGTAGCTCTATTTTCAACTTTTTGAGGACACTCCATACTGTTTTGCAGAGTGGCTGCACCAGCTTGCATTCCCACCAACAGTGTGGGAGGGTTCCCCTTTTTCCGCATCCTCGTCAACATCTGTCATTTCCTGACTTATTAATTTTAGCCATTCTGACTGGTGTGAAGTGGTATCTCATTGAGGTTTTGATTTGGATTTCCCTGATGCCGAGTGATGTTGAGCACTTTTTCATGTGTCTCTTGGCCATTTGGATGTCTTCTTTGCAGAAATGTCTGTTCATGTCTTCTGCCCATTTCTTGATTGGATTCTTTGTTCTTTGGGTGTTGAGTTTGATGAGTTCTTTATAGATTTTGGATACTAGCCCTTTATGATATGTCATTTGCAAAGATCTTCTTCCATTCTGTTGGTTGTCTTTTGGTTTTGTTGACTGTTTCCTTGGCTGTGCAAAAGCTTTTTATCTTGATAAAGTCCCAATAGTTCATTTTTGCCCTTGCTTCCCTTACCTTTGGCGATGTTTCTAAGAAGAAGTTATTGCAGCTGAGGTCGAGAGGTTGCTGCCTGTGTTCTCCTCTAGGATTTTGATGGACTCCTGTCTTACATTTAGGTCTTTCATCCATTTTGAGTCTATTTTTGTGTGTGGTGTAAGTAAATGGTCCAGTTTCATTCTTCTGCATGTGGCTGTCCAGTTTTCCCATCACCATTTGTTGAAAAGACTATCTCTTCCCTGCTTTGTCAAAGATTAATTGACCATTGAGTTGAGAGTCCACTACTGGGCTCTCTGTTCTGTTCCATTGATCTATGTATCTGTTTTTGGGCCAGTACCATACTGTCTTGATGATTACAGCTTTGTAATAGAGCTTGAAGTCCGGAATTGTGATGCCAGCAGCTTTGCTTTTCCTTTTCAATACTTCTCTGGCTATTCGGGGACTTTTCTGGTTCCATACAAATTTTAGAATTATTTGTTCCATTTCTTTGAAAAACATTGATGGCATTTTGATAGGTATTGCATTAAATGTGTAGATTGCTCTAGGTAGCACAGACATTTTCACAATATTTGTTCTTTAAATCCATGAGCATGAACATGGAAGCATGTGTCTTCCTCAATTTCTTTCATGAGTATTCTATAGTTTTCTGAGTACAGATTCTTTGCCTCTTTGGTTAGATTTATTCCTAGGTATCTTATGGTTTTGGGTGCAATTGTAAATGGGATCAACTCCTTAATTTCTCTTTCTTCTGTCTTGTTGTTGGTGTATAGAAATACAAATGATTTTTGTGCATTGATTTTATATGCTGCCACTTTACTGAATTCCTGTATGAGTTCTAGCAGTTTTGGAGTGGAGTCTTTTGGGTTTTCCACGTAAAGTATCATATCATCTGCAAAAAGTGAGAGTTTCACTTCTTTGCCAATTTGGATGCCTTTTATTTCTTTTTGTTGTCTGATTGCTGAGGCTAGGACTTCTAGTACTATGTTAATAACAGTGGTGATAGTGGACACCCCTTCCGTGTTCTTGACCTTAGGAGAAAAGCTCTCAGTTTTTCCCCATTGAGAATGATATTCGCTGTGGGTTTTTCATAGATGGCTTTTATGATATTAAGGCATGTACCGTCATCCATATACTGAAGAATTTTAATCAAGAAAGGATGCTGTACTTTGTCAAATGCTTTTTCTGCATCTATTGAGAGTATCATATGGTTCTTGTTCTTCCTTTTATTAATGTATTGTATCACATTGATTGATTTGCGGGTGTTGAACCAACCTTGCAGCCCAGGGATAAATCCCACTTGGTCATGGTGAAAAATCCTTTAAATGTACTGTTGGATCCTATTGGCTAGTATTTTGGTGAGAATTTTTGCATCCATGTTCATTAGAGATATTGGTCTGTAATTCTCCTTTTTGATGGGGTCTTTGTCTGGTTTTGGGATCAAGGTAATGATGGCCTCATAGAAAGAGTTTGGAAGTTTTCCTTCCATTTCTATTTTTTGGAACAGTTTCAGAAAAATAGGTATTAATTCTTCTTGAAATGTTTGGTAGAATTCCCCTGGGAAGCCATCTGGCCCTGGGCTCTTGTTTGTTGGGAGATTTTTGATGACTGCTTCAGTTTCCCCACTGGTTATGGGTCTGTTCAGGTTTTCTATTTCTTCCTGGCTCAGTTTTGGTAGTTTATACTTCTCTAGGAATGCATACATTTCTTCCAGATTGTCTAATTTGTTGGCGTATAGTTGCTCATAATATGTTCTTATAATTGTTTGTATTTCTTTGGTGTTGATTGTGATCTCTCCTCTTTCATTCATGATTTTATTTGTGTCATTTCTCTTTTCTTTTTGATAAGTCTTGCCAGGGGTTTATGAATCTTATTCTTTCAAAGAACCAACTCCTAGTTTTGTTGATCTGTTTTACTGTTCTTTGGGTTTCTATTTCATTGATTTCTGCTCTGATCTTTATTATTTCTCTTCTCCTGCTGGGTTTAGGCTTTATTTGCTCTTCTTTCTCTAGCTCCTTTAGGTGTAGGGTTAGGTTGTGTATCCTTTCTTGTTTCTTGAGAAAGGCTTGTATTGCTAAATACTTTCCTCTTAGGACCGCCTTTGCTGCATCCCAAAGAATTTGCACAGCTGTGTTTTCATTTTCATTGGTTTCCATGAATTTTTTTTAATTCTTCTTTAATTTCTTGGTTGACCCATTCATTCTTTAGTAGGATGCTCTTTAGCCTCCATGTATTTGAGTTCTTTACAACATTCCTCTTGTGATTGAGTTCCAGTTTTAAAGCACTATGGTCCAAAAATATGCAGGGAATGATCCCAATCTTTTGGTACTGGTTGAGACCTGATTTGTGACCTAGGATTTGATCTATTCTGGAGAATGTTTGATGGGCACTAGAGAAGAATATATATTCTGTTGCTTTGGGATGGAATGTTCTGAATATAACTGTGAAGTCAATCTGGTCCAGTGTGTCATTTAAAGCCTTTATTTCCTTGTTGATCTTTTGCTTAGATGATCTGTCCATATCAGTGAGGGGGGATGTTAAAGTCCCCTACTATTATTGTATTATTGTTGATGTGTTTCTTTGATTTTGTTATTAACTGGCTTATATAACTGGCTGCTTCCATGTTAGGGGCATAGATATTTAAAATTGTTAGATTTTCTTGTTGGATATACCCTTTACGTATGATGTAGTGTCCTTCTTCATCTCTTATTATAGTCTTTAGTTTAAAATCTGATTTGTCTGGTATAAGGATTGCCACCCCAGCTTTCTCTTGATGTCCCTTAGCATGGTAAATGGTTTTCCACCCCCTCACTTTCTTTTTTTTTATTATGTTATGTTAATCACCATACATTACATCATTAGTTTTTGATGTAGTGTTCCATGATTCCTTGTTTGCATATAACACCCAGTCCTCCATTCAGTACATGCCCTCTTTAACACCCATCACCAAGCTCGCCCATCCCCCCACCCCCCCTCCCCTCTAGAACCCTCAGTTTGTTTCTCAGAGTCCACAGTTTCTCATGGTTCGTCTCCCCCTCGATTTCCCACCCTTCATTTTACCCTTCCTACTATCTTCTTCTTTTTTTGTAACATATAATGTATTATTTGTTTCAGAGGTACAGGTGAGCACTAATTGTGTGAGCCTGTTGATTCGCAGAACTTCCACCCCCTCACTTTCAATCTAGAGGTGTCTTTGGGTCTAAAATGAGTCTCTTGCAGACAGCATATTGATGGGTCTTATTTTTTTATCCAATCTGATACCCTGCATCTTTTGATTGGGGCATTGAGCCCATTTACATTCAGGGTAACTATTGAAAGATATGAATTTAGTGCCATTGTATTGCCTGTAAGGTGACTGTTACTATATATTGTCCTGTTCCTTTCTGGTCTATGTTACTTTTAGGCTCTCTCTGCTTAGAAGACCCCTTTCAATATTTCTTGTAGGGCTGGTTTGGTTTTTGCAAATTCTTTTAGTTTTTGTTTGTCCTGGAAGTTTTTATTTCTCCTTCTATTTTCAGTGACAGCCTAGCTGGATGTAATATTCTTGGCTGCATATTTTTCTCGTTTAGTGTCCTGAAAATATCATGCTAGTCCTTTCTGTCCTGCCAGGTCTCTGTGGATAGTTCTGCTGCCAATCTAATGTTTCTACCGTTGTAGGTTATAGATCTCTTGTCCTGAGCTGCTTTCAGGATTTTCTCTTTGTCTCTGAGACTTGCGCATTTTACTATTAGATGTCGGGGTGTTGACCTATTTTTATTGATTTTGAGGGGGGTTCCCTGTGCCTCCTGGATTTTGATGCCTGTTTCCTTCCCCAAACTAGGGAAGTTCTCTGTATAATTTGCTCCAGTATACCTTCTGCCCCCTCTCTCTTTCTTCTTCTGGGATACCAATTATTCTAATATTGTTTCATCTTATGGTATCACTTATTTCTTGAATTCTCCCCTTGTGATCCAGTAGTTGTTTATCTTTTTCTTAGTTTCTTCATTCTCCATCATTTGGTCTTCTATATCACTGATTCTCTCTTCTGCCTCGTTTATCCTAGCAGTTAGAGCCTCCATTTTTTTTATTATTATGTTATGTTAATCACCATACATTACATCATTAGTTTTTGATGTAGTGTTCCATGATTCATTGTTTGCATATAACACCCAGTGCTCCATGCAGAACGTCCCCTCTTTAATACCCATCACTAGGCTAATCCATCCCCCCACTCCCCTCCCCTCTAGAACCCTCAGTTTGTTTTTCAGAGTCCATAGTCTCTCATGGTTCGTCTCCCCCTCCAATTCCCCCCCTTCATTCTTCCCCTCCTGCTATCTTCTTCTTCTTCTTCTTCTTCTTCTTCTTCTTCTTTTTTTTTAACATATAATGTATTATTTGTTTCAGAGTTACAGGTCTGTGATTCAACAGTCTTACACAATCCACAGCCTAGAGCCTCCATTTTTTATTGCACCTCATTAATAGCCTTTTTGATTTTGACTTGGTTAGATTTTAGTTCTTTTATTTCTCCAGAAAAGGATTTTCTAGTATCTTCTATGCTTTTTTCAAGCCCAGCTAGTATCTTTATAATCATCATTCTGAACTCTAATTCTGATGTCTTACTAATGTCTGTATTGATTAGGTCCCTGGCAGTCGGTACTGCCTCTTGTTCTTTTTTTTTTTTTTTTGAGGTGAGTTTTTCTGTCTTGTCATTTTGTCCAGAGAAGAATAGATGAATGAGAGAATAAAATGCTAAAAAGGTGTTGATGACCCCAGAAAAAAAAACACTAAACAAATCAGAAGAGACCTGAAACCACGGGGAAAGAAAGAAGAAGAAAAAAAAAAGAATATGATCAGGCTGGTGACTAGGGGGGAAAAGAAAGGAAAAAATAAAGAATATGATCAGGCTGGTGATTAGAGCCACACACTAGATTCTGGGTGTATTTTGGTCTGTTAGGAGAAACTGCCTCCCAAAATTTTAAAGAAAGAAAAACTTATATATATATATACAAAAATAAGGGTAAATACAATGAAGGGGTGGAATATGACTGTAAAGATGAAAATTAAAAAAGACTTTAAAAAAGGAATTGATAAGAAGTTGGTTAAAAAAAAAAGAAGAAAAATTTAAAAAAAAAATGAGAGAATGTGATCAGGTGGGTGACTAAAACAAAACCATACATTAGATTTAGGGTATATTTTGGTCTGTTAGAGGAAACTGGCTCCCAAAATTAAAGATAGAAAAACTTATATATATATACAAAAAATAAGGTTATATACAATGAAGGAATAGAATATGACTGTAAAAATGAAAATTAAAAAAGATTTTAAAAAAGGAATTGATAAGGGCGCCTGGGTGGCTCAGTTGGTTAAGCGACTGCCTTCAGCTCAGGTCATGATCCTGGAGTCCCAGGATCGAGTCCCGCATCAGACTCCCTGCTGAGCAGGGAGTCTGCTTCTCCCTCTGATCCTCCCCCCTCTCATGCTCTCTCTCTCTGTCTCATTCTCTCTCTCAAATAAATAAATAAAATCTTTAAAAAAAAAGGAATTGATAAGATGTTGGTTGAAAAAGGAAAGAAGAAAAATTCAAAAAAAAATAGAAAAAGAAAAAACAAAAATTTAAAAATTAATTTTGAAAGACTAAAGAATCATGGGAAAAAAACTATGAATTCTTTTTTTTTAAATTTTATTTTATTATGTTATGTTAGTGACCATACATTACATCATTAGTTTTTGATGTAGTGTTCCATGATTCCTTGTTTGTGTATAGCACCCAGTGCTCCATTCAATACTTGCCCTCCTTAATACCCATCACCGGGCTAACCCATTTCCCTACCCCCCACCCCTATAAAACCCTCAGTTTGTTTCTCAGAGTCCAGAGTCTCTCATGGTTCATCTCCCCCTCTGATATCCCCCCCTTCATTTTTCCCTTCCTACTATCTTCTTTTTTTTTTTTTAACATATAATGTATTATTTGTTTCAGAGATACAGGTTTGTGATTCAGCAGTCTTATACAATTCACAGTGCTCACCATAGCACATACCCTCCCCGATGTCCATCACCCAGCCACCCCATGCCTCCCATCCCCCACCACTCCAGCAACCCTCAGTTTGTTTCCTGAGATTAAGAATTCCTCATATCAGTGAGATCATATGATACTTGTCTTTCTCTGATTGACTTATTTCACTTAGCATAATACCCTCTAGGTCCACCGACGTCATTGCAAATGGCAAGATTTTGTTTTTTTGATGACTGCATAATATTCCTGTGTGTGTGTGTGTGTGTGTGTGTGTGTGTGTGTGTGTGTGTGTGTATATACCACATCTTATTTATCCATTCATCTGTTGATGGACATCTAGGCTCTTTCCATAGTTTGGCTATTGTGGACATTGCTGCTATAAACATTGGGGTGCATGTACCCCTTCGGATCGCTACATTTGTATCTTTGGGGTAAATACCCAGTAGTGCAATTGCTGGGTCCTACGGTAGCTCAAATAAGCCATGAATTCTATGTGCTATATTCCCCTAGTGCTGGAGTTTTGCAGTTCTCATTGATCGGTAAACTTGGTCTTGGCTGGATGTTCTTGCTGATCTTCTGGGGGAGGGGCCTGTTGCTGTGATTCTCAAATGTCTTTTCCTGAGGCAAAACTGCACCACCCTTGCCAGGGACTAGGCTAAGTAATCTGCTTGGGTTTGCTCTCGGTAGCTTTTGTTCCCTGAATGCTTTCTGTATAGCTTTAGAGGATGAGAATGAGAGAATGAAAATGGTGGCCTCCCAATCTCTGGCCCTGGAGGAGCCAAGAGCTCGGAGCCCCACTCTTCAGTGAGACTTCAGAGAAAAGCAGTCAGTCACTCCTGTCTCCTGGGTCTTCAGCCATACTCCATGCTCACCTGGCCTGTAATCAAGTGTTTCTATCTCTGGCACATGACCCCATTTGGAGTCTCCAAACACAGCAGATTCCTGCAGTGGGCTCCCATGCTGCTCCTCCTGGGGGAGAAAGGGGAGTCTCCCTGGATCTGCCACTTGTTGGGCCCCTGCTTGAAGAGCAGTGCCCCGACTGTGCCACGGATCATGGTTTATGGCAGCCCCGAGCTGAGAGCCCACTCCTTGGCTCTGTCTTTGCAGCTGGCTTCCCCACTCTGATACCTGGGAGCTCTGCCACACACAGGCACCCCCGGTCTTTCTGTGACCCCGAGGGTCCTGAGACCACACTGTCCCAGCGGGGGTTTCACCCCCTGCTTAGCCACTGGAGGGACATCCCTCAGTGGAGCAGACTTCTAAAAGTTCTGACTTTATGCTCTGTTGCTCTATCACTTGCCGGTAGCCAGCTGATGGAGGCTCCCTACCCACCGCGGTCTATCTTCCTGTATATCACCTCTGATTCACTTCTCCACACATCCTACCTTCCAGAAAGTGGTCGCTTATCTGTTCATAGAATTGCTGCTATTCTTTTCTTTGATCTCCTGTTGAGTTTGTAGATATTCAGAATGGTTTGATAACTATCTAGCTGAATTCCTGGGATCAGAAGAAATTTAGGTCTCCTACTCCTCCACCATCTTGCTCGACCTGACTCAGCTATATGTTGTTTATAGGAAATCCACTTTAAATATAAAGACAGATATAGATTAAAAGGAAATGGATAAAACTACATCAAAAACTAATGATGTATTATATGGTGATTAACATAACATAATAAAATTTTTTTAAAAAGTAAATGGATAGAGAAATATATACCATGCTAACACTAATCAAAAGAAAGCAGGAGTAGCTATATTAGTTTCAGACAGGGCAAATGTTAAGTTAAGGAAAGTTATCAGGGATAAATAAGGGCATACATAATGATAAAGGGGTCAATTCTTCAAGAGACCTAACAATTATTAACATATATGCCAGATATCAAACTACACAAAGCAAAATTTGATGAACTGCAAGGACCCACTATCAGAGTTAGAGACTTCAACACCACTTTCTCAGAAATAAATACAGCAGGCAGAAAATCAGTAAGGACATAGTTGAATTCACCATTATCAATCAGTGGGATATAACTGATATATATAGTCTACTTGATCTAACAAGAGCAGAATTCACATTTTTCTCAAGCTCATATGAAACATTCACCAAGATACATCACATTCTGGGCCATAAAAGACACCTTAATAAATTTAAAAGAGTACAAATCATACAAAGTCTGTTCTCAGACTAAAATCAAATTAAACCAAAAATCAGTAAGAGAAAGACAGGTGGAAAATCTCAAAATACACAGATTTTAAACAACACACTTCTAAATAAAACATGGGTCAAAGAAGAAATTTCAAGAGAAATTTTAAAATATTTTGAACCAAATGAAAATGAAAACATAAATTATCTGGGGTGCCTGGGTGATTCAGTCAGTCAAGTATCCACCTGTGGCTCAGGTCATGATCTTGGGGTCCTGGGATTGAGCTCTACATCAGGTTCCCTGCTCAGTGGGGAGTCTGCTTGTCCCTCTCCCAATGCCCTCCCCCCCACTCCTGCTCTCTCTCTGTCTCAAATAGATAAATAAAATCTTTAAAAATCAATCAATCAATCAATCGTCAAAACTTGTGGTATGCAGCAAGAGCAGTGCTTAGAGGGAAATTTATAGCACTAAATGCATTAATTAGAAAAGAAACAAGATTTAAAATTAATAGTTTCCACATAGGAAACTAGGTAAAAAATTAAATCCAAAGTTAGCAGAAGAAAAGAAATAAGAATAATTAGAGCAATCAATGAAATTGAAAGCAGGAAATCAACAGGGAAAATTAATGAAGCCAAAAGCTGGTCTTTGAAATGATCAATAAAATTGATACACCAATAGCCAGGCCAACTATGAGAAAAAGAGAAAGGACACAAATTATTAATATCAGAAATGAAAGAGGGTACATTACTACAGATTCTTTGGACATTAAAAGATAAAAAGAAATATAATGATGTATGCCCACAAATCTGAAACATAAATTGAGTGTACAAATTCCTGGAAAAAGACAATCTGCTAAAATTCACAACAAGAAAAATGAACTGTTTGAATAAATCTATAGATAGATCTATTGAATCAATAATTTCTTCTGAAATAGAAAGCACCAGACCTTGCTGGGTTCACTGGTGAATTCTATCAAACATTTAAAGAAGAAATTAAGCCATCCTCTACAATCTCTTTCAGGGGATAGAAGCAAAGGCAATACTACCCAACTCATTATATAAGGCCAGGTTTACCCTAATACCAAAACCAGGCAAAGACATTACAAGGAAAGAAGACTACATACCAATATCTCTCATGAACATAAGTGCAAACCTCCTCAACAAAACATTAGCAAAGTCCAAAAGCATAGAAAGAATTTTATACCATAATCAAGGGAGTTTTATTCTAGGTGTGCAAGGCTGGTTCAACATTCAATGATCAATTAATGTAATCCATCACATCAACAGAAAAATCACATCATTATATCAATAAATGCCAAAAAAGCATTTGGCAAAATCCAACACCCATTCATGATAAAAAAAAAAAAAACAAACAAAACCACAAACTCTCAGTAAACTAGGAACAAAGGGGAACTACCACAACTTGATAAAAAAAATCCACAAAAAACCTTTAGCTAACATGATACTTAATGTGAGAAACTTGAAGATTCCCACTAAGATCAGATAAAAGCAAGGATATCCCCTTTCCCCAGTCCTTTACAACAAAACTGTGGAAAAAATAGAAAACAAGGCAGGATGCGAGCAGAGAAGAGATGAATAGGCAGAACACAGAGTATTTTTAAATACTCTCTATGACATAATAATGATAGGTATATGGCATTATACCTGTCCAAACTTACAGAATGTATAATACTAAGAATGAACCCTCATATACAAACTGTGGACTTTGGATGATTATAATGTGTCGATGTAGGTTCATTCTTCATAAAAAATGTAACTTTCTAATGAATGCTGTTGATACCAGAGAAGGCTGTGCATGTGCAGGGTCTTAAAAAAAAAAGTAGAAGCCTCTACTTTCCTATAGTAAGCAAATTCTAAGATGTCCCTTAAGACTCCTGCTCCTATTATGCATGCCTTTATATTTCCCTCCCCTTGACTGTGGGCAGAATATGTGAATATGATGGGATTTCACTCCATTGATTATGTCACCTTACATGACAGAGGAGATTTTGAATATGTAATTAAAAACACAAATCAATTGACTTTTAATTAGTGAAATGGAGATTATCTGGGTGAGCCTGACCCAATCATATGAGCCTTTTAAATCTGTGTCTAAAATTCAGAATGAGGTAGTCAGAGATCTGAAGCAGCAGAGACATTCACTGCTGACTTCAAAGGAGCAAACAGCTATGTTGTGGACAGGGCCACATGGCAGAGAACAGTGGGCAACCCCTGGGAGCTGACAGCAACCCCCACTTTACAATCAGTAAAATCCTGGGACCTCAGTCCTATAACCACAAGAAACTAATTCTACCAACAACCTAAATAAGTTTGGAAGAGAGCCCTAATTGTAAGATGAGATCCCAGCCCTAGCTGACACCTTGATTTCAGCTATGTGAGATGCTCAGCAGAAAATCCAGCTAAGCCAAGCCTGGACTTCTGATTTACAGACACTGTGAGATAATAAATGTTGTTTCGAGTCACAAAGTTTGTGGTAATTTGTTATACAGCAATAGAAAATTAATACATTTTTTTCCTCCACTTTGGAAGAGTAGTTAGTCCATGGACCTGACCCCCAGGTTGTACAGCTAAAGGTTTATACTCTATTATATTGAACTAGTAGCTATCTGTGAAGTTATTATGCCTCCTGTTGGGGAGGAGTATAAGAATCAATGCTTGTTTTGTGAAGGCATGAGGAAGATGTAGATAGGACCCCTGATAATGAAAGGGAGGGGTCCATGCGGCTCAAGTTTTACACATCAGGGGCCCCTTCCTAAATCAAAAATACCTGTATGCTCCACCAAAAAAGTTACATGGGTGGGTGAACCAGGAGAATAAACACTGCAAAAGGTACCATTTGTGTGTTCAAGAGGTGAATAGTAGCAGAGAGTTAACCTTACAAGGACTACTGGTTTCAGAACTTGACCAGTCAGAATTTTACAAGTGTTTAATAAGCTAATGCACATGGTGGATAGTCCTAAACAGAGAATCATTTAAATAAGCCAAAATGACTGGTCAATAAGGTCTTGACCAAGACCTTATTCATTCATCAGGCAGTCTTCATGTGAATGGCACCAATGTTCTGCCTGAGGTATATAGTGTCAGTCTACCCTTCTGAGTGCCAGGTATTGTTCTAATCACTGGAACCAAGACAAAAGATGAGCAAATCAACAATGAAATAAAATAACATTATGCACCTTCAGCCTAAAATCTCTTATGTTTCTATTACCAAGAAAGAGAACCTTCTTGAGTTGAAAAAAAATCTGTCTCCATGAGCCTTTTATCCGTCACTATTGAATATGGCTTTGCAGGTCTTCATCAACTGAATTTCCCTCTGATGAGGCTATAAGTCATTCATATGATCCTAGAACTGTGTCACCCACAGTGGGATGTGCTATTGTAGTTTCCTCCCAGTCAATGCAGGGGAATTCCCTAATGAGAGAAAAAGCCCTGAGGCAGAGACCAGCTATTCCATTTGGAAGGCTATAGGACATGAAACACAAAGTAGCTGAGTTTACATCCAGGAACTTGCATTAGTTGGGACTCCAACTGAAAAGTGGACTCAGACTCACAGGTGATAGACTATGTTTAGGCAAGGATAGTCTTTTAGTTTGGTTCAGCCCAGAAATAGAGCCTGAAACAAGGATGTTGCTGCTAGTAGGTTATTTTGGAGGTGATTCCACAAAGCTCAGTGAAAAAAAAGGAGAGGGTAATGCAGAGTAATGGAATAAAATCAAAGTCAATCGAGGGTGTTGTGGGAAACTGGGAATCAGTCCTACAACGATCCTCTGAGAAACCATAGGGGGCATGTCTCAGAATTATATCACCAGAAGTCACGGAGGTAGGAACCTTCATCCACCATATTTATACATTACTCATTTGTGGAGGGTTGTGCCTAAGGGCATTAACCTGTGTAGAGCTAAGCATGCTCCCATAATTCCAGACAAAGCATGAGAAGAGTGGCCAGGTGCTCTAGTTGGAAGGCCATTGTGTGCTGGGAACTGTCTCCCTCAGCTGCCAGTAACCTCATGCAGGCAGAGATATGGAACAGAGGATCAACAGTGTTTGCTACAAGTGGTGAGACAGGTATGTGAAGCCCAAGATCTTGTCCAGGCCCCGCCCTTGCCACCCTGTGAGACTAGCAATATTCCTGAATTATTTTGAGCACTAATTTCTTAAGCTCTATGATTCTGTGGTTATTCTGTATACATTTTCCATATAAATTTTAAAAGAAGTATTTAATAAGCTAATGAACATGGTGGATAGTCCTAAACAGAGAATCATTTAAATAAGCCAAAAGCTATGTACTTTAAAAAATTTTTTAAACTTATTCAAAACTAGAGTGGAGAGGGCAGGAGAGATTTAAACTGAGAACTCCCAGCCTGCTACAGAAAGAGTAGACAGATCCTTTAAATTGTTTTATTTAGATATTTATTTTTATCTAAGGAAAATTCTAACACTTAACTTGAAAGGTGTTTTCTTTTGGACATAATCCAGGGAAAGATATAAAATCCCTGTAGGGGAGATGATGCCATTCCTGGGTCTCATCAAATAATTGTGACTGGCATCTTTGCAGAACACAGAGTGAAGGACAGTGAGACTTGCCAAGTCCCCATATTTTCATGGATCTAACAGTTAATTAAAACATACTTAGCTACAGCTTTAGAAACACAGTTAGTGAAGACTGCATAACACAAATGACTAAATGTTGAAAAGTAGATGATTGTTTTAAATGTCCATATCAGCCTAGATATAGCTTATGCCTAAACTTTTCAGAAGACCCCAAATACTTCATATTAACCTCCTTTCTTAAGGGTCTCTTAAAGAGGCAGAGGTATTTAGGAAGAAGCTTGCACCTTCTTGGTGTGTGGTTTCCCGTCCATAAGGGCCTGCCATAATTCTAGGTGACCTGCCCCATTTGCCCACTCCCCTGCTCCTCGGTAGTGTGGTCACTGCACCATCACACCCCATCCAGCCAGCACAAGGACAACTCCAAGAGAAGCAGAACTTGTGTGATCTGAAGGAGGTTCAAGAAGAAGTAAATGGTGAGCAGCTGTGAATCGCTGACCACAAATCTCATCAAGGAATTTTAGTTCTTGACCAGCAACTCATAGCACTTCCTCTGGAGCTGGCCTTCCAGGGACACATGCAGGAAAGACTTGGCCTGTGCCACCCACATGCCTTCTCATGAGTGGCATGTTGGATCCTGGTAAATTTGAAGAGGCCATTGTGGGAAAATGGAAGATATACAAAAAGAGCAGCAATCTAGGCCAGAGGATGATGACCAAACAAAATGAGAGTCCTGATAGAACAATTTCCCTACTCTCACTTTGTTGGGTGATGGAAGAAGACAGGAGTTAACACCAGAAGCCACTTTGTATTTAAATTACTATTTTTTAAAAATAGTAATTTTTAAAAAATTACACATGGTTTATTCTGTGCTTTAAATTCTGACATTATGACTCCTTTAATTACCTTTTTCAATTGCCAAATTTCAAGACCTTATTCAGGTATGGCTAAGAAGAACCTAGAAAATCTTGAGTCCAAATTGACATAGCAGTCAAGATTCCAATGCCCAGAAAATATAGGCCAGATCAATATTACCCCCAGAGCACTGCTAGAACATAGACATTCTGTTGGGATAGTCACATGGCAGACCCAGTCATTGTGCCACCACAAATCAGTCTCCTTCAGGTATATAGTCAAGTTACTTGGGACTCTGTGTGCCTCTAAGGCATCCCTCCCTGACTGGCCACTCATTGTCATTTTCCTCAGCTTATCCTTCCCTGTCTTCATGACCTCCCAATGTTGGAATATTATGGATGCAGCTTTGAGATCCCTTCTCTTCTTTCTATACCACTAAGTGAGAAATGTTAGTTACCTTGTTGGTAAGATGCTTCCTGATCAGCCAATTTAAACTGATCCTCCTAACACTCCATATCCCCTTATTCTGTTTATATTCCTTCATACCACTTCTTACCATTTGACATGCTATCAGCTAATTTTGTTTGGCTATTGCCTATTTATCCCTGCCCATCAAAATGTAAGTTGTATGAGAACAAAGACTATTTTTGTTCACTGCTCTATCCCCCACTCCTGGAATATTTAATAGATATTCAGTAAGTATTTGTTACATGAATGAATGAATGAATGTAAGTTTGATAATTATAAAAGCATATCTTGGAAAACACACTCTAACTTAAAATCTTTGCAATTTCAACCATCATTCCCTTGCTGGAATATCTTTCAAGTGGTGGTGCTATGAGTATATCTTCTATCTCAGCTGGACATTGAGGGATGATTACTGTCAAAAATTTCTTTTGATCAAGGAATGAGATCTTGCCATTTGCAACGACGTGGATGGAACTGGAGGGTATTATGTTGAGTGAAATAAGTCAAAAAGAGAAAGACATGTATCATATGACCTCACTGATATGAGGAATTCTTAATTGCAGGAAACAAACTGAGGGTTGCTGGAGTGGGGGGTGGGGTGGGAGGGATGGGGTGACTGGGTGATGGACACTGGGGAGGGTAGAAAAAAAAAAAGAAGAAGGTAGCGGGAGGGGAAGAATGAAGCGGGGGAAATCAGAGGGGTAGACAAACCATGAGAGACGATGGACTCTGAAAAACAAACAGGGTTCTAGAGGGGAGGGGGGTGGGAGGATGGGTTAGCCTGGTGGTGGGTATTGAGGAGAGCACATTCTGCATGGAGCACTGGGTGTTATGCACAAACAATGAATCATGGAACACTTCATCTAAAACTAATGATGTAATGTATGGGGATTAACATAAGAATAAAAAAAATAAATAAATAAATTTTAAAAAATAAGAATAAATAAATAAATAAAAAATATTAAAAAAAATTTTTTGATCAAAAACTAATGATGTAATGTATGGTGATTAACATAACAATAAAAAATTAAAATAAAAAATAAAATATAGTAAGTTACTTAAAAAAAATTTCTTTTGGTTTGATATATTGATTCTTATCCTGTTAAGTAGAAAAATTCTGCCCTATATTCACAATAGCTTCTTTAAGATTTCCAATATCCATTCCCAAGTCATGGCTTTCAAATGGGCAGAACCTGGGGGCCAAGAATTTTACCAAGAGTGGAAGGAAGGGAGAGAAAAACAGAGGCCCTTTTCCTGGAATTACTCTATTCCTTCTGGCAGAGGCTCATTGGCTGACCTCAAGGGTACAGTACAAAGCCAAGTTTAAATTGTCCTTGCAAGGGCTGGCATTTCTTATTACTCTCTTATATTCTTTAGCCACTACCACTTTTAGTTTTATGCATTTTAATTAGCACTCTCTTTTTGTTTGTATTATTCACTCATTAATTTATTTCCTTTTTTATTCACTTGCTTTCTTAATATTTTTACCAGAGCATAAAGATGGTTCACTTAAAGGGAAAAATTTTAAAGCTAACAAATAGAAATTTTCAACCCATATGGGCCCTCTGACAAAAAGATTTGTTTGGCCTGGTGCACCCAAGACATCCTACTCACTATCAGGAGCTCTAGATTTAATCAATATGCCTAGTTGAGTCCAGAGAAACTATCATTATGCATCTTTTTTTTTTTTCAAGGGTGGAATCAAAAAAAGGCATGAATAAACCTTGTGCAACATTCTCTTTTCCTGATTGTGGCAGAATATAGTTTTTCACTGCATAACACAATATTCATATCCATTCATTCATTCAACAAATATGATTGAGCATTTGCAGTATGTTCAACACTGTGATTAGGACCTGGAGATACAAAGAGAAATATGACCTTGGACACTATATTGAAGGGTATTGTATTGCAGCATTTATTATATTATATTAAAACTAGTTGATGGTCCCAGAGTCAGGATATTGGGATCAACTTCAGAGAGGAGATAATATATGAGCCAGATTTTATCAAGTAGGATTTTATTAATGAGGGAAGCTTGCCCTCTGTCTTCTGCAGCACTGTGTTGGAGAAAGGAGAACAAAGAGTAGTCCTGGGGAGGACATTCCAGGCCAAAAAAAAGTATGTGAAAAGCTATCACACCTGGAGTGAGGACTGAAACTCCATCTTGCCAGAGCACAAGACAGAAGAAAAGCACTTCCTGGGATTCAAAGCAATGCCTGTCTTTCTACATACCAACAAGACTATTTGAATTCAAGAGTGTGGTGTGACTTTCCTGATAGTCAGAAGTAATTTGGACCTCAACTTTCACCTAGCTCCTCTGAGATCTCTGAAAACACTCAGGCACGACATGCAAATTCGATGTTTCCAATTAAATATAAACAGCCTTGTCACTGCTATCAAGGGATGGGACTCACATCAGAATCTAATTATTAAACAGGTATTTCTTCATTACATATGGCTGAAGATGAGTCATTTTCTTGTATCCTCCATCTTCACCATTAAATATGTAATGGGAGAAAAAGAAGCATAGAATTTTCTCTCTCTGTGTTGCCAATGCTTCAATGCATAAGTAGAACAAAACAGATGAGTTGATTTGAATCTACAGTTTTTCTTTCTACCTGTCTAAGAAAAGTGACTGTTTCTAGAAACTGACATCAGACCTGACATACACAAAATAAGATCTTCCTTGTCCTATTATGTATGAATCCAAGTGTAATCCTCTGGGTTAGTCTGGAAAGCTAAGTCAAATATTACAAGGGACCTTTAGATGAGGAACGGAGTCAGAAATGAGTACAACACAAACATATTAAAGTGAGGCAATTAAATGCAAACAAACACTATCACATTTTCCTCCTAAAGAAATATAATTAGATTGCCAAGTAGATTGCTTTTGGATTATTTGGATTAAGTGTTGCATTCTTGAAAGCTTAGTGATTTCATTTCCTTGGAAACCACGAGTTTCCACTGTTATAGGCTATGAGCATTCTCTCCTAAGCTTTGCGCACTTTCTTACTGTACTTTTGTTTCTAGGACTGGGAATCATAGCATTCAAAAATAGGACATCAACAGGGAGAGTGAGGATTAAGGTCAAAATGTTCTGGCTGATTTGGAAAGCTTGGGTAAGCAGCATCATTATAGGAACCTCAAAATACACACTGAGCCCCAAAGAACAGTCATTCTTGCTTATAAAGTGCCTTTGTGTACTTAATAAGCTGTACAACCACACTAAACAGCCCCTGTAATAGTTAACTCAAGACCTTTCTTTTGCTCTCATTCCTGCCGACTTTCTAGCCCATGAGACCTTGAGGAATAACCTTTATTTACCACGTTGTTAGCTTCATAGTGAGTTGAAAGTCACTTCCCAGGAGAAAACACTCCAGAGATTTTACCTATGTCTTATTAATAAAGTTTTCCATTTGCAGAAAGCAACTCAGGCATCTAAATAAGGAACCATGCAGCATATATAATATGAGATGAAAAGGAGAAATCCAGGGAGATGCCTGTGGCAGAGCTTTATCATGAAAGAAAAAGAAAAAAAGAGTGGCCATTGACTTCCTCGCTGAACTAGCCAGACCCAACATCGTTGGAGCCTCCGTTACAGTATGGGCTTGATGGAGTCAAGGATCACCTGTCAAATACACGGGCATACAGCTGTAAACTGGATGCAGACATTCTGACCTAACTGCTCTAATTTAAGCTAGAAGTGTTCTTTTAAAATTCTGAGTCTTCCTGGATTGATTTTTGTAGCTGGCCTACCCTGGGAAAGAAAACAGCCTCTCTTGTTAACAGAGTTGATCCTTAGCAAAATTACGACATGGGAAAGTAGAGCTTGTATTCTGTTTTTGCTCCTCTCATAAGTTGGCCACCAGGCACAGGTATCCTTAGCTCTTTTTTAAAGGCCCAGGGAGGTCTGTCCAACCCAGACAGAGCCCTGAGATTTAAACTGACTGGCTCAAAATCCTGAACCTCCAACACCAACTTCCCATTCTGCATTCTATTTCTCCAGGACTGTGTTTGTTAAATGAACTTAAGTAATTGGCTTAATGGAATCACATTAATCACTTTTAATGTGAATGTGTAAAACCAGGTGGTATATTGGCAGTTTTAGAAGATGCTTCCTGGAAGCTTACCTTAATGCTAACATGAGTTTTCAGAATTGTGGCAGAACAATCACTTTAATGGGGGAGATACTTGGAGTAAGAGGGCTTTGTTTTGTTGCCTTCCTCTGATCACCAGAACCATGAGTTGGAAGATGTCTGAGGATGGTGCAGAATTGCACAATCAAGAGGACAGCCTAAGGTAGGGCTTTACACCAGGGGTCAGCACACTTCTGCTGCAAACAGACAGATAGCCAATATTTGAGGCTTTGCAGGACATACTATCTCTGTTGCCACTACCCAGCTCTGCTGCTGTAGTGGGAAAGCACCATAGATAATAAGTGGAAGTGCCTGACTTCCAAGAAAATGATACTTACAAATATAGGAAGTGGCCCAAATTTGGCCCACAATCTACAGTTTGTTGATCTCTGCTTTCTATTAATCCAAGGAAGACACCAATCACCCATCTGCCTCAGGTGAGAGATTCAACATCTAGACACTTGGGAAAAAATAACAAAATCATTCCTTTTGAAAGAAGAGACTTGTGTAGTGTGTGTGTGTGTGTGTGTATACAGATGTAAATGCATGTTTATACATACATATATGGAACTGATAAAACTTTATTTACAAGAGTCTTTAAATGATAATCTTTTCATCTATGGTAGATTTGCACTGTCAATTTAGCTAAGCCAGACCTATGTCTCCCAGAATCTTTGTCTTTGTATATTTTCAGGTTAGCATGGGTCACAAGTCACATTTTGCATGAATTTACAAGAAGGCAGGCTTGAAGCAACAACTGTTTTACATTCAATGTTAGTGCAGCCTACAGGGGCTGCTGGTTCACCTTATGGTGAGGCAGTAGCTGAGCCCTCAGATCCTCTAGCTCCTGCCAGACCACCTCCTTCAATTTCTCCGAGTCCTGACCAGGCTTATGTGGAGCTCTATGGACAAGGACACCAGCTTCTTCCTCAGCAGTTCATCCACATCGAGTAAGCTGAAGGCCAGGTGGTGGTAAGGGGCAGATGTGGCTTCCAGTGTGTCCTCTGAGTTGCAGTTCACCTTGTGAGTTCCTGTGCACCCTGCCCTCCCCACTTTCCATCCATCTCTCCTTTCCAACTGCCAGCCCTGCTGAGGTCAGGACCAGCCACAGACGTAGAGGTAACTGCCTCGCATGGACTCTTTCACCAGTTCTCAGAATCGCATGAGGTCAAATGCTTATAATCAATACGCTATTCTACATCAGACAGAGTGATTCTGCTTTTCTATGAAACCCTAAGTGATAGAGTTTCCCAATCTAAGAAGTTTTCTATTCAGAGAAAGGAAAGCCAAAAATTAACAGCTGAAAGTATTCTTTCCCAGTATTTCTTTCCCAGTACAAAAACAGAATACTAGGTTTCAAAATAGCATAATTGTGATACTAATTTCTCCTTTCTTCTCGGGAAGGTCACACTATTCCATTCAACTCTGAGATTCTGTAAATGCTGCATTCTATAATGATGCTGACCTGTTTGTTTGCAGGGCATGGACTCTGATTTATTTCCTTGTCCTCCAGGACCAATGATACACATTAGTGAGGTGACTGGTGGAGGACTAGTGTAGCAGCTTCTTGCCCCAAAACTGAGCAAAGCCATCTGGCCCTTAGAGGAATGGAACCCACATCATTGACCTCAATTAACAACACACTTTAACCAACTGCAGAAATAAAAGCTGTAATTAATCCAATTGTCTTCTCTCTGATTATTCCCAAATGGAATATTCTACCCATGTTTATGTTCTGAAACCCAAAATTTATGCTCTTGGGAAAGCTATATTGGAAGGCATGATATCACAGCATCAGCTTTATTAGGACTTGAAGAATTACTGGACATCATACTTGTAACTGCCTCTTCATTTCCCTATTCCCCAAACCCACACCAAGTTAGATATGAAAAGGACTTCCAGAGAAGTGAAGTCATACATCTATTTAATGAGAATTCATGTCCACTACCTCTCATTCTATGCGCCCACCCCCCCCACCTTCCCATACACTTACATTCCTGCTTGGCTCCTTAGAAAAGGAAAACATCCTTTTAGTTATATTTTGTTCATGTTCAATGAGTTAATTTGTTGTTTTGGTTATAATTTTCAGTATAAAATATATTCAAGTCTCACTCATCTGAGTCATGGACCAGTTACATTGTGCTATATACTTTCTGCTATACTTTAATTTAGACTTTGACAACATTTAGAAGACGGGGAAACTATCTTACTGTAAGTAATAATCCTTTCAACTGCCTAATTGTTTCTGCTAGTTACAATGGTTTGTCTCTTAGACTTGGGGTATTGACTTTAGATGACTTTCAACAAGTATCCCACACACATGCTTCTTGATGGATCAGCTCATTTGTATTTGTTTCTACTGTCCTGTAGACCAGTTCGGATAAAAACAAAATCTTAATGGATAAAGGTCACGGGAGAAAGATTGTTTGTTGTTTCTAAAGTTTCTTTTTCCATTTTAGTTCATTTAATCCTATATGTCTCTATTAACACCAGCAGTGCTATTAGTTGAGAACCTGTGTGAGAGCCATTTATAGATATAGACAAATGACTGCCAGTCTAGAGAGTGTGTGGGAATGATGTAGATGATGTGTTAACTGCTGGGATTTTAGAAATGGGTTTTTCATAGTGTGGTAGGCTAAAAGTGACTCCCAGAGATAGGTCCTCATTCCTGGAACTGGTAAATGTTACTTTATTTGCAAAGGATCTTGAAATTGGCGATCACCCTGAATTAACTGTGTAGACCCTAAATGTAATCTCCAGTGTCCTTATGAGAGAGAGACAGGGGAAGATTTGATACAGAAAGGAAGGCTCTGTGAAGATGGAGGCAAGGATTGGAGTGATGCAATCATAAGCTGCTGTGAATCGCTGCTGGCCTCCAGCAGCTGGAGAAGGCACAGAGCAGATTGTCCTCCAGAGTCTCCACATGGAGTGCGGCCCTGTCCACACTCAGGTTTTGGCCCAGTGACACTCGTGGCAGACTTTTGGCCTCAAGAACTGTGAGACAATAATTCTCTGTTGTCTGAAGCTACCAAGTTTGTGGTGGTTTGCTACAGCAACCTCAGGAGACTAATACACAAAGTTAGGCATAAGATAGTAATTTTCTATTAAGTTAATTGCCCAGGTCAGATAGGCAGCTCCTCCAATCCAGGACAGCAAAATCCCAACTGAAAAGATTCTCTTTGGTTCATATGGACACTGATTGCTCTCCTTAAAAAAGCTGAGGCAGCATACATCCATGCTTCCCATTGTCACAGGCCTTGAATCCCAACAAAGACACGTTTGATGTTAATTTGTTGATCAGATATTGAAGGTAGAGGCTTCCAAATCTCTCTGACTCCAGGACCTTGGACCAATAAAACCTTTCACTACCAGCCATTATTTTTAGGGTATAGTAGTACAATGGATTTCTGGTGTAAAGATGGCAGAATAACGAGGCTTTTGCCTCCCTCTTCTCAGAACCAGTCCCCAAGCCAAAAGGATAAACACAACAGAAACTCCATATTTGCTATAAATGAGTTGATCTTCATATATCAATAAAGGCAGTGTCACATGAATGTATGGGAAGAGATCCAGACACTTGTGGCTGCAGAGCTCCAAAAAAGCTTGCAGAGCTCAGTATTCCAAAGTTGATGGCATATGTTAAGAAGCAAACGCAACAGTCCCATTTGGGGGAAAAATAGGCTCAAAAGTAGGAGTTTCTGAATCTCATATTCATATCATTTCTCCAGGGGTCTATACAAACAAACTTAAGTTTATAGCAAACAGTTTGCAGGTAAGCCAGGGTGGAGAAAATGAAATATGAATTGAAGCAATATTGCTGCTTCTGATCTCTATTGGATGGGAGAAGCAAAATTAAACATTTCACAGATAACACCCTTTCATTAATGACTTCTCTTGAAATCAAGGAAAATTCCTATTGTTCCAGAATAGTGGCCAAACTCCTCCATACCTGAAATAGTTGAGCTAGATAGAACATAGCTCATTCAAACATAGAATAGTTAATAAAATGATTCCAACAAACAATTAACAAAGCAAATCTATAACATGTAGTAAAATATTATTTAAAAAGCTAAATAAAAAATTATAAAATAAAATAAAAGTAGAAACTAGGAAGCTTTTAAAAAGGTCAACAGTAAGAGAAAGAATAAATGTCTGATAACAAGTACACACTTAAAAGTGTTGCCATACAGTAGATAAAAATCATTAAAGTAATAACCATTAAATCAAGAGTGATGAAATTATCAACTTTTAAAAACAGCTGCTGAAGCAGGAATGCCAGCATTCAGAGAAACTTCAGGAAAAGGATATTGGGAGAAAAAAACTGAGCTAGTGGAGTTAAAAAAAGAAGTGGGAAGAAAAAAATAAAACTGTCATGGAAATAAGGGTCTCTTTGGAAGCTGGAGAAGAGACATTTGTGAAAATGTAACAGAATAAATGATGGACAGAATTGAGCAACAGGAACAAACTGAAATGAGCAGAATTGAACAGGATTAAAGAGAAAAATTAATGTGGAAGATGAAGGATATAAAACATATGCAAAATTAGTGTCCCTTCCAAATATAAATGCATACTGGATCAGAAAAAAAAAAAAGATTAAAAGTTACAATTATAGAAAAAAATTCCAGATATTGAGCACCTTCTATATGCCAGGCAGTTCTATATTCAGGGGACACAACAGTGTGGAAAACAGATGGAGTCCCATCCACCATCAAGCTTACCTCCAAAGAGGAGATGTGACTAAAGAGAGGGAATATTGTGTTAAAGATAAGAAGATACAGGATGATCATCATTAAGACACATGCTAATAAAATTTCTGATGTCAGAGCTAAACAAAGAACATTTTAAGTTTGCAGGCAAAAAGATTATGTTACCTGTGATAGGAAACATCATCATAAGACCTATACACAAGACCATAAATTGAAGCAATCCCTGCTACCTCTTCAAAGAAAAAAGGTTGAGCCTTATCATGAAACTTCGAGGACTGACTTTTGTGAACTAAGACATGAATGCAGAAACTTCTGCAAAAGGGTTGGTGATAACCACTAAACACATGCACCTAAAATAGCAATGGGAGAAATGGAGAAAGAAGAGAATGTAAAAATGACATACAATAAATACATAAAAATATAAGAACTAGTGTAACTTGGAAGGGAAGTGACAAGAAATGGAAGAGATTATAAATACAGCAATCAAAATCTATTAAAGTTGATAAATAATGTAATAGCTACAAAATTGTATTTACAGACACAAATTTAATCATTAATAAACTAAGAAAAACTAACACAGGAGCTTAAATCAGGTGGAGGAGGGAAGAAAGGAAAGAATAGCACAGGTGGAGGTATTTTAATTTCATATTTGCTTCCAATGGGATACCAATAAAGAAATTGACGGATGTTCTAAATGTTTACATTAAGAGAACTAAAATAAAAATACCAGAAAACTGGGGGGCGGAGCAAGATGGCAGAGGAGTAGGAGACCTGGATTTAGTCTGGTCTCAGGAATTCAGCTGGATAGGGATCAAACCATTCTGAACATCTACAAACTCAACAGGAGATCGAAGAAAAGAAGAGCAACAACTCTCTGAACAGAAAAGCGACCACTTTCTGGAAGGTAGGAGGTGCAGAGAAGTGAATCCGAAGCAATATTCGGGAGGATAGATGGAGGGGGAGGGGCCTCCATTGGCCGCTTCTGTCAAGTGATAGAACAGCGGATCACAAAATCGGAATGTTTAGCAGTCTGCTCTGCTGAGGGACGTCACTCTGGTGGCTAAGCGGGGGGTGGAACCCTCCAGGACAGTGTGGTCTCAGGACCCTCGGGGTCACAGGAAGTCCGGGGGTGCCTGAGTGCGGCAGAGCTCCCAGGTTTTGGAGCAGGGAAGCTGGCTGCAGAGACAGAGCTGAGGTGCGGGCTCTCAGCTCGGGGTTGCCATAAACCGTGATCTGGGGCACAGTCAGGCCACTGCTCCTCCAGCAGGGACCCAACAAGCGGCAGATCCGGGGAGACTCCCCTTCCTCCCCTGGGAGGAGCAGCGCAGGAGCACACTGCAGGGATCTGCTGGGTTTGGAGACTCCACACGGGGTCGGGTGCCAGAGATAGAAATGCTCGGACACAGGCCGGGTGAGTGTGGAGTGCGGCCGGAGACCGGGGAGACGGGAGTGACTGCTTTTCTCCGGGGGCGCACTGAGGAGTGGGGCCCCAAGTTCTCGGCTCCTCCAGGGCGGAGATTGGGAGGCCGCCATTTTCACTCTCGTCCTCCAAAGCTGTAAGGAAAGCTTGCAGGACACAAAAGCTCCCAAGAGCAAAATCCAGTGGATTACTTAGCCCTGACCCCACAAGGGCAGGGCAATTCCACCTCCGCAAAGACATCTGGGAACCATGGTAACAGGCCCCTCCCCCAGAAGATCAGCGAGAACAGCCAGCCAAGACCAAGTTTACCGATCAATAAGAACAGCAGAACTCCAGCGCTAGGGGAATACTGCACATAGAATCCATGGGTTTTTTACCATGATTCTGTAGTCTTTCAAAGTTAATTTTTTTTAACTGTCTTTTTTTATTTTTGGAATTTTTCTTTTTCCCTTTTTCAACCAACATCTTATCAATCCCTTTTTTAAAAAACATTTTTATTTTTCATTTTAGAGTCATATTCTATCCCTTCATAATAGTAACCTGTATTTTTGGCATATACATATAAGTTGTTCCCTTTTTAAAATTTTGAGATAGTTTCTTCTAACAGATCAAAATATACCCTAAATCTCTAGTGTATGATTTTGTTCTACTCCCCTGCCTGATCACATTCTCTCCCTTTTGTTTTTCTTGTTTTTTAAATCCTCTTTTTTCTTTTTTCAAACAACTTCTTATCACTTCCTTTTATAAAATTTTTTATAATTTTCATCTTTACACTCATATTCCATCCCTTCATAATATCAACCCTTATTTTTGTACATATATAAGTTTTTCTTTCTTTAAAATTTTGGGAGGCACTTTCTTCTAACAGACCAAAATACACCCAAAATCTAGTGTGTGGCACTGATCTATGTACCAGCCTGATCATATTTGATCATAATTTTTTTTGGTTTTGTTTTGTTCTCTTTTGTTTGTTTTTATCTTTACCTTTATCTTTTTCTTTTTCTTTTTTTTTCTTTTTCTTTTTTCTCTCTTTCCCTTTCTTTTCCCACTGCTTCAGGTCTTTTCTGATTTGTTTAGAGTATATTTTCTGGGGATGTTGTTACACTGTTAGCATTTTGTTCTCTCATTAATCTATTCTCCTCTGGGCAAAATGACAAGATGGAAAAAATCACCTCAACAAAAAGAACAAGAGGTAGTACCGACTGCCAGGGACCTACTCAATATGGACATTAGTATGATGTCAGATCGAGAGTTCAGAATCATCATTTTAAAGATACTAGCTGGGCTTGAAAAAAGCATGGAAGTTATGAGAGAAACCCTTTCTGGAGAAGTAAAAGAACTAAAATCTAACCAAGTTGAAATCAAAAAGGCTATTAATGAGGTGCAATCAAATATGGGGGCGCTAACTGCTAGGATAAATGAGGCAGAAGAGAGAATCAGTGATATAGAAGACCAAATGATGGAAAATAAAGAAGCTGAGAAAAAGAGAGATAAATAACTACTGGAATACCAGGGCAGAATTCAAGTGATAAGCAATACCATAAGATGAAACATTAGAATAATTGGGATCCCAGAAGAAGAAGAAAGAGAGAGAGGGGCAGAAGGTATACTGGAGCAAATTATAGCAGAGAACTGCTCTAATTTGGGGAAGGAAAAGGGATCAAAATCCAGGAAGCACAGAGAACCCCTCTCAAAATCAATAAAAATAGGTCAACACCCCGACATCTAATAGTAAAACTTACAAGTCTCAGAGACAAAGAGAAAATCCTGAAAGCAGCTCGGGAGAAGAGATATGTAACCTACAATGGTACAAACATTAGACTGGCAACAGACCTATCCACAGAGACCTGGCAGGCCAGAAAGGACTGCCAGGATATATTCAGAGCACTAAATGAGAAAAATATGCAGCCAAGAATACTCTATCCAGCTAGGCTGTCATTGAAAAGAGAAGGAGAGATAAAAAGCTTCCAAGACAAAGAAAAACTAAAGGAATTTGCAAACATGAAACCAGCCCTACAAGAAATCTTGAAAGGGGTCCTCTAAGCAAAGAGAGAGCCTAAAAGCAACATAGACCAGAAAGGAACACAGACAATATACAGTAACAGTCACCTTACAGGCAATACAATGGCACTAAATTCCTATCTTTCAATAGTTACCTGAATGTAAATGGGCTAAATGCCACAATGGAAAGACACAGGGTATCAGATTGGATAAAAAAATAAGACCCATCGATATGTTGTATGCAAGAGACTCATTTTAGACCCAAAGACACCTCCAGATTGAAAGTGAGGGGGTGGAAACCATTTACCATGCTAATGGACACCAAAAGAAAGCTGGGGTGGTAATCCTTATATCAGACAAATTAGATTTTAAACCAAAGACTGTTATAAGAGATGAGGAAGAACACTATATCCTACTTAAAGGGTCTATCCAGCAAGAAGATCTAACAATGTAAATACCTATGCCCCTAACATGGGAGCAGCCAATTATATAAGCCAATTAATAGCAAAAGCAAAGAAACACATTGACAACAATACAATAATAGTAGGGGACATTAACATCCCCCACACTGAAATGGACAGATCATCTAAGCAAAAGATCAACAAGGAAATAAAGACTTTAAACAACACACTGGACCAAATGGACTTCACAGACATATTCAGAACATTCCATCCCAAAGCAACGGAATACACATTCTTCTCTAGTGCCCATGGAACATTCCCCAAAATTGATCACATCCTAGGTCATAAATCAGGTCTCAACCAGTACCAAAAGATTGGGATCATTCCCTGCCTATTTTCAGACTACAATGCTTTGAAACTAGAACTCAATCACAAGAGGAAAGTCGGAAAGAACTCAAACACATGGAGGCTAAAGAGCATCCTACTAAAGAATGAATGGGTCAACCAGGAAATTAAAGAAGAATTCAAAAAATTCATGGAAACCAATGAAAATGAAAACACAACTATTCAAAATCTTTGGGAAGCAGCAAAGGCAGTCCTAAGAGGAAAGTATATAGCAATACAAGCCTTTCTCAAGAAACAAGAAAGGTCTCAAGTACACAACTTAACCCTACACCTAAAGGAGCTGGAGAAAGAACAGCAAACAAAGCCTAAACCCCACAGGAGAAGAGAAATAATAAAGATCAGAGCAGAAATCAATGAAATAGAAACCAAAAGAACAGTAGAACAGATCAACAAAACTAGGAGCTGGTTCTTTGAAAGAATTAACAAGATTGATAAACTCCTGGCCAGATTTATCAAAAAAGAGAAGAGAAATGACCCAAATCAACAAAATCATGAATGAAAGAGGAGAGATCACAACCAACACCAAAGAAATGCAAACAATTATAAGAACATATTATGAGCAACTCTATGCCAGCAAATTCAATAACCTGGAAGAAATGGATGTATTCCTAGAGATGTATCAACTACCAAAACTGAACCACGAAGAAATAGAAAACCTGAACAGACCTATAACCACTAAGGAAATTGAAGCAGTCATCAAAAATCTCCCACGAAAAAAAAGTCCAGGGCAAGATGGCTTCCCAGGGGAATTCTACCAAACATTTCAAGAAAAATTAATACCTATTCTTCTGAAATTGTTCCAAAAAATAGAAATGGAAGGAAAACTTCCAAACTCATTTTATGAGGCCACCATTACCTTGATCCCAAAACCAGACAAAGACCCCATCCAAAAGGAGAATTACAGACCAATATCCCTGATGAACATGGATGCAAAAATTCTCACCAAAATACTAGCCAATAGGATCCAACAGTACATTAAAAGGATTATTCACCACGACCAAGTGGGATTTATCCCTGGGCTGCAAGGTGGGTTCAACATCCACAAATCAATCAACGTGACACAATACATTAACAAAAGAAAGAACAAGAACCATATGATCCTCTCAATAGATGCAGAAAAAGCATTTGACAAAGTACAGCATCCTTTCTTGATCAAAACTCTTCACAGTGTAGGGATAGAGAGTACATACCTCAATATCATAAAAGCCATCTATGAAAAACCTACAGTGAATATCATTCTCAATGGGAAAAAACTGAGAGCTTTCCCTCTAAGGTCAGGAACGCGGCAGGGATGTCCACTATCACCACTGCTATTCAACATAGTATTAGAAGTCCTAGCCACAGCAATCAGACAACAAAAAGAAATCAAAGGCATCCAAATTGGCAAGGAAGAAGTCAAACTCTCACTCTTTGCAGATGATATGATACTTTATGTGGAAAACCCAAAAGACTCCACCCCAAAACTGCTAGAACTCATACAGGAATTCAGTCAAGTGTCAGGATATAAAATCAATGCACAGAAATCAGTGGCATTCCTATACACCAACAACAAGACAGAAGAAAGAGAAATTAAGGAGTCAATCCCATTTACAATTGCATCCAAAACCTTAAGATACCTAGGAATAAATCTAACCAAAGTGTCAAAGGATCTGTACTCAGAAAACTATACAATACTCATGAAAGAAATTGAGGAAGACACAAAGAAATGGAAAAACGTTCCATGTTCATGGATTGGAAGAACAAATATTGTGAAGATGTCAAGGCTACCTAGAGCAATCTACACATTCAATGCAATCCCCATCAAAATACCATCCACTTTTTTCAAAGAAATGGAACAAATAATCCTAAAATTTGTATGGAACCAGAAAAGACCCCGCATAGCCAGAGGAATGTTGAAAAAGAAAAGCAAAGCTGGCGGCATCACAATTCCAGACTTCCAGCTCTATTACAAAGCTGTCATCATCAAGACAGTATGGTACTGGCACAAAAACACAGAGATCAATGGAACAGAATAGAGAGCCCAGAAATGGACCCTCAACTCTATGGTCAACTAATCTTTGACAAAGCAAGAAAGAATGTCCAATGGAAAAAAGACAGTCTCTTCAACAAATGGTGTTGGGAAAATTGGACAGCCACATGCAGAAGAATGAAACTGGACCATTTCCTTACACCACACACAAAAATAGACTCCAAATGGTTGAAAGACCTCAATGTGAGACAGGAGTCCATCAAAATCCTAAAGGAGAACACGGGCAACAACCTCTTTGACCTCAGCCGCAGCAACTTCTTCCTGGAAACATCACGAAAGGCAAGGGAAGCAAGGGCAAAAATGAACTATTGGGACTTCATCAAGATAAAAAGCTTTTGCAAAGCAAAGGAAACAGTCACCAAAACCAAAAGACAACCGACAGAATGGGAGAAGATATTTGCAAATGGCATATCAGATAAAGGGCTAGGATCCAAAATCTATAAAGAACTCATCAAACTCAACACCCAAAGAACAAAGAATCCAATCAAGAAATGGGCAGAAGACATGAACAGACATTTTTCCAAAAAAGACATCCAAATGGCCAAGAGACACATGAAAAAGTGCGCAACATCCTTCGGCATCAGGGAAATCCAAATCAAAACCTCAATGAGATACCACCTCACACCAGTCAGAATGGCTAAAATTAACAAGTCAGGAAATGACAGATGTTGGCAGGGATGCGGAGAAAGGGGAACCCTCCTACACTGTTGGTGGGAATGCAAGCTGGTGCAGCCACTCTGGAAAACAGTATGGAGGTTCCTCAAAAAGTTGAAAATAGAGCTACCATATGATCCACCAATTGCCCTACTGGGTATTTACCCCAAAGATACAAAAGTAGGGATCCGAAGGGGTACGTGCACCCCGATGTTTATAGCAGCAATGTCCACAATAGCCAAACTGTGGAAAGAGCCAAGATGTCCATCGACAGATGAATGGATAAAGAAGAAGTGGTATATATATACAATGGAATATTATGCAGCCATCAAAAGGCATGAGATCTTGCCATTTGCAACGACATCGATGGAACTGGAGGGTGTTATGCTGAGCAAAATAAGTCAAACAGAGAAAGACATGTATCATCTGACCTCACTGATATGAGGTATTCTTAATCTCAGGAAACAAACTGAGGGCTGCTGGAATGGTGGGGGGTGGGAGGGATGGGGTGGCTGGGTGATAGACACTGGGGAGGTTATGTGCTATGGTAAGCACTGTGAATTGTGCAAGACTGTTGAATCTCAGATCTGTACCTCTGAAACATATAATGCAATATATGTTAAGAAAAAAAAAAAGAAGAAGATAGCAGGAGGGGAAGAATGAAGGGGGGAAATCGGAGGGAGAGACGAACCATGAGAGACGATGGACTCTGAAAAACAAACTGAGGGTTCTAGAGGGGAGGGGGGTGGGAAGATGGGTTAGCCTGGTGATGGGTATTAAAGAGGGCACGTTCTGCATGGAGCACTGGGTGTTATGCACAAGCAATGAATCATGCAACACTACATCAAAAACTAAAGATATAATGTATGGTGATTAACATATCAATAAAAAAATAAAAATAAATCAGTGAAAAATACCAGAAAACTAACTTTCCAAATTACCCTAGGGAACACACACACACATAACTAACCAAAAAAATCTGTACCCTTCAGTGAAATATTATTTAAAAAGGAAAGTTACATAAAAAGCATAAATTAAAATATGACACAATTAAGTTCACATATGTATTTTACTAACATACACAAGTGGGATAGGGTCACTTAACTGAAAGTTTAAAACTCTCAGATTTGATCACAAACCAATACCTAAATATATGCTGTATCCAACAGCGATAGCCAAAAAAGAGTAAAGTAGAGCATTGGAAAAATATAAAAGGACCAACAATGGCATACCAGGGAAATGCAATAAAATAAGACAGGTTATATGCTCATACTTTTAGAAAATGTGTAATTTAGGAGTAAAGGCATTAAATAAAACAAAGGCACTTATTATAATAATAAGAGGAATAATCAACCCTAAAACTATGACAGTGATGAATAACTACTAACTTAAAAACATAGAACAAGAGCTCTTGAAGGATAAAAATTAGTTAATTATAGTGAAGTTTTTGTAAAATATATAGAAACTATCTGTCCTGGGCTGAAAAATGTAGATTAAAATCCTTTATGACTTACTAATTCACATTTTTCAACCAAGAACAGATGAAATAGATAAAAATAAGTATGAATCAAAAATCTAAATGACACAAGGTATTTATAATTGAAATTTATCAAATTTTATCATTTGAAAAGAGAGAGAACCCTTCTGTCCAATTGCATATTTCTATATATGAGGCCTTAAAGAAAATCACAATATATTCTCCCAATTAGAAAGACCACAAGCGGGGTACCTGGGTGGCTCAGTTGGTTAAGTAGCTGCTTTCGGCTCAGGTCATGATCCCAGGGTCCTGGGATCGAGCCCCTCACCAGGCGCCCTGCTCAGCGGGGAGCCTGCTTCTCCCTCTCCCTCTGCCTGCAACTCTGCCTACTTGTGCTTTCTCTCTCTCTCTGTCAAATAAATAAATAAAATCTTAAAAAAAAAAAAAAAGACCACAAGCAACAATTTCATTCCTGTGTATTTCCCCCAGAGACATAAAAACATGCTCACACAAAAACCTGGCCAGGCAGAACCAGCAAGAGAGACTCTGGCACTACAAGTGGCCTGGACTAGGAAGCCTCTTTGCCCTCATGTGCAAATAATTCATTGGACGTGTTGTCTTTAAGAAAATGACTAGACAATTTAAATGTCCGTAAGTACAGGGACAAGTTAAAATGGACTACTGTATGGTGGTTAAAATGACTGAAATCATTTCACATATCAAACATATATAATGCTACAATGGGTAATGTGAGATATATATATATATATAAATTATAACATTAGATATATATATATCAATGTGTTATAACTTATGTTATAATTTCAAGTATATTAAATGAGGAAAAAGGTTGAAAGCCATTTTATATGCTATGTATGTATTAAATCATATAACATATATAAATTACATATTTATACATCTTATACAGATATGCTATATGCATACATACATATACATGCATATAAATGTATATATATTTTTTAAATAGGGAAGGAGGTATACAACATTTTAAATAAATTTCTCTCTTTTTATAGCAGTTTAAGTTGGATTTTCTTTTAGTTCCAATTGGACACATTGTTTTTTAAAGATTTTATTTACTTATTTGATAGAGAGAGACACAGTGAGAGAGGGAACACAAGCAGGGGGAGTGGGAGAGGGAGAAGCAGGCCTCTCACTGAGCAGGGACCCCGACACGGGGCTCGATCCCAGGACCCCGGGATCATGACCTGAGCCGAAGGCAGATGCTTACCCGACTGAGCCACCCAGGCACCCCCCAATTGAATACATTTTAATGATCTGCTCCGCAAGACTGAATACTTGAGGGTAACTGAGGAGCCACATTACTCTATTTCTCCACATCCAGAGGTACTGTACATATTTGTTCCTAGTAGAATAGTATAACCTAAGGAACAGAAGCACAGGGACTTACCTTAATTCACCCCATTACATGGACTCTGGAGCTTGGTTTTGACCAATAACATCTAATCTAGTTCCTCTCCTTATTATAAGTACCAAGACATTGTTTCATATATTTTATAATTTTTTAAATTTTTTTTTAGAGAGAGAGCGTGAGAGAGTGCACATAGGCATAGAGGAGGGGCAGAGGGAGAGAGAGAATCTTAAGCAGACTCCACACTCAGCATAGAGCCCCACATGGGGCTCAATCTCATGACCCTGAGATCATGACCTGAGCCAAAATCAAGAGTCAGGTGCTCAGTCCACTGAGCTACCCAGGCACTCCTCACATATTTTAATATCTCTTCCTGGAGCTAAGGAAACTTTCTTACAAGAAACTGTAAGAAAGGTTTATCTCTAAATTATATTAGATTTTTATAAACTATAGAGTTTTGCATCTTCACATCAAGATATGCCCAACATACAATCAGAATTTTTAAATGGGGAGGAACCTTAATCTGCCATTCCTTTTTTTACACCAGAGAGGTAAAATGACTGCCCAGATCATGAAGTAGTCAGAGGATGTAGACTCCTGAAGTCAAGCTTAACATACTTTCCATTAGAGGCGTCTGGGTGGCTCAGTCCATTAAGTGTCTGCCTCCAGCTCAGGTCATGATCTCAGGGTCCTGGGATGGAGCCCAAAGTCTGGTTCCCTGCTTGGCTGGGAGTCTGCTTCTCCCTCTGCCCCCCACCCCCACTCGTGCTCTCTCTGGAGTGTGCTCTTTCTCTCTTTCAAATAAATAAATGAACTAATCAAATCTTAAAAAAAAAAAACATTTTTCCATTATACCATATGGCCAAATAGCCAATAAAAATATGCTAAAATGCCTTGAAAAGATTGGTATGGATTCCAAGCCCAGGAAATGTTGATACCCTGACCAATACAGCTCATCTTCCCTTACAAGTGGACCAGACAACAATATGTGTGAGCAGTCTCCACTCTGACCTGTAAAAACAAAATCTGGGGGGTGTACAAACGAACAACCAACCTCCATATAGATATTGTTTAATGGACAAGAACAAATAGCCCGTGTTCTCATTAAAGAGCTTTTTGTGATGGCTCCAGAGTATGCTCATAAATGTAATTTACTCTCTGGCTGTCAAGGCCTCCTGACTAATTGCTCCCAGTCCTTTGATTGTTTTGAATAAGCAATGTTGACTGGCTTAAACTATCAGGTGACTCAAATGAGTAGCAATATAGGATGCATTTTTTTCACAACAGTCTTATAAATCTGGATAGTACATCATTTCCATCAAAAAGATAAAACAACACAGAGATATGTCAGAAATAAACCCTTGCTGCCAGCCACAAGCAAGGAATAACAGAAACCCTAAAATTCACCCAACATAACCAGATGTTATATTCCCCAGATACTGTGGTTTCATTACAAGTAAGCCTTCCCATGATCTTCTTTCAGATCATGTACCTCGTGAATGTCCTTGCCATACAATATGCCCTGGAGAGAGGATGACTGAGTTGGAGCCCTAGTTCCACCACAGTGACCTTGGATAAGTTACCCAACTGCAGATGTAGAATGGAATTAATAATAGTTTCTACCTCAGGTAGTTATTTTGTTTCTGGACCAGAGGTCATTCAGCCTGTCTACAATCAGCAGGTATTCAACAAATGAATGTCAACTGGATGTCAGGCACACTGCTTCGCTGGGGTCATGTGAAGATGGGTAAAAACATGGTCTTAGCCTTGTAATGAAATGGAGGACTGAAAAAAAGACAAGGTAAGTACAAGAAAGAGGTACAGGCCAACTTCTTCAAAGATTAGGGGAAAAGTCACATTCAATCAAAGAGAATTGGAAATTTCTTCATGAAGAGGGAATGATGTGAGGTAAGACTTCTAAGATGAATAAAATTTTGGAGATGCAGCAATATGGAAGTGGGGATTAGGGCATATTTTTTGAGTGCATTGCAGTCTAATTTGGTTGAAATAAATAGTAGAGGAATGGTGAGAGATAATGACTAAAATCTAGGCTAAGATAGTGGGGAATTTTGTCTTAATTCTGTGAGCAATAAGCAACAACTTACTGCACAACTTAATGTGAGATAGTCATGTGGTCACAAGTTGGCTTTAGAAATATTAATTTCACCACGATGATGTACATATGAATTGGAAAGAAGAAACTGGTGGTAGCAGTAGGGAGACTGCAGGGAATATTATTATACCAATCTTCTGCAGACCCCAGAGTAATATGCTGGCTTTCACAGAGCTCACATTTTAGTTGAGAAGATATGTAAAATTTAAATAAACAAATGAATTAATAAAACTGTCAGGTCATGACAAATAAAACAAGGTAAGAGGATAGATTGTCATGAGAGTTGATATCATATATATTGATGACTAGGGACAAATATTATGAGGAGGTGAATTTTTTTTTAAGATTTTATTTATTTATTTGAGAGAGAGAGAGAGAGGCACAAGCAGGGGGAGGGGCAGAGGGAGCCCAACGCGGTGTGTGGGGGGAGGTCTCCTGAGCAGGGAGCCAGATGCGGGCTCAATCCCAGGACCTCAGGATCATGACCTGAGCCGAAGGCAGACACTTAACAGACTGAGCCACCCAGGCGCCCCTGAATTTTGAACAAAGGCTAAAGTGAAAGCCTTTGAGGCAGAAAGAAAGTTGCGTTGTTGGATGAAGAGCAAGGAAGCCAGAGTGGCTCGAACAGAGTGAGCTGCACAGGAGGAAGTAGGAGGTGAAGTGTGAGAGGAGAGAGAGCATCATATCCTATAAGACTCTCAGGCCATGTGCAAATGTAATGAAACAGACTGTAAGTGTGACTTAGAGCATAGTCACAGGAAAACATCACCAGTGCACTATAGGGATTATATGCAAACTAGTTTTAGGAAGCTAAACCTGCCGTTAACACTGAACATAGTTTTGAGGAGGTGACACTGAATGAAAAGGGATCAACTGGGATAATGTCACAAGGAAGATGGTGAGAACCAGGGAGATGGTGCCAGATGCAAAGTTATAGATGAACACATCACAAGAAAGTTACTTTTCTCTGAAACCCCACTGAAATTAGTAATTGACTTGATTTAAAGAATTATAGTTATAAAGTGTTAGAGTTAAAAAGTTCTCTGAAATTTGTCCCATCCAATTTGTTCATTTTACAGATAGAGAAATTGGGGTCCAAACTAAGAAAGTGTTTTAATTAAAAATACACTGCATATCTACTTATCTCTTTTATAAGAAAATCTTAGTGAAGTAGATGATTTTCTAGGAAAATATAACTTAAACATGGATTGAAGATCAAAGATGGAAATATAAATAAAACAATAAGCTAAGAAGAAATAAAAAATGTATGCCAAGTAATTACTTTCAGAAAAGGTGCCAATTCCAACTGGTTTTATGGGTAATTACATCAAATTCTTTTTAAAAAGATATTATATGAACTATTTTAGAACATAGACAAAGGTAGAATTCCCAAATAATTTAACAAATTCAATGCCAAAATCTGACACTGAACTTAAAAAAAAAAATTAGAAATCAACCCTACTCATGTATATAGATCCAGTTATCCTTAATAAATATTATGAAATTAAGCCCAGAAATTTATTGAAGAACATCTCAAAACCAAGTAAGATTTATCCTAGTAATGTAAAAATAGTTCAACAACATGTATTAATTTAATCCAAAACAGTATTATATCAGGCCTATACCTGTAAGATATTTGATAAAAGCAACATGATTTTACATAATTTTTTAAATAAAAGAACAGCATCCCCCCAAAAAAGTAGGAGTAAAAGTTTACTTTTTTAACAGTATAAATATTATGTAACTCAAGCAGATCATGCACCCCATGTTAACAGAAATACTTATACTTTTCAACTTTTATAACCTACGAACAAGACAGGCACATTGCTTTGTCTTTAAAGTTTTAACCCGTATGATAATATAAGGACTAAAATGAACATTAGGTGTTAGATCCAAAATGTTTACTATCATAATGAAATAAAGTAATAATGTAATAATGAAAAACATGAAAAACCAAGATAATCTACTGAAAAACCATTAGAAACAATCAGAATTTAGTAAATAAGAATCTAGTAGATATATAAAAAACACTATTTCTTACATATCTACAAAGCCAATTAGAAAACATGGGGAAATGATGCTAGTCATAAAATTGATATAAATTAGCACATATGTTATAATAAATCCAGCAATAATTATAATAATTATTACCACTTATTGAATAGTTTTTACTATGTCAGGCACTATGATAAGTGCTTTTATATATATTATCTATATACTATATATAGTACTGATATTGAATATTGATACTCAATATTCTCCTGATAAGGTAGCTACTATTATTTATCCTGTTAAGAAAACTTACACTTTGGAAGCTTAAGTGACTTGCTTAGGTCTATTAGTAAGTGAATGTGCAGAAATTGAAAATAACTTTAAAATGTTACTGAGTGGCCTAAAATAAAGCCTGAATACATTGAGTAATATATTATATTTCTGGATGGGAAGATTCAATATCATACCATCTCGGTTTTCCCAATATACATGTATATATTAAATTCTAAAGTTTATTTAAAAAATAAATAAGAAAGCATACCTCCACATGTCTGCAGAAGGAGAAAATGAAGGTGTCCTAGGAGAAGTGTCAATCATGAATATTTGGATGTATAATGTGAGCCTTCAAAAGCGGTGAGAATGGATAGAATGGCTTAGGAAAATATTTATCATACATATTTATGTGAAACAGCCAGATGCAGTATATTCTATGAGGTACCATTTCTTAAGGCGACTCTGTTTGCAGCACAGCCTTATTCTCAACCTGTCTCTCCTTGGGGTTTCCACAGATGCTTCAGAGAGATCACGCCTTCCTATGGCCTTGAAGGTGCCATATTTTTCCGTTTCTTGGATTAAATAATTTTTGTAGGTGTGGTGTCCCACAGAGTCTTAAAGTATTGTGAATTTTCCTGACTCAAAGTATTTTCCATAATCTTCATTGCAGAAGTGTGTGTGTGTGTGTGTGTGTGTGTGTGTGTCCTGGATGTTCATTCAAGATTGAGGAGAGATCTCTTTAGACTACGCATCCCCTCTCTGGTCCCATGACTGGGCTGCATTTCCCAGACTACCCTGTTAGGTGCAGCCAGTGACTAAGTTCTAGCAAGTGAAATGTAAGCATAGGTAATGTCTGTTACCTGAAGCCTGGCGCATCAAAGGCTACCTGCTCTTTCTGGCTGCAATGGCTTGATGAAAACCCTCATGGAAGCCACTTGCTTGAGATGGAAGGAGGCTGGGCTCCTGAATCTCCACTAGAAGGGAATTGCCTATGATTAGAAACACCTGATTTGGACTTGAGGCAAGTGAGAAACCACCTTCTATTGTGTTAAAAAAAAATTGAAGTTTGAGGGTTATCTATGAGAGCAGGTAGTGTGGCCTTGATATGACTCTATAGTGATATAGTAAGATAAAGATTATACATTCTCATACCAAAGCACCCATTTGCTACAGTAGCAGATTGAGAAATTCCCCCAGTTAGAATGTCAAGAAAGATACTGCTCAGCATGTTCTAGCACAGATTGCTAGAGAATTCATTCCTAACTCCTAGTGATCAGTTACTAATGTTCTTGTGGACCTTGTGGACTAGTTTCTACTTTGGTTTCTGAAGGAGAGAAGGGAACCCAATTTCCTTTAATAAGAGAGCAGGGATACTTGATAGCTGGACCAAAAGAATATAATTTGGTGAAATGTAACACCTGCAAACTGTGCACAAGGTGACCCCCAGACCTCCTGGATACACTTGTTCTGCCCCTGCTACTGAGTTGTCTTTGGGCCCAGTTTTTTCTGTTTTTCACTGACTATAGGCCAGGCCTCTTTTGGCAGAGCAATGTGTGTTACCTGTTCCCAAATGAGGATATTTGGGTCATGACATTTTCTAGGTTTTTATGTTATGTTTTTATGAGTGGGGCATTGTAGTAAGTGTTTTGTGTGCATTATCACATTCCATACTCCAAACCAAACTGTAAATATAGTCCCACTATTATACCTATCCTACAACTGAGGATTTGTTAAACTTATTAGTGGTCAGCTTCCCAACTGGGGAGAAAAATAACAGAGTTAGGGAAGAAAAGAAAAGGCAGTGTTCTCTTGGTTAGACTAGAAAACATCCCAGTAAATAAGAGAAGGGGAGATGCACAAGGGGAGAAAGGTTTTAGCATGGATAAAGGAGTCTTATATCAGACTTATATCAGACTATAAGTGGCTTTATATTGTCATTGTTACTGATTTTTAATCCTTAATGTAGCTTGATAGCCCATTTCCCTGATTATAAGGAATCCACTTACAGGAGAAAAGCCCTTTGTGTACCAAAAGGAAAAGTGAGCTTTTCTCAACCAAACCGGAAGCCTACAATTAATTTAATTTAATTTTTTTAAAGATTTTCTGTATTTATTTGAGAGAGAGAGAGCACAAGAAGGAAGGAGGGGCAGAGAAAGAGGGAGAAACAGGCTCCCACTGAGCAGGGAGCCCCGAGGTGGGGCTCGATCTCAGGACCCCAGGATCATGACCTGAACTGAAGGCAGACATTTGATTGACTGAGCCACCCAGATGCCCAGCCTACAATTCATTTTATACCATGCAAATAGTAGACGGGCATATTAAACAGAGCAGCTGGCAAATGTATCCTCAGAAATGAGTGGAATTCCCTCTTCAAGTATACAGTTGGAGAACAAATTAAAGTGCCTGGCTACTAGCTTCTATCTTGTGACCCTAAGATACCCTCCACACGCGGCAGGATTGAGTTGAGCCACCTTTTCCTAGCTCTATTCCTCTTCTCTGCCATGCAGATGAGATGAAATACGGGAGTACTAAGGTTCCCTGCCTGCACCAGGGCCCCTCCTGTCTCTACCATACCCCACGGTTATAAATCCCAAACTCAGTACTTCACCACCAGCTCCCTCCACGTCCTGTCTTTTTACCTTCTAGACAACACAATGGGTTGGCCTCAATGTTTTCTGTTGTTGCAGACGTTGGGTCTCTGTTCAGAAAGTGGAGGGGGAATAGGTTGCTTCCTTCAAGTTCTTTAGGAAAGAAAATTTATTCTCCTTCAAGCGTGTATCAGTATTTGAGACCAATCATAGCCTCTATTTGTCACCACAGACCTTCTAATCACTGGGAAACTATATCCTGTACAGTGTGTGTGTGTTTGTGTGTCTGTGTGTGATAACTATATCTTTTTTTTCCTCTCCAAGTATTTATAAGAATTTCAAGGGAGTTGACAATGGCAAAATCACCATCTCAAATAAGAAATTTAATTCCTTATTTTGAAAGAGGGCTTAAAATGTGTGATATTTTTCAACATAAATCATTATTAGAGAATTTAAAACCCTTACAATATTCCCTCTTTGATGTTCTTGCCCCTTGATCTGAACCACTTTAATCCTATTTAAATAGGGAAATGTCCAGTATTGTTCAAGAACATGCTTCTCTTGGCCCAAATAATCTGGCCTCCTATTAAAATCACTGTGAAAAACTCCAGACACCTGGTTCCTAATGGATAACTTCACATGAAGTGACAGGGAGCATTTTCCTGAAAGACTCAGGAACTCCCTTTCAGGAATGGGGTGAATCAAGGTTAATTTACATTTCTGAACCTATTCTCTGCATTGTTGTAGGCTGACACAGTTGCTATTCTAAGAGACAACCAAAATAATATAGTAAGGTACAATTGGAATGCTATTAAAAGCCAGGAAGAGCCATGATTAATTACCACCGAAGCTGAAGAGAAAAAGGGAGGACTCCAGGGCACATTTTAATTAATCATTTGGTTTGGAATGAATAAAATCCCTCTAAATTTGGTAAGAAAGAAAGATCGACAGAGAATAAATGGTGTTTGCTATTTAGGAAATTGATACAAGCCCTTAATCTGGACAACTTCTGAGATGTCTTTGAGTCATTTGCTTTTATTTTGCTTTATTTTTATTTATTTTTATTTTATTTTATTTTATTTATTTTTTTAATTTTATTATGTTATGTTAGTCACCATACAATATATCATTAGTATTTGATGTGGTGATCCATGATCCATTGTTTTCGTATAACACCCAGTGCTCCATGCAGTATGTGCCCTCCTTAATACACGTCACCGGGCTAACCCATCCCCCCTCCCCCCTCCCCTCTAAAACCCTGTTTCTTTCTCAGAGGCCATAGTGTCTCATGGTTCATCTCCCCCTCCAATTCCCAACCCCTCATTTTTCCCTTCCTTCTCCTAGTGTCCTCCATGCAATTCCTTATGTTCCACAAATAAGTGAAACCCTATGATAATTGACTTTCTCTGCTTGACTTATTTCACTTAACATAATCTCCTCCAGTCTCATCCATGTTGATGTAAAAGTTGGGTATTCATCCTTTCTGATGGCTGAGTAATATTCCATTGTATATATGGACCACATCTTCTCTATCTATTCATCTGTTGAAGGGCATCTCAGCTCTTTCCACAGTTTGGCTATTGCAGACATTGCTGCTATGAACATTGGGGTGCATATGGCCCTCCTTTTCACTACATCTGTGTCTTTGGGGTAAATACCCAGCAGTGCAATTGCTGGGTCATAGGGTGGCTCTTTTTTTAAATTTTTGAGGAACCTCCACACTGTTTTCCAAAGGGGCTGTACCAACTTGCATCCCCACCAACAGTGTAAGAGGGTTCCCCTTTCTCCACAACCTCTCCAACATTTGTTGTTTCTTTCCCTGTCCATTTTTGCCATTCTAACTGGTGTAAGGTGGTATCTCAGTGTGGTTTTGATTTGGATTTCCCTGATGGCTAATGATGATGAACATTTTTTCATGTGTCTGTTAGCCATTTCTATTTCTTCTTCAGAGAAGTGTCTTTTCATATTTTCTGCCCACTTTTTGACCTGATTATTTGTTTTTT
>NC_058404.1:33658889-33688806 GCF_002201575.2 Neomonachus schauinslandi
TCAGTGAGCTCTGCAGGCCACACTGTCTCCGTTTCTGTCCGTGCTGCTATAAACTGTAGCGGCCTGGGTTGTGCGCCCCTTCGCAGTGCTCCCAGTCCTGCCTCCAGGTCGGAGCATGTCTCTGCCCTTTTTGCTTCTAAAACTGCCAGCTGCTCCCAGTTCGCATGCACGACCCCACCGCTCCGGGTTTTTGCTCCCGGGGGCTGCCCTAAAGTCCTTTCCCCACCGCTACCGGTCTGCAAGTCTGTGCCTTGTCCTCAGCGTGCGAGGCTGTCACTCCCCAGCGGTGTAGGATCCCCACAGCCAGGCACCCTCCCGCTGCCATTTATCTTCTGATATCTGCCCGCAGAATCACGGCTCCCTGCTTTGTACCTCAAAACCAACCACCTGCGATACTCTGTTCATAGAGATCCAGATCTTCTTACATCTCAGGCTGATTTCGTGGGTGTTCAGAGTGGTCTGGTAGATATCCAGCTCAATTCCAGGGGCCAGTTGAAATAGGGTCCCCTACTCCTCCGCCATCTTTCCAGGGGACCTATTTTGCTTTATTTTTAAAAAGTAAACAAAATTGACTCTAGTCATCTGTTTTTGGTAAAAGAGATGGTAATGCAGTCTGGGGGTTTCAAAGGCCTTTGTAAAGAGGCGACTATCTGATTTCTGCTGTGAGCAACTTCTGTGCCATGCATGTGCTAGACCTCCCTTTGATGCTAATCAAAATCTCACAGTTCAGGCTCCATCTAGAGTATGGGGTGAAAGATAGAATTTTGTAATTATGCAATGCATTTGACCAACGGACATAACCAAACCAGAAAGCTCCAACCCCAAACTGCACATTTCAGCTTGAATGATCCACTAATCTAGCTGGTACCTTGGATTAATCAGGTGTTAAAAACTCTCTCCCTTATCAAGAGATGCTAGAAAGGACCCAAAAGATCAACTTTGAGTTTATTAGGGAAATGATCACATATATTTGGGGCAGCTTTTATTTCTCTACAGTGAACTGAATCAAAGTGAGAGCCAGAGCATTAACAGCTCTTCATAGATTCAGCTGTAAATAACACAGGTTGCCTCATGGCCTGCCCTACATGGCTCCCACTAAAACCTCTTGACTTGTGCTCAGGGAAGAATAACATCAATGAGTATCACTGCAGCGGTAGCTAATGATTGATTAAAGCTTTCTATTTATCACACATGGTATTTTCATGTGTTATGTTATTTGACTTTTTTTTTAATTTGACTTTTTGAGTTATCACAATGACCCCCTGAGGTCCCACGGCTAGGAATGGGTAGGGTCAGAATTTGAATTCAGTCTTACCTGAAACTAGGCAAGATCACTACTGAGGGGAAAAAAAATCTTCATTTTATAGAGCTACCTATAATAGGGTAGTCACCAACAGTTCCTTAATCCAAAGTATAAACATAAAAAGAAATAGCATTGTATTATTTACAACAATGGCTTGTCATTTTCTCTCTCATCTGAGGGGCCCCAAAATAAAATTTAGACACTGGTATCATTAATGCAACCTCATTCTTCCCAAGTCTTCCATCAAAAACTGAAATTCTCTTGGGGCGCCTGGGTGGCTCAGTTGGTTAAGCGACTACCTTCGGCTCAGGTCATGATCCTGGAGTCCCGGGATCGAGTCCCGCATCGGGCTCCCTGCTCGGCAGGGAGTCTGCTTCTCCCTCTGACCCTCCCCCTCTCATGCTCTCTCTTTCTCTCTCATTCTCACTCTCAAATAAATAAATAAAATCTTTAAAAAAAAAAACTGAAATTCTCAATCTGTTTTTGCTAAGGAAATACCTTTAGAGTTTCACATTCTATAATGAAAAACTGGCCTATCAATGAAATCAATGAAATTAACATGAATACTTTTAGCATGATGACTGTGCATAAAGCATTATTTTATGGGGGGAAGTATTTACATAGGACATTCAGGATGAGAGATATTTCTAAGGTGAAACAGGAGTGTATAGAGTAGAATAACATTTTACATACAAGTTGGTTTCTGATGTCAGCTCATGAAACAAAAATCGTATCCACTGAAAATCACCTATAAAATTTTCCTAGGAGGGCACCTGAGTGGCTCAGTCGGTTGGGCGTCTGCCTTCGGCTCAGGTCATGATCCCGGGGTCCTGGGATCAAGTCCCGCATCGGGCTCCCTGCTCGGCAGGAAGCCTGCTTTTCCCTCTCCCGCTCCCCCTGCTTGTGTTCCCTCTCTTGATGTCTCTCTCTCTGTCAAATAAATAAATAAAATATTTAGAAAAAAAAAATTTTCCTAGGAAAATGGCACGTTGGAAACTAACCATCTCATGAGTCCAATACACCAGCATTGGCTGAGACAGCTCTGTCTTCATGCAGGAACAGAGGACACGGTTAGCCTGTGTGGAAATATTTTAAGTGTATACCTCTAAACGATAGAATACCACTCAGTGTGACTAAATAGTCCTTTCCTGCCCCTAACCCTGAGGCAAATGCTTATTGAGTGGGTTATTTTAGGTCCATTATTTAAATTCTCCTGTCTCCTCCTGCATTCTTTCCCACACCCCTGTCCCCCTTGGCTTTCTATCTCCTTCTGCCAAGTGTGTTTATTCAAGTTCATTCAAGTTAAAAGTGCATATGACAACCTGATTAAAAAAGTGGGCCAAAGACCTTACCAGACACCTCACCAAAGATATATAGATGGCAAATGAACATATGAAAAGATGTTCCATATCATATGCCATTAAGGAAATGAAAATCAAGACAATAATGAGATACCACCATGTACCTATTAGAATGACCAAAATCCAAAACACTGACAAGATGAAAAAATAATACAGAGAAGGAGGAGGAGGAGGAAGAAGAGAGGAACAAGAAGAGGAGAAGGAAGAGGGGAAGGGAAAAGGAAAGAGGAGCTGATATTCTAATATTTATGGAACGCTTGTCTAGTGCCAAGCACTATGCTAATTGTTTCTCTTGAATTGCCAGAGATGCTACAACCTTATGAAGTTGATACAGTTTTTACCACTCCCAATTTAAAAATGAGCTAGCAAGTGATACAGTATTCAAACCCAGACAGTCTGACTCTAGAGCCTGTGCTCTTAACAATCATCACAGCGTGTGTCTTAGTCACTTCCCATTTTATCCTCCCAAGTCTATCCTCACTCCTCCCACCACCTTAGGTTCTGTCAGTCATCAAGTCATGAACATTCTTCCTCCTGAGAACTCAGCTCCTCCTGCGCATTCTCACTAGCACTGCTCGACTCAGCCTCTCACATGGGTTTTAACAATTCATACCTGCCTAACTAGCTTCTTTCCTAGTTTTTCCTCATCTGCTTAACTACCATTCTTCCCAGTGCTGCCAGAGTGATAGTACTGGACAACCATCCCCTCTTTATTGCTCCCTGTATTAAGCTTGCTTAGAGTCTCCATCACTGCAGACTTAAGTCAAAATTTTTAATGTGACATACAGAATCTTCTGTAATCTTGCTTCAGTCTACCCTTTTAATCTCATCCTCTTCCACACCCGCACACCTACTCCTGGCTCAGTTATATCCAATGACTGTTTTTGCTCTCTTAAGTCATTGTTTATCTATCCCTTCTGCTTAGAATATCTTCCCATCACCCATGTTCAGCTCTTTCCCTTCCTAGAAAACTCATCCATATTTCAGATCTCAACTTGAATGGTCACCTCTATTGTGATGGGCTCCACTAGGTGAGGCAGATCCTTCCTTCTCTAGTCTCTCACAGTTGCTCTGCCTTCCTCTGTGAAAGAACTTAACCTCTTGCATGATGATTATCTGAATGGAGGCCTATGAGCTCCAAAGAGCAGTGACTATGAAAGATTCAGGGCCTCCTGCATTCCAGTCCCCACCTGTATTTGTAGCCTTATCTCACCACACATAACTGATGTGCCTGCCATATTATACTAAATCACACCCTCCATATGCTTCATGATTTATTGCTTATGTGTGATTAATCGGTTAGGCCATCTCTTCTATCTGAATAGCTTTTACTTACCAATGCAACTCCTATATTTTTAGGTCCAGCCCAAATATCACCTCCCCCCTCAAAATTTTCTCTACCCAGAAGCAGCCTCTTCTCCATGGAAATCCCATAAACCTCTCTTAAGTTTGACCTCATCTCCCTGGCAGTTTATCATTTTCTACTTTGTATTAAGCTCCTCTGTGTCCATGTCTTAGTTCCCCCACTCTAAATTAGTACCTTGAGTCCTTCATTAGAAATCACATCTTAGTCATCTTTGTTTCACCTTCGTAGCTAATCTACTCCTCCTTATTTTCTTCCTGCTCTCAAGCCCAGCGAGGTGTAGTGAATGAATGAAGCCACATTAGTGACTAGCCATGTTGTTCATGCCATTCTCATTCTCATATTCCCCTTTTGCAAAGAAAGGGTTCATGACAGCAAGAGTGGGCTAAGAAATAGTTAATACTAGAAAAGGGACTGAAGGGTGTCCTTTGGCATATGCTTCTAGGTCTGGTTTACACCAAGACTTAGTTCTGTCTGGTCTGAGTGTATTGAAATGAGAGTTGAGCTTGAGAAGTTCTTTATAGATCTTGGATACCAGCCCTTTACCTGTAATGTCTTTTGCAAATATCTTCTTCCCTTCTGTGGGTTGTCTCTTAGTTTTGTTGACTGTTTCCTTTGCTGTGCAGAAGCTTTTTATCTTGATGAAGTCCCAAATGTTCATTTGTGCTTTTGTTTCCCTTGCCTTTAGAGATGTGTCTTGAAAGAAGTTGCTGTGGCTCAAGACGTTAAAAATAGAGCTACCCTATGACCCAGCAATTGCACTACTAGGTATTTACCCCAAAGATACAGATGTAGTGAAAAGAAGGGGCACATGCACCCCAATGTTGATAGCAGCAATGTCCACAATAACCAGACTGTGGAAGGAGCCAAGATGTCCTTCAACAGATGAATGGATAAAGAAGATGTGGTTCATATATACAATGGAATATTACTCAGCCATCAGAAAAGATGAATACCTACCATTTGCATCGACATGGATGGAACTGGAGGGGATTATGCTAAGTGAAATCAGTCAAGCAGAGAAAGACGGTTATCATATGGTTTCACTCATATGTGGAACATAAGGAATAGAGCAGAGGACCACAGGGGAAGGGAGGGAAAACTGAATGGGAAGAAATCAGAGAGGGAGACAAACCATGAGAAACTCTGGGCTCTGGGAAACAAACTGAGGGTTACAGAAGGGAAGGGGTGAGGGTATGGGGTAACCGGGTGATGGGTATTAAGGAGGGCATGTGTTGTGATGAGGACTGGGTATTATATGCAACTAATGAATCATTGAACACTACATCAAAAACTAATGATGTATTATATGTTGGCTAACTGAACATAATAATAAAAAAAAAAAGAAATGAGAGTTGATAAAACTCTCACTGGAGAATAACAACCATCATAACTAACATATGCTTGCAATTACCAGGGTCTGTGCCAAGCATCTTGTGTGCATTTGCTGATTCTTCATAGCAACCTGATAAAGAAATACCACTGCTAATTTTACACCTGAGAAAACCCTTTGTAGAGAGGTTATGTAACTTATCTAAGATCACAGAGCTAAGTGGCAGATCTGGGAGTAAAATCCATGTCTGTCTGACTCAAAGCTCAAACTCTTAACCAGGATGCTCCTGTTTTTAGAAGCTTTTCTGAAAAAAAAAATAGAAGCTTTTCTGTCAGACATCAGAACCCAGCTACCTTACCATAGTAGAAGAAGGAGAGTGGTAATAGTCCTTTCTCTGGAGATTTGTTTAAAACAGTTTCTCAACCTTAGCACTATTGACATTTTTGGCTGCATTAGCCTTTGTTGTGGGAGTCAGTCTTGTGCATTTCAGAATATTTAGCAATATTCTAGTCTCTATCCACTAAATGCCAGTAATACTTCTGATTCTTTCTCCCACCCCCATTTCTGGCAACCAAAAATGTTTACAGATGTTGCCAAATCACCCCTGATGAGAATCATTTAATTTAAAGGAAAAGAACACCCCCCACCCTGTGCCCCTTGTTAGAACAGTATGTCCCAGTCACAATTTAAGCAAAATGTTAAATGATATTGTAAGAGAAGGAACTCAGACTAGAACAGTTAATTTCAGCTGAGTGGTCATTAGGGCGGAATTTCCTGAGGTGTTTTAACATTCCTGCCTGTCCATGCAAAGGGTATCAGTACCTTGGACAGCGATTAGGGCAACAGATGCAGTAGCATAAATCTTTCCTCAAGAGTTAACTAAGGGGGTGCTTGGGTGGCGCAGTAGGTTAAGCGTCTGCCTTCAGCTCAGGTCATGATCCCAGGATCCCATGATCCCAGAGATCATTGGGTTCCCTGCTCAGAGGGGAGCCTGATTCTCCCTCTCCCTCTGCTGCTTCTCCTGCTTGTGCTCTCTCTCTCTCTGTGTCCAATAAATAAATAAAATCTTTAAAAAAAAATTAACTGAGGACCAGAGACATACCTAGGACATTTAGTCCATGTGGAGCCAACTTCCAAGATTTTTGCCCTTATAAAAATTCAGTTAAAATAGTCAGTGAAAGTGTTTTTTCAGAGGCATATCCTTAAATAAAACACTCTGAATCCAAACCACATTGAGATACCACCTTACACCAGTTAGAATGCTAAAATTGACAAGGCAAGAAACAACAAATGTTGGAGAGGTTGTGGAGAAAGGGGAACCCTCTTACACTGTTGGTGGGAATGCAAGAAGATACAGCTACTTTGGAAAACAGTGTGGAGGTGCCTCAAAAAATTAAAAATAGAGCTACCCTATGACCCAGCAGTTGCGCTGCTGGGTATTTACCCCGAAGACACAGATGTAGTGAAAAGAAGGGCCATATGCACCCCCATGTTCATAGCAGCCATGTCTGCAATAGCCAAACTGTGGAAAGAGCCAAGATGTCCTTCAACAGACGAATGGGTAAAGAAGATGTGGTCCATATATACAATGGAATATTACTCAGCCATCAGAAAGGATGAATACCCAACTTCTGCATCAACATGGATGGGACTGGAAAAGATTATGCTAAGTGAAGTAAGTCAAGCAGAGAAAGTCAATTATCATATGGTTTCACTTATTTGTGGAATATAAGGAATAGCATAGAGGACATTAGGAGAAGGAAGGGAAAAATGAAGGGGGGGGAAATCGGAGGGGGAGATGAACCATGAGAGACTATGGACACCAAGGAACAAACTGACGGTTTTAGAGGGAAGGGGGGTGTGGGGATGGGTTAGCCTGGTGATGGGTATTAAGGAGGGCACGGATTGCATGGAGCACTGGGTATTATAGGCAAAAAATGAATCATGGAACACTACATCAAAAACTAATGATGTACTGTATGGTGACTAACATAACATAACATAACATAACAAAATATAAAATAAAATAAAATAAAATAAGAGGAGAGGAACTATGTGGGAAAGGAGGGAGGCCACCTTGCCATGGGAACAGGGCCAGGTGTTTTAATGGACTGCTCAAATGTGAATTCTAGATTTTTTAAAAATTAGTAATAGGGGAAGCTCCTTTCCAAACTCCCCATCTGCCATTATTACAAAGAATGCAGGCATAGTTCCTGGCCTTGGATAATTCTGCTACTGCACCCAATAAAATATTACAGATAAGTAAAGTCTGAAGAAAGGGTGAATTAACTGGATTCACTGAGGGACTTTGCATTTTTTTTTAAGTTTTTGTTTGTTTGTTTTTTAGATTTTATTTATTTATTTGACACAGAGAGAGAGATAGCAAGAACAGGAACACAAGCAGGGGGAGTGGCAGAGGGAGAAGCAGGCTTCCCGCCAGGCAGGAAGCCCAATGCGGGGCTTGATCCCAGGACCCTGGGATCATGACCTGAGCCAAAGGCAGATGCTTAACGACTGAGCCACCCAGGCACTCCTGCATTTTTAAAAGGGACAAGAGGTGAAAAGTTAAGAATTTTTTTTTAATTTTGTATTTAAATTCAATTTAGTTAACATATCGTGTATTATTAGTTTCAGGGGTAGAATTTAGTGATTCATCATTTGCATATAACACCCAATATTCATTATCAAGTGCCCTCCTTAATGCCCACCACCCAATTACCCCATTCCCCCACCGACCTCCCCTCCAGCAACCCTCAGTTTGTTTCCTATAGTTAAGAGGTGATTTACCTCCCTCTCTTTCATCTTATTTTATATTTCCTTCCCTTTCCCTATGCTCATCTGTTTGTTTCTTAAATTCCACATATGTGTGAAATCATATGGTATTTGTCTTTCTCTGACTGGCTTATTTCACTTAGTGTAATACCCTCTAGTTCCACCCACGTCATTGCAAATGGGAATTTTTTTTAAGTTCTAATGGTAGAATCACAGGCAATGACTTTGGAATTCTTAGCCTGTAGTTGGATGTACTGAGGGCACTCTTCTTATCAACACTTTAGATTTTACCTTGCAGCCATCACCCTGGTCTTCCTACTCATTAGATGAGATTTCATAATAAAAATGTAACTCTGAAGCTGACTTAAGTGTTGATCAACAAATACAAGCAAACCATGAAAAGTACTATTTCTATGGCTTACTGTGAAGAGTAAATATAAGGAAAGGCAGCCTTGTATTTTCCTCATGGTAAGTACTCAGTCACATTTTTGAAGAATGTTGATTTTGAAACTTACTGTTGTAATGAGAACATTTTGGAAATGATACGGAAAAATCCTAGCTTCTCCCCTTACCAGCTCTGTGACTTGAGACATGTCACTCAATTTCTTTGAACCTCAGTTTTCTCCTCCATAAGATGAGAATAATAATACCTATATTGAAGAGTTGCTGAAGGGTAATGTGATTTATTTTCTCCTCTTTTTCCTTCTGGGCTTTTCTGTGATTACCAGGAAGGGTATAAACTATTTAAGGACATTGCATATGATATTATTCCAGAAAAAGGTGGTTTCTCTCCCTTTCTGTTTATTCATGGCTATATTCATTCAACCAGTAGATTGATTTTCTCTGCTGCCCACCAACAGTTACATACAGAAAGAAGTCCTGAATACTCCATCCTATTCACTTTGGGCAGCTTTTTCATGCAATTTGTGCTGCACAAATATCTGTTATTTTCTGTTATTTATGCTGCTGTCATTTCTGTAAGACCCCACATAGCTTCTGCTTTGTCCAAACAGGGACACCATTCAGATTTCCTCTGTGACATGCTTTGGCATCCTCTGAGAAGTTGGGAGGCAATGTACTGGGCTGTACACAAAGGACTGGGCAGGCAACTCCCTCATCTTTGTTATTCTATTCTCTGCCCTGGACTCCCAAAGTTCTAGAGAGGAACAGTCAGGATAGTTAGGACTGCCCCAGAGAAATACAGTAAGAAAAGGAACTGTTTACCAAGATGATATTTTTGAAACCAAGGTGCCATTTAAATAGTGTTTGGCTGAATTCAAACTTCACTGAGGTCTCTGTTATCTTAAAAACGCATTGTTTTTGCTTTTGGCTTTTGTTTGTTTGTTTTTTGTTTTTCTCTTCTAAGACATGTGAAGACAGCAAACAGCATTTCTCAGTAACTGTTTAAGAGAAGGCTGTGGGCAAATGATCCAATCAAGAAATGGGCAGAAGACATGAACAGACATTTTTCCAAAGAAGACATTCAAATGGCCAACAGACACATGAAAAAGTGCTCAACATCGCTCGGCATCAGGGAAATCCAAATCAAAACCTCAATGAGATACCACCTCACATCAGTCAGAATGGCTGAAATTAATAAGTCAGGAAACGACAGATGTTGGCGGGGATGTGGAGAAAGGGGAACCCTCCTACACTGTTGGTGGGAATGCAAGCTGGTGCAGCCACTCTGGAAAACATATGGAGGTTCTTCAAAAAGTCGAAAATAGAGCTATCATATGATCCAGCAATTGCACTACTGGGTATTTACCCCAAAGATACAAATGTAGGGATCCGAAGGGGTCCGTGCACCCCGATGTTTATAGCAGTAATGTCCACAATAGCCAAACTGTGGAAAGAGCCAAGATGTCCATCGACAGATGAATGGATAAAGAAGAGGTGGTATATATATACATTGGAATATTATGCAGCCATCAAAAAGAATGAAATCTTGCCATTTGCAATGACATGGATGGAACTGGAGGGTATTATGCTGAGCGAAATAAGTCAATCAGAGAAAGACATGTATCATCTGACCTCACTGATATGAGGAATTCTTAATCTCAGGAAACAAACTGAGGGTTGCTGGACTGGTGGGGGGTGGGATGGGGTGGCTGGGTGATAGACATTGGGGAGGCTATGTGCTATGGTGAGTGCTGTGAAGTGTACAAGACTGTTGAATCACAGACCTGTACCTCTGAAGCAAATAATACATTATATGTTTTAAAAAAGAAGAAGAAGATAACAGGAGGGGAAGAATAAAGTGGGGGGGGGGGGAATCGGAGGGGGAGATGAACCATGAGAGACTATGGACTCTGAAAAACAAACTGAGAGTTCTAGAAGGGATGGGGGTGGGAGGATGGGTTAGCCTGGTGATGGGTATTAAAGAGAGCACAGTCTCCATGGAGCACTGGGTGTTATATGCAAACAATGAATCATGGAACACTACATCAAAAACTAATGATGTAATCTATGGCGATTAACATAACATAATAAAAAAGAGAGAGAGAAGGCTGTGGGAAAAACTTCAGAACAAGGAGGCCAACAGTCTGTTTCAATTCAAATAACCTGTGAATTAGGGGTGATTTTAAACATGAGTTCCTTGGATCTGCAGGTTTCTATAGGAATGCCTATGAAGGGCCACTGCAGAAAACCATGTAAGGGACCTGAGTTTGGGGCTTCAGGCCCTCCATACATACTTAAATCAGAGAAGCCCAGAGTTAATCTATTTTTAACATATTAGAATTATTCATGAGATTTTTAAGAAAACAGTTGTATTACTAAAAAGACGTTTGAACATATTTGAAGTGGTACCTTTGGGGTTTTGTGTGGAAACCACCAATCCCTCCCTAGACTGGATGCATTTGTGGTTCTTAAAAATCAGTGACTTAAATAGCTACAAAAATGCAAAGGATGTTCAGGGGAAAGAATGAAAGTGGTCAGAACTTGGAGGGGTTCCTGAACTAGAAAATACCTGGAAACAAACAACTGCTTTCTGCCTTTTTCTTCACAACACAACTCAAAACCATGGTATTCTTCACTATCATCACTTTCTCCACCTCTCATTCACAACTTAATCCACCCTTACCTGACTTCTATCTTCATTGCACCACTAAAATCAAAGGCCTCCTAATAATTAAATGAAATTAGCATTTTTAGTCCTTATCTCACTTGATGTCTCACAGCAGCATTGGATACTGATGGCTGCTTCCTTCTTGAAACCATTCTGATCCACCAGACTTCATGGTCCCAAGTAGACCATGTGGTTGTCCTTCTGCCTCTGATCCATCTTCCTTAAGGATTCCTTCTTATCCCATCCCATCAATTCTGTCCTGGGTTCTATTGTATCAGTGTTCTGTCTTCTTCGGGGGAACTCATTCACTGCCATGATTTTCATTACATCCAAGGGCTAATGACTCTAAAATGTTTCTTCCAACCCTGAGCTGTAGACCCACAAATGTTCATTTGTATTTCTCATAGACACCTCAATTTCAAAGTGGCCAAAGTCTATTTCATCATCTTCCCTATAACCTAACCCTACATTTTTAACATATTCATCACTACCACCATCTACATAGTTGCCCAACCCAGGAACCTGAGCACCATTCTTGACTCCAGAATCCTCAACTGTCACTTCCTTTTCCTCCTCCCTCATGTTTTAATAATCATGGGGGCACCGTTTGATTCCTAAATATTTCTCATAGATTTCTGCTTTTCTTCTTCCCCACTTCCAGTTCTTAGTTTAGCTCACTCTCATCTATCATCTGAATGGCAGCAATGACCTCCTAGTTGGTCTCCCAACAGTCAGTTATGCCTTCTTCAATCCAGTCTCCATACTTCAGGCAAATTGATCTTTCTAAAACACAAAGTTAATTAGACTTATGCTTTAATATCCTTTAATCATTCCTCACTTTTCTTTGGTAAACACAAACACTTTAGCATGGTTTATAAAATAGTGTATAAGATTATTCCAGCTTAGCTCTAAAGCCTCATCTCTCAGTAATCTGTCAAAATCTGAATTTATACATTCTCCTTGTTCTATGGCCTTTTGATGTGTTTCTCCAGCCTTTAGCTAGAATGGCCTTCTCCTAGTTCTTTACTTAACTAACCATGACTTAGTCCTGAAATCCCACTGTACACATTACTTCCTGCAGGAAGTGTTTCCTAATTCCCCAAGCCTTGGTAAATTTCCCACTCATGTGTTTCCACAGCCATTCTTTCTTTCTGTATATGAGTGCTTATACCATTGTATTGCCATTGTCTGTTTACCTTTTTTATCCCCCATCTAGACTGTAAGCTGGAAGAAGACAGAAATCTGTTATATCCCTAGCACTTAGCATTGTGCTTGACATTCAGTAAAGAATTCCCAATGAATAAACAGATGAATGACCCCTAGAGAACAAAGGAGAATGTGTCTTAGTAATCTGAAGATAGGTGACATTTGAGGTATATAAAAGGAAGGAACTAAAAATAGACAAACAGTGGGAATTTGGTTCCAGCATAAAAGGAATCACTTAATATCATTTGAAGTATAAGCCTTGTAAATCATGTAAGACAAGATATGCAAGATTAAAGATTTCTGGAATTCACCACATAAATGTGAAACCAGGTTGCATTTTTTAACTGGACATCGGGGACTGATATAGAAGAATAAATGTTAGAAAGGGAAAACTTAAAAAGTAACAGGGACTCCCAAATATAAGCCCTAAGCCTTTAGTGGGGATAGTGCTCAATCAATAAATACTCCACAAATACCTTCCACAAGCATGGGCTATGCTGGGTCCTGAGAATTCAGAAATAGGTAAGCCGTATTTCTTGGTTCAATGAGTTCAGAACATTGAGAGAAAACCACCACCAACAACAACAAGGAGCCACTGCACTGAACTGGTAAGCACAAAAACTAGGAATGAATACTGGAGTTGCATACAGAAGGGATCCACAAACTCTACTTTCCAGGGAGACTTCCTAGAAGGGATGACTACTAAACTAAGCCATGGAGGACAGATGACTAGGATTTAACCTGACAAAGAAGAGAGGTAGGGGAACTTTAGGAAATTCTGGGCAGGGAAAGCAGCAATCACAAGGCTAGAATCAAGGAAAAGCATGGGATGTTCAGGAATGGTAAACATACCCATGAAAACAGTCATAAAGTTCACGAAGAGTGGTGGGAGATGATGAGGCTGAAAGGCCACTAAAACTCAGACCTCCCTCGACCACCATGCTAAGATGACTAAAGGCATTGAGAAAACACCAACTTTTTAAAGGAAATTAGTAACAAATCATTGCAACTTTTAGCAAAGCCCTCCAACTGACTGGAAAGTAGAGAGATTAGAAGAGGCAGGGCTTAGAGGAGGGTTAAGGCAACAATCCAGGGATCTTTGGGTAACTTTAAACACAAATGGCTGACTCATGCAGTTGATGGAGTGGGCGTGGGGCGGTGGGGTGGGAGGTGGCTGTGTGTGTGTGACAGGTGGATATGTGGAAAGAGAGGAGCTGAGGTACAATCTGTACTTTTCCAAATCCTGGCTTTTGTCACGAGTGGTGCCTTAGCAATCTTATTCTTCTGCACAGTTTGAAAAGGTCAAATTTCTGAATTAATTCCATGAGGTGAAGAGCAACTCCAAGAGAAGATAATGAAGCATATTACAGGAAATTAAACAAGGTATTTCTTACTCTTTAAAATGACTTTGTGCTACCTGAGTAAATTCATCTGCCAGGTTTCATCTTGTCTCTTCGGAGCACTTCCTAGATGCTAGGGCCACATCTTTCCTCAACATATTAAATATGAAATATTAAAATTCCAGGTAAATTCAGAAGGCTAAATCAATGCATTTGTTAAAATATCAATACAACATGAACATCTGGCTTGTTCCCTTCCCTGAAAAAAAAAAGTCTTCCTGAATGTTCCTGGCAGATCTGTCATCTCTTCCTCAAGCCAAGTGACAAGTGAGTTATACAATGGGGCTTCAAAAGGTTCTAACCATATTGCACAGCAGATGCTTTGAAACTATTATTCAGAGAGTCTGCCTAGGCCCCCTATTGCCCTCTGATTCCCTTGAAGCAATTTATGACCTACTCTCTCTTTGCATCAGTTACATTATGACTACATTAATCCAAAAGATGCATTAACCTCACCTCTACTTCAATTTTTCTGAATCTCCCCAACACACACACACAGGTACTTCACATTTCACCACCCATATATACACATTATGCTCTTTCATAGATTGTCTAAAGCAGGATTCTTTCACAAATGTATTAGTACCAAAATGACTGGTTTGATATATACTGAACTTTTACCTAATTCACTAGTTCTTGTCCTTTCTGCTTTTGTTCCACTATAAATCCTGCAGCAGCCTTCATTTTGGAGGATAATGATCTTTCTTCTCATTTCTATTTAATCTTATTTCCCAATCAATCTCACCTTAAAATTAACCTGGGTTAGCACTTCATCTGATGCTCACCCTATATAAAATTCTATAGATTGTCCTTAGATCCACATTTTAGAGGTACTCAATAGTGTTCATTATAATGTTACTTTCAGTGAAATCTTATCTTTGACATATTGAGACTACAAAATACTTTGCATTTATAGATCTTGCTGAATTCATGAGTATTACCTATACAGCAGCAAATCATAAAAATTAGAGTTGGAAAAGTCTTATTAGGACTGAGAGTCCATCCCCAGAGGCTATGTGAGAATGTTACTTATAATTCAAAATTTATTATGTCCCAAAATGCACTAGGCTTTTTACAAAGAGTTGGACAGAGTCAGAGTCTAAGTCCTTTACAATAATGCACCATCACCCTGTCCATTTTTCTCTTTAAAGGACTCCACAGATGAGGTTTCTAATGGTTCCCACAAACAATGATGCTATGGCTTGATAAATTTTTCTGATGAGAAGTCTTCCCTGGTATCTAGCCCATGTAATCATTTGAAGAGAAGCTTCATTCACCTTCCACCATTAATAATCAGGAGCAAAATAAAGCCACAGAATATGAACACTGGGAGTAACTTCTCTCAGAGTTTCACCTAATTTCCTTTCTTATCTTGAAGCAGGACAGAAGAAAACCAATTCTCAGTAAGCATTGTCTGCATATCTTATAATAACCAAATAGCTGAATAATATCTCCATGTTCTTTCTCTTCTCCCTTCTCTTTCTCCCACTTTTGATAAAAATACATTTGTAAATATACCCATCACTTAATATAATACATTACTCAGGGTTTCGCACATGGTGAGCATTCAATAAACTTTTGTTAAGTGGATGTATAATAAGACAAATATGACATTAAATACCCATAAGGTAAATATGAGGAATGCCATTCCTACTGAGCATTAACTTTTCATCCTTGTCACTTTGTCACATCCTTGCCAGGAAGGCATCGGTACCTTCACTTTACAGATGAGGAAACAGGAACTGGAAGAAGATAAAGAATTTTTGTCCCATGGTCTAGTAAGAGGTGGGGCCGAGGGTTGGAACCCAGGTCTAACTACAAAGCCCAAGCTCTTCACATCATAGCAGAATGAATCTGAAGCAATGAGTCTGGTAGTATATTTATAATTCCCAACTTTTTATTCCAGAAGTCACTGAAACATAACAGTGGTACCTAATATATTTGAGACTTTTCACCATCCCAAACACTGTTCTAAGCACTTTATGTGTGTTATGTCATTTAAATTTAGTGCAGTCCTAAGGGAAAACTGAGAAGAAGTGGGCAAAGAGGTCAAATGCCACAGCAAGTAAGTACGAGAGTTCAGATTTGAATCCCTATATCTGATGTTGGAGCTTACTCGCCCATAATGTCTCTACACAAGACACCTCTGGATTTGAAACTGAAGTTCTTTCTTAAGCGAATAGAGAAAATGTTTACAAAGCTGAGTCACTGCATTGTAACCGGAAGGAAAACTTTTTTTTGGCATTGGTCTCATTGTGGGTCCTGCTTTCAGGCATATTCAAAAATAGAGTATTTGTTCAAATAGCTGTTTTCTCATGCTTCAAGTGCTCAAAAACATTTCCAGGGACCGTCAGCTACTGCAGCTTATCTCCCTGCTCTGCCAGCTCTCCTCATCCCTAACCTGTTCCCATTCCACACTGAACCTGTGAGAGGTACCTGATAACTTTAGTAGATTTGTGTGCATCATCTTCAATAGCGAAGACTTCACTATTTTCAACAGCTGAGTATTTAATAAATGACATGTAAATTGGATATATGCCAATATGTACTTTAATTTTATTTAATTTTATTTTATTATGTTATGTTAGTCACCATACAGTATATCATTCATTTTTTTATTATGTTGTTAATCACCATACATTACATCATTAGTTTTTGATGTAGTGTTCCATGATTCATTGTTTGCGTATAACACTCAGTGCTTCATGCAGTATGTGCCCTCCTTAATACCCATCACCAGGCTAACCCATCCCCCCCAAGAACCCTCAGTTTGTTTCTCAGAGTCCATAGTCTCTCATGGTTCATCTCCCCCTCCATCCCCCCCTTCATTTTTCACTTCCTACTATCTTCTTTTTTTTTTTAACATATAATGTATTATTTGTTGCAAAGGTACAGGTCTGTGATTCATCAGTCTTACACAATTGGGAAAAACTAAGAGCTTTTCCCCTAAGGTCAGGAACACGGCAGGGATGTCCACTATCACCACTGCTATTCAACATAGTACTAGAAGTCCTAGCCACAGCAATCAGACAACAAAAAGAAATCAAAGGCATCCGAATCGGCAAAGAAGTCAAACTCTCACTCTTTGCAGATGATATGATACTTTATGTGGAAAACCCAAAAGACTCCACCCCAAAACTGCTAGAACTCATACAGGAATTCAGTAAAGTGGCAGGATATAAAATCAATGTACAGAAATCAGTGGCATTTCTATACACCAACAAGACAGAGGAAAGAGAAATTGAGGAGTCGATCCCATTTACAATTGCACCCAAAACCATAAGATACCTAGGAATAAATCTAACCAAAGAGGTAAAGAATCTGTACTCAGGAAACTATAGAATAGTAATGTATTTTAATGTACAGAAACCAAGAAATAAATGTATGGATGAAAAGCAGAGACGCGGGTTCCTGGGTGGCTCAGTCAGTTAAGCGTCTGCCTTCGGCCCAGGTCATGATCCCAGAGTCCTAGGATGGAGCCCCACATCAGGCTTTCTGCTCAGCAGGGAGTCTGCTTCTCTGTCTGTCCCTCCCCCACTCATGCTTGCTCTCTCTCTCTCTCTCTCTCTCCCTCTCTGAAGTAAATAAATAAAATCCTAAAAAAAAAAAAAAGGCTCTTTTTTTTTCTTTTTTAAATGTGTCTGCACTAGATTTTCAATTTTTCATATAACAGATTGTTGTAAAGGTTGGCATAGCAGAATAATTGAATGTTTGGGAAAGACCAATTCTTAGGTGTGCTTTTTAAAGAAAAGAGTCATTCCAAACCCCGCTGACATGCTATTCTTTGCATTTATAGGAAACATGCCTAAGATATCATCTTTAGAGGGTGGAATTCACAGTCTCCTATGACCTGGAAATGCTACATTGTTCATTTCCTTGGAAGGGTTTGCTTCTGGTTGTGACACACTGCATAAATCCATCATATTTTTATCAGAAAGTAGTATTCCAATTTAGACTCCTGAACCCAAACAATCATACTGTGTCTACAGTTAAAAGCTGACATGGAAGAAAACAATTAGCTCTTGACTGAATTTAACAAATATTCTCTCCCACCATCTTCACACAGCCAGCTCATTACATGTGCCCACTTTCCCAGGACAGTTTTTATATGACAAGATAGTTGGGAAGTCCAAGAGGATGTTCACCTTACATATTGAAGAGGTTAAGTGGCACTTACCCCGATTACTCCTTTCATTTAATAAATACTGGCAAGTCATCTTGGTTGTTCAGCCTCCAAAATGACGAGAATCTGGGAATAGCTCAACAGCTGCACAGAACTTGCTCCTAGGGTCTGGAATGCTCCTCCCCCAGGTCTGCACAACTCACTCCTTTTTCTCTTTCAGAGCTTTGCGTAAGCATTACTTTATCTGTGAGGCTTACTCTGATAAGCTCATTTTAACCCACCACTGCACTCCTTATCTTGTTCTTAAATGCTATTTCTCAGTAGCACTATTACATCTGACTTTCTATACATGTTTCTTGTTTTTAATGTCTCCCACACTAACATGTAGATTCCAGAAGGGCAGAGAGTTATGACCATTTTACTTGCTGCTGTATCTCCAGTACCTAGAACAGTGCCTGGCCCATAGCAGGTGCTCAGTAAGTATTTGTTGAATGAATGAGAGAATGATATCCCCCAAATATAAGTTTGAAACAGTTTTGGTATATCCTGTAATGTCCTGGATTTATATCAGGGATACAGTTTACTAAGAGGTTTATTTTCTTTTCCAAACAATAGTAAAAATGTTGTTAGGAATATCCAGCATGTTTTTTTCAAAGATCTCAAAAGTCCAGGAACCTCAAAAGTTGCAGTGATTTGTGTCTTAGTCTTGATCTATCATGGTCTCCAGCAGGGTGACCTTGTCCAAATCACTTAGATTCTTGGAACCTCGGTTTTATGTGGATGAAAATTAAAGAACATAAACATAAACTAAGTGATGCTTGGTTTTGTTCCATACTCTGAATTTTTTTTGGTTTTGTTCCATACTCTGAAATTCTATGATTCTTTCTATGATTTCTATGGTATTTTCTTTCTTCTATCCAGTGTTTTAAATATTTCATGTATATAGAACATATACTGGTTGATTAAAAAATCTAGACAAATAGAACACTTGCTCCACAGATATGGAAAATAAGGAATCAGGAAGATCTGTTATCTGGGCTTTTATATAAAAGTTTTTATGGGAAATTTATGTGAAAGTGATTTAAAAAGTCAAAAGTTTTAGCTTCCTTGTCATTACCTCTGCCATTGACAGTTCTGAATTTGTGAATTACACCGTACACAAGCACAGCTCCAAGATTCTTTTTTTATCCAGATTACAAAGTCACTGAATTGTCTTTTCATCTTGGATGCTCCATTGAACATACTATGCAATTTTTCAACACCGTAATTTGATCTGAGAACATCTGCAAAAAATCTGGAACACATTTTTCCCCTTCTCAGTACTTGACTTCAAGCCTCACATATCAGATGTTCTTCCACAGTTTCTATGACATATTTTTGGGCAAACCATCAACAACACTTCTGTTTTAGAGAGTGCCAATATGAACAGAAAATGAGCCAGATTAGCATCACCATTAACAGAATCTTAATTACCTGCTCAACGTATGGATAAATCTGTTCTTTTAGAAATAATAATCTGGTGGCATTTTCCCCACTGTTATTCTTCATTTGAAATTGTTTCTTACATATAATCAAGATCACTTCACTCACATATTTATTTTCCCAAATAATTGAAGCCTCCTGGAAAGAACAGCAAGGCTCTCCCTGGGGTCAGTGTTTCAAAAAGTAAGGAAGTTCAACTGAACATTCACATTTTACCTTAATCACGCACAAGCAAAACCTAATGTTTACTTTCTCCTATTGTCTTCTTTCATTCCGTGCCTGTTGGTCTCCTAGACCTCATTTTCTCCTTTCCACAGATATTTGGCCAGAAATGCTGCCATATCCTTTGATTCCCCTCTCCCCATTTTTCCCTTTCCTTTTTTATTTGCATGTTGTTACTCATTTATTTTCATCTTATTTTCTTGTGGATTTCTAGCTATCTGCTACTTTTCTCTAGTCTTCCTATGTATCCTTGGAGGATTTTATTTTATTTATTTTTTGGTTCTGACAGACTGGATGACTTAAACAACAGAAATTTATTTTCTCACAGTTCTGGAGGCTAGAAATTAGAGATAAGGTGTCAGCAGGGTTGGTTTCTTTGGAGGCCTGTCTTCTCTCTGTATCTTCACATGCTGTTTCTTCTGTGTGTGTCTGTGTCCTAATATTTTATTCTTATGAAGATAACAGTTATATTGGACCAGGACTTATCCATGTGACTTCATTTTACCTTAATCACCTCTTTAAAGGTCTTATCTCCAAATACAGTCACATTTCTGAGGTGGTAGGGGCTAGGATTTCAACATAGGAATTTGCAGGACACAATTCAGCCCATAACTGGTTCCCTCCTTTTCTTCTCTCCTTGATTATTCACCTACTATTTTTCTATGCCTTTCTATTTTATTTTTATAATTTATTTATTTATTCTGGTTTCTATTCTTAGACCCATCCCTTTTTCTTGTCTCAGGGGCAATCTTATCCCCACTGCTCTTCAGAGACGCTCACCTCCAGGAATCCCAGCATCAACAAACCCTTTGGCTTTTAATCTTGAGACCAAAGAAGGGAGCCAAAGGAAAAGATGTGAAAGTGATCACCTATGGCACCTCCACCCTGAACCAGATGCTGGGAGGTCTTATCCAGCCAACATTACCACAGCCAAAAATGGGAAGGGAGATAAAAAGGCCAGGCTGCCAGATTTTAAACATTGTATCTGTTTCCATGAAGGGTTAGAAGTGTATTATCAATTCTGTTTCTTTTAAACTTGCTGCTGATTCATTACACTTAATAACTGGGCGCAAATATATCTGTTCTTCTTTCATTTCCACCACCCTTACAGAAGGAAAAGCGACTAATCTTACCATTACCTATAGAAACACTGCTCAGTGATGGTGCAGCCACAGAACTCTAGAGAAGCTCTTTGGAGGTTTTCTTACTCAGAGGTGTGGTGGCAGCAACATTCGTCCCTGACTAACACTTTCTGCTGTAGGAGTCCTAACTCCATTCTTTTGCTTCAAGTGTTTGTTGGATCTGAGCCTTCATTCTTTTCCCCAGTCTAGAGTACAAGAGAGATGCTGCTGCCCCAGAGACATCTTGTGCTGTGTTCAGTCAGTTCTGAGTTTCCCAACAGGCAGAAAAAGAGTATGCTTAGGGCACTCTGCAAGGCAGGATCATCAAAATGATGTTTGAAAGAGTTTTACATTTAATAATGACATCTCTCCAGAAAAGCATTAAATGAACCATCTTTGGGGAAAATATTCCAACTTAATGGACTTCCTTACTTTTATTTTACATCTTGTTATTATTATTTTATACTTTTTAGTTACGTATCTTGGAAGAATGGGCACAACATAAGATTCTCGGTGCTACTCTTTCTAATTGTCTCAGTCTGACTTGTTTTATATTTAAAATGCAATTAGAAATTAGACATTATTTATTGTAATAAGCTTGAATACAGCTAGTATTTTAACTACCCTTGAATAGAATTAGTTTTCAAAAGACATTAAATTTAAGGCATTGAGAAAAGGCATGATTCAGAATATTCATTGGCTCTTGTCTTGAACCATTTTTAGTTCATTGTGGATTGTACATGTATTTTTCAAACTCCCTTAAATTCTTACTTATTGATGTATCTCTAAGTATTTAGTTCATGGGAACCAATCCAACAAGGATTGCAAGGGTGCCTTGTCAAGGATTAAAGCCATAGAATGACAGCTCAATCCTTGGCCTGACCCCATCAGGAGGCTTCAGTTCTTTGTAGACACCAGGACATATCCTTTCCCCATTAGAGAGAATTTAAAGAACTCTAGGTTAAGAGTGAAAAAAAAACATCCAATTAGCCTCTTTGCCCTCCTCGGTCTGGTAACTGAGTTCCAGCACTGGTAAACTGCCAATCTCCTAGCCCCTCTAGGACTGTAGCCTCTCTCCCACTCTTACCAAAGGACTTGTTTTCAACAACTGCACTACAATGTCTCTTCACAACAGAAGCTCATTCAACATAAAGACACCACTGGGAAGGACTTATGGCAGGTATTAACCCCATTTTCCTAAGTATCTTCTACCAGTTCTACTAGTGAGGAAATTAAAGCTCAGTGACTTGCCCCAAATCCCATCTGATTTGGAATATATTGTCATTATCTGAGCTCTACCCTTTCACCCAAGCAACACCCTGTCCACTGCTTCGTTTCCTGCTTTCATTAAAAAAATAAATAAATAGATAAATAAATGGCACCTAGTTAAAGCAGTAAATTTCAAATGAGATTTAGACACCCAGGAATTACTTAAGAGCAAAAAATTAGAAAAAAGAGACAAAGCAGCTGGTTTAGACATTAGAGCAGTTCATGCCTTGGACTCCAATAGACTCCTTGCTTCCTTCTGGATAAGAGTGACCTCTTGCCCCGCAGTTGCCCTTATCATATTGTGATATCATATCACTCATAAAAGGTCAAGTTGAGAGTCTAATACTGACTCTTTTCCATACAAATTGAATGTGTCTTTTGTTCAATTTTTCTTGCTTAGCAATTTACAGTACAGTTTTCATGTTGAAAGCTACAAAATTCACAAAGTAATTACTAGAAAAATTTAAGAATCAATGTTGCATTTACTGGAATGCTGCTTTTGGTTTATCTAAATATTTTCCATTCAAGTGAACTTTAAATGACTTGTATACAGTGTAGGTCCCCATCTCTACAAGAATCACTTGAATAATGCTGTAATTAATATGCACAGTCACACAAATTTGCCCTGTGAATATAAATACACTCTCCACATAGTGTACCTACATTTGTACTTATTCCCCAAAATAAACAGCAATTGATGCAACCAAAACTGGAGTGATGTGTACAATCTGTAGCAGAATACTGAGCATGCAGAATGTACTAAAAAAGATGCATTTGTGATGGAGCCAATATTAAGCATGTAGCAATATGACTGATGGGAGTTCTCTGTAGTAAAAGTCCACAAAGTGGGAAACAACTTATTGTGTTATTATACAGGGCAATGTGTGAAAGCTAATGGATAACAACCCTAGAAGCAAATGATTTGAATGAGTATCCAAACCTCCAGAGGGCTATAACTGATTTTTAGTTTTAGTTTTAGTTTTAAATCAGAACAAAGCCATAACAATTTAAATAATCTTTTAAGGCAGAGCTTCTTTTTGTTGCTGAATCTGTTACTTGCTGGGAAAAGAGGGCTAAATGATCAGAGCCCCAGCATGCTACCTTTCCTAGCAGAAAAGGAGGAAGGAGGATTTATGAGTGGCCTTAGAGTTCAGTGTTCTGTAGGATGAGACCTTTGGCAAATGAGGAGGGGACTCATGCCTATCCTCACAATGTGGTGGGGAACAGCAATAGGAAAACTGAAGCTATGTCCTCAAATATCCTTATTTTATAGATGTGCAATTTGAGATCCAGAAAAGCAGTGTGGTTTACTTAGGATCACACAAGTAGTTAACGGAAAAGCCAGGACCTTATCCAAACCTCTGAATTTCCTGCCTCTGCATGTTTGGTATGTGGAGAATTAGGTAGGAATTGAAGATACTAAACTTATAGTCAATTTATGAAGCTACAAAATAATTCATATCTGAAAAATCCTTTTTTTTCTTATACTGACACACTGACCTTCAAAAAATGAGGTAGAAAGTGAGCACTGATATCCAAGGGGCCAATTACCATTAAGAAATCTGTCCTTTCCATCTGCTCCAAAAGCTGTTCACACCCAACTGCACATACTCACAGGCCTTAAGGCAATGGTAACAGGCCACTGGTCTGCCACAGTGCTCTGGGAAGTCATAAGGCAGGGGCAGAATTTCTGGGTCAGGAAGGATCTGAGAGGCCATCTATTCCAGTGTCCTACCCATTGCAGAAATCTTCCCTGTAATATTACTAATAGTTGATGCTGATTCAGCTTTTGTTCTACAACTCCCAGTGGCAGAAGCTTGCCATATTCTGAGGCAGAGTGATCCGTCCCATTGTGCTGTTTATCTGGAAATTGCTGATCAGATTACAAAGTTATAGCTGTTTATGCAAACATTTTGATGTGTACAACAATGTCCTGCTGAGCAAAAAGAGTAGCAAGGCAAATATAGTAGCCCTGTGCTCTGAAAGTGATTGTGTCTACCTAGAGGAAGGAGCATTCTTTGTACAAAAGCATCTGTGTCCCAAGCCAGGTGTCAGTGGAGCTGTCAGCAGTTGGGAGGGGGAAGGGCAGAAGGAGTCCAGCATTTTCCAGTTTACACAGACACAGTCTTGGCTAATGGAGGTCTTTGTGGCAATATGTATAATGTTTCCAGACGTCAGGAGAGAACTGACAAGAAAAGGCTGTAAGAGAAGTGTACAGATCTGAGTACTGAAGCCCAGAAGGGATTTCTCTAGGGTGGTAAGTAGATGAACAAATTTTAGTCTTGCACCACCAGTGAGCTTCTGCACTCAACAAAAGCCAAAGTTTCTAGACCCTTATAAAGATGAAAAGAAACAGTACCTGGGGACTTTGATTGCACAGTCTCAGAGGTGAAAGTGAAGACTGTATTGCTAAAAGTCCGTGATCCTGGAATTTCTCCTAATGCCGTAACATACCAGTTCCTTGAGGATCGAGATCCAACCTAACTTCCAGGCTTAATTTCCTGCCATTTGGCCTCCCTCCCTTAACTTCCTCACCACTCCCCTTCACCAAACTGACACCATCTATATACCAGTTATACTGTGCTTCTTGCGATTGCACAAACATCTGCCTCTTTAGCCTGCTATCTTTCTATGCTAAGCTGAGTCCTCCGATTTGTCTAGCTTCTCCCGTGAAATTGCCTTGGCATGCTTCCATCCATAACCCTGACCCAGCTCAGCAGTTATCCCCTTTGGGAACATGCCCTCCCCAAGCTGTTGCCATAACACTCAGGTCTCAAAGATGGGGACTGTTTCTTATTTGATTTTAAATATTTCTGTGCCCTTGATATTTAGAATGGATAAGTGAATATCTCAGTGTATCTGTTTCCAAATCAGGGCCAACTGAAATGGTCTTTCACTGGACTTTGCTCTTATGGGGCTCTGATTTTCCTACACTGTCTTCCACTTGTTTTCTTCTCAAATTCTTGAAATTCAAAATCTACATGATCTTTAGAACTTCAGTTTCCGGGGTGCCTGGGTGGCTCAGTCATTAAGTGTCTGCCTTCAGCTCAGGTCATGAGCCCAGGGTCCTGGGATCGAGCCCCGCTTCGGGCTCCCTGCTCGGCAGGAAGCCTGCTTCTCCCTCTCCCACTCCCCCTGCTTGTGTTCCCTCTCTAGCTGTGCCTCTCTCTGTCAAATAAATAAATAAAATCTTAAAAAAAAAAAAGAACTTCAGTTTCCTTATTGAAAATTGAAACAATGATGTAAATATCTCATAGGTTTAGAGGATTAAATGAGATAATGCATGTACAATGCCTAGCATGTACGTTATTGGTTTATATTCCATTCCCATAGTGCATATAGTTTGGGATCAGACTAAAGGGGGATTTACTAAATAGTAAATACTAAGCTTCTAAAACTAAATTAGAAAACCACTGACATTAATGAAAAGGAAAATAGATGTAAAATCTAAGAACATGACTTTTGTTTTAAATTGTGACCCACATTTATCATTGCAGATAGTTGTTCTTTTGATGTTTTTGGAACTTACTTTCAGGTGGAAAATTTCAGAATTCCATGAATGATTTTCAAAGACTCAGTACCCTTAATTCTATCTAGAAGTGAGGCCAATAGTATAGGAGTAAATATCTGGTTTACTCTTGATCCATTTCCCTTTATGACTTCTTGCCCAAGCTTCATACCTGCGTTATGGAGGAAATCTTCCTAATGTATAGTCTAAATATTTCATATGGCACTTAAAATTCATAATCGTTGCCCTGAATTTAGTTGGCATTGTGATCAGACTATCACTCTCTTCCACATAAAATTCACTGTATTATAATTTTAGGTCATAGGCCATCATTTTAACTTTTCCTTCATGAGGCTAACTCATCTCCATGCCTCGCAGACCACATTTGCATCATGTTTTTAAACTCCACTTGATTTAATTTAAAATCAGTCTATAGCATATCAAAATGGGGCCCTGCATATGTTTTCTAGTTAATGAAAGCCCATATCATTCCCACATCCCTATGTCTCAAAGAACACGTTTAATTTTATCCCGATCTGTCATTATTATTTGTCAGCCTGAGAGTTATTGATTATTAATGGTAATTACTTGCTTAAGGAATCCTTCCCCAGGTTCTGAATTTCCAATCACAGCACTTTTGGACTCACTGCAGAGGCTGTTCCTGGGACTGACAAAAGAAGGAGGGCACCGAAGCGGTGAACCTTTCCTCTGGGAGGCTGCTGGGGAGATTGATGAAATCACAGATAGTCTTTAACCAAATACCAAGCCTACCTGACAAAAACCACACAGCAATTCAAAGGGTTCAGGAGCAAGAGCAATGCATTTTAAACATACTCCCAGCCGTCGGTCTGTCAGTAACAAATTAGACTTGTCACTTTCTCCAAGCAGATTTAGTAAGGACATTACCAATGTTAATGATCTGTATTTGCCACCAGAGGAAGAAGCTGGAAGCAGAGTCTGGTAGTGCCCAGGGAAAGCTTTCATTTTCTTTTCATTTCTTTTCTTCTGGCTGCATGGAAGCAAGACGAGGGCTGCTTTTCCATCGTCATCCTTCTCTCAAGTTAGGGAAATGTCAGACCATATGAAAATCTCCTATATATTCTACTCCTCGACAGATAAGCCAACACTTAGACACTGTTTGCTCCTATGCATGAGTTCAAGTTGGGATCGTCAGGGGAATGAATGTCAAAAGATGAGTGCGTGTGTGTAAATGGAGGGCTTGTTCTACAGAATGCAGGCTCTCCTGGGTTGTCCATGGGAAGGTAATGTTTGGAGAATAGTGTATTTTAAACAGGATCCAAACTCCCCTGGACCCTGCTTTCACTGAATCCCATTTTCTAGAGGGAGGAACTTGAAACTAAAATACAAACAGGAGCCCAGTGTTATAATGATGAACTCTGTATGTGGAATATCTTCACCTTTAGGAAGAAAGCTCCTTTCATTTATCCCCAATAATTAAATATTTTTTTCCTTAATGCATAGATGCAATGACAATGATAACTACACTTTACTTTCTTAAAGCATATTTTTCAAAATTTACTCAGAAAGGCAAACAACAGTAAAAATGGGATGTCTCTCCATCCCAATTGTGGCCATTTACTTCAAACTAGATATGTTGTAGATCATGAAAATCAGTCCATCTAAAACTACCAAGCTCCAGCAATTATTTCAGTGACTCAAACTCCAAAATTGAAAAAAAAAATTAATGGTGATGGTTCAGGTTAAAATTGGTTGAAAATCAATTTCACCCAACACCCATAGAGATTACTAGATATAAGACAAACTAAAATGTTGCATTACATTAAACAACAAAATGGGTTTCAAAGAAAAGACTATAAGGTTGGGTATATTCAAACTGGGGTATTTTGGACCAAAGTCTCCCGAGTTTGTCAGTAGTTTTGCATTTACTTTTGAGACCAAGCAACCAGTCCCACGACTCACAGGCCCAGGACCAGAGATCCACAAATGAGTTAATAAAAACCATAATTCAGGATGATTCAGGTGGGAAATTCATTTCCTGTTCTTGATATTGTAAGATCTTTTTTTCTTATGGCTGTGGGGAAAAAAAGATCAATGGCAAAGAGAGCACAAATCAAAGAGACAGGCTTTGCTGTGCTCATTGTCCTATAGACATAAGAGAGTCAGGTTTGCTTTCAAGTCCTGATTTGCAGTGGCCTGGTTGCCAGAAAAACACCAAAAAACAAGGGGAAAGCAAAACAACAAAAGCCTAAACAGGCAACTCCAAGGAAGGCTTTGAGAAGCAGCTCTAGTTTATTTTCCCCCCTTCTGTAATCCAAGTCAGCACCTGTCCCAGCACTGAGACAGTGGTAGAGCCATGTGCTCGCCTCTTACTATAAGCTAACATCTTCTTTGCTTTGATTCCCTGGGCTTTGAAGTATTTTACTGCACATGCATGTACATCAAGTTAAATTTCTACAGGGCAAACTTCAGTTGTTTTTAATTCAGGGTTGGTTTGTTTGTTTTTTTTTCTTGTTTTCCTCTATTGTCTTCTTGTATCTTTCCTATACACATTTTTTCAGCGTGTATGTCACCATCTATCCCATTTTCCTTTTTAGATCTGTCCTCCCTGACCAGCCATTGTTAATCAAGAGATGACTAAGTTCTGTGAGGCATCTCCCACTGGGAACCTGGCCTCCAAGCAAGCAGGTTTGAATTGCAGGTTGGCTGCATTTTTGGTAAGTCCTGAGCATAATGTACTATCAACCAGGGATGGAAGAAGCCAGTGGCATTTGGACTGAGCTGCCCAAGGAACATCTTTTTCAAACATATTGGATTTTGCAAAGTCTGCATTGGACTTTGCCCCACAGGTAAACTACTTATTTATTCCTTTAATTTCCAGGTCTTTATGGATTTAAGAGGACCTGAATCTATAGGAGCAAATTACAATGAAGATTTTTAAAATTCTTAAAACTCAATATGCAAAGAAAATCTAAATGGATATTAATTCTGAACTTAGTAAAAAATGGTTTATTTCCAACAGGTGGTACAACTGTGCTCAAAATCCAGCAGGAAGCAAAGATAACAATGAAGTAACACACTTCCATGTATGTATTTGCCAGGTTTTGCTGCGGGAACAGCAAACTCAAGATCTCAGTGGTTAATGATACAAACATCTATTGCTTACTCACAGGTCTGTGAATTGGGTGTGGCTCTGCTAGGCTCAGCTGGGCTTGGCTCCAGGCTGTTATCTGGCTTTAAGTCTGCTCTGCTAGTCATATTCTGGGAACCTCAAGGAGTACTCAGGGAGCAACTACTCTCTGGGGCATGCTGTTCTGGTGACAGAGGACAGAAGTTCAAGAGGATGAGCAGATATATAGATTTCCTCTTAAATTTTTTTTTTTTTTTAAGATTTTATTTATTTATTTATAGGACAGAGAGAGACACAGCGAGAGAGGGAACACAAGCAGGGGGAGTGGGAGAGGGAGAAGCAGGCTTCCCGCCGAGCAGGGAGCCCGATGTGGGGCTCGATCCCAGAACCCTGGGATCATGACCTGAGCCAAAGGCAGACGCCTAACGACTGAGCCACCCAGGTGCCCCTAGATTTCCTCTTAAATGCTTCATTTGGAGCAGGCATAATGTCACTCTTACCCATATTTCATTGTTCCAAGCAAGTCAGATGACCAAGCCCAATGTCAATGGGGCATGGAAAATATGCTATAATAATAAATAAATAGGGGCGCTTGGGTGGTTCAGTTGGTTAAGCAACTCCCTTCGGCTCAGGTGATGATCCTGGAGTCCCGGGATCAAGTCCCTGGATCGAGTCCCATATCAGGCTCCCTGATCAGCAGGGAGTCTGCTTCTCCCTCTGACCCTCTCCCCACTCATGTACTCTCTCTCTCTCTCATTCTCTCTCTTTCAAATAAATAAATAAAATCTTAAAAAATAAAATAAATAAAATCTTAAAAATGAATAAATAAATAAATAAATAAATAAATAAATAAATAAAATAAATATTTGGTCTTGGCTCCTGGTTCCTGGTTCCTGGTGTACAGTTCTTCAAACTCTCAGAATTTACTGTCTTTTTTTTTTATTATTATGTTTTCAGTTTTTTTTTTTTATTTGTTTTATTCTTATGTTAATCCCCATACATTACATCATTAGTTTTAGATGAAGTGTTCCATGATTCATTGTTTGTGCATAACACCCAGTGCTCCATGCAGAATGTGCCCTCCTCAAAACCCACCACCAGGCTAACCCATCCTCCCACCCCCCTCCCCTCTAGAACCCTGTTTTTCAGAGTCCACCGTCTCTCATGGTTCGTCTACCCCTCCGATTTCCCCCGCTTCATTATTCCCCTCCCGCTACCCTCTTCTTCTTCTTCTTCTTTTTTCTTAACATATATTGCATTATTTGTTTCAGAGGT
>NC_058404.1:33718806-33742122 GCF_002201575.2 Neomonachus schauinslandi
ATCTATAAAGAACTTCTCAAACTCAACACCCAAAAAACAAATAATCAAGTCAAAAAGTGGGCAGAAGAGATGAAAAGACACTTCTCTGAAGAAGACATACAAATGGCTAACAGACACATGAAAAAATGTTCATCATCATTAGCCATCAGGGAAATCCAAATCAAAACCACATTGAGATACCACCTTACACCAGTTAGAATGGCAAAAATGGATAGGGAAAGAAACAACAAATGTTGGAGAGGTTGTGGAGAAAGGGGAACCCTCTTACACTGTTGGTGGGAATGCAAGTTGGTACAGCCACTTTGGAAAACAGTGTGGAGGTGCCTCAAAAAATTAAAAATAGAGCTACCCTATGACCCAGCAATTGCACTGCTGGGTATTTACCCCAAAGACACAGAGGTAGTGAAAAGAAGGGCCATATGCACCCCAATGTTCATAGCAGCCATGTCTGCAATAGCCAAACTGTGGAAAGAGCCGAGATGCCCTTCAACAGATGAATGGATAAAGAAGATGTGGTCCATATATACAATGGAATATTACTCAGCCATCAGAAAGGATGAATACCCAACTTTTACATCAACATGGATGGGACTGGAGGAGATTATGCTAAGTGAAATAAGTCAAGCAGAGAAAGTCAATTATCATATGGTTTCACTTATTTGTGGAACATAAAGAATAGCATGGAGGACATTAAGAGAAGGAAGGGAAAAATGAAGGGAGGGAAATCGGAGGAAGAGATGAACCATGAGAGACTATGGACTCTGAGAAACAAACAGGGTTTTAGAGGGGAGGGTGGGAGGGGAATAGGTTAGCCCAGTGATGGATATTAAGGAGGGTACGTATTGAATGGAGCACTGGGTGTTATACGAAAACAGTGGATCGTGGATCATTACATAAAAAACTAATGATGTATTGTATGGTGACTAACATAACATAATAAAATTAAAAAAAAAAAGAAAGAAAACGCTCTGAAAAAAAAAAAAAAAAAAAAGAGTTCCCAAGCTGTCCGCAAGATCATTTCCAGGAAGTGCCAAAAACTGTTATTTGGGTTTAAACGTGACTTCAGGGAACAGAGTTCAAGTACGTGGACTCTATTAGGCTTGACTGATAAAACTCCACTTGCCACTGTTTTCCATCTCTTGGCCTCTGGTACTTTCAGGAGCTTACTCCCCTGCCCACTGGGGAATTCTATTAAGGGTACCCACAGCTTTCATATGGGGCCTCTGTGTGCTGTCACAGGAAAGAGGAGATTGTAGCTGCATGATTTAATCTTTCTTCCCTCTCCATACTCCTTGCCAGAGAGAATCTCTGTCACATAGGCCTTAGGCAGGGATGAGGCCAGTGAGAGAAACTATAAACTGTAAAACTCTATTCTGAGGAAACACATCACCCAATGAATGCCTCGTAGATTTTGCTGAGAGACAATAAATGTTACTGCTCTACCGTAAGGAGAAATGAGAAATCCTATTCCCAAGGGAGAGAAAATACATCTCCACATATGACAAGTAGTTAACATTATGGATAGCATCTGCCTGTACTCTTATCATGATGTAAATTTGTTTTCTATTCACTGGTTTGAGTAGTAACAAAATAATATTGAAATGTGAATGAAGCACCAGATACAAATTTTATTACAACTTCCATGGTGATCTGATTGGGGTGGGGGGAAGGTTTAGGAGTGAACAAAAGCAGACAACAGTTAGTCAACTCTAGTATTTATTACCTATATTGGAAAGCCAATCTGTTTATTAATAATAAGCCAAATGCTTCTTGGAATGAATAATTTTTAAAGCTTTCCTAACATCATATAATCGAGTTTACATAAAGTTCCTGAGTGGTTTGTACTAACTCGTTGACAAGATTGTTTATCATTCCTTTTGGATGAATCATAAAATGAAATTTTGGCCACAGGCTCATAAAACTATCTTGTGTCTTTTTTCCCCCCTAGAAGTAGACATACTTCTGTAAGGTTCCAGATAAATCTACTTCAGATTTATCCTTTATATTAAGCTGCTCATAGACAGGACTCATATTTCTTAAAACTTAGGATAGCACATAAGTTTAGGTGTGTTTGAAGGTGTGCATTGACAGTAATGAACTGGGGACTTTTAAGACATATGGGATGATAACAGAACTCCTACCTAAAGTAACTCTATCATTTCAAGTAGACATAGGAGATTTTGTTAATTATCTTTTTATTCTTTATATACATAGTTTCCTCAGGGGTATGGCCTGACTTTAAGAGAGCTGCTCATTTTTATCATAGAGCTAACTGCTTTTTAGGAATGGAGATATTTGTTTACTCACTGCTAAATTAGATGCTTATGAATCCTTACTTGAAGAAGAAAAGCATCAGATATGTGGCAGAAGCCATAGAAGTGAGGTTAGTGGATGACAGAACATGAACATTCTTGACATTTCTTCTAGGGAGACAAGAGAGGTCACATGTCCTAAGGAACTATAGTAAGACCCATTAATACTGGTGAGGGATAAAATCAAATGCGGCATATTTATTCAATTATCATGTGGCCAATAACAAAAATCACAATTTCAAGTAATATTCCTTAAGTTAAATATATTAAGTTAAAAAATATAGGTACTGGGAGGGATACAAAAAAATGTAACAAAGTGAGAAAATACTATATGGTAGAAAAGTCAAATGCACTTGCTGGAAACTATACTTTTATGTCTTGGCATTGAAAAGATCTGTGGTGAAGAAATGGGAGTGATGGTGACACCATGCTGTGGGAGACATAGGGAGGGGTAATACTGTAAGTCAGGTAAGGAAAAGAAGAGTTAAGAGAGAGCAAACTGCAAGCACGTCAGCAAATGAGAGAAGGCCTGACATTCTGCATTATTACACTGTCTTGTCACCATCACCTTCTACCCCAATCTTCAATAAAAGACCACAGAATTTGGGGCACCTGGGTAGCTCAGTCGGTTGAGCAACCGACTCTTGGTTTCCACTCAAATTGTGATCTCAGGGTCATGAGATTGAGCCCTGCGTCAGGGGAGTCTGCTTCTCCCACTCTCTCTCTCTCTGCCCCTGCCCCCACTGTGCTCTCTCTCTCTCTCAAATAAATTAATAAAAAATCTTAAAAAAAATAAAAGATGACAAAATTTGAAAGAAGTTTTTTTTATAAGATCAGGTAAATGACTGATTTTGCATTCAAGGAAGCACCAAATTTTACAAATACTAAAGGCAAAAATATTAGAGCTCAGAAGCAGACAGAAAGAGAGAGAGACAGAGTGAGAGAGAGAAATAGAGGGACATAGAAAACTTTGGGAAAAGCACAGAAATATTGAGTTGCCTCTAAAAGATGATCAGCCCTGCTTTGCGAATTTGGGCCCAGTGTCATGGATCTGAGTGGTGGCAGAATGGGGTACAGCTCACAAAACTGTACAACTGTTTGTAAATATGTACATATATGTGAATATATACATACACACATGTGTGACTATATATATATGAGGGGATTTACATATATACAAAATTACATACATATGTGTATATGTGAAGGAATTATATCAAATATTGATAATGGCTATCTCTCTGGGGATGATGCTATATGAGATTTCTATCTTCACCTATATTTTTTATTTTCCAAATTTTCTACAATGAATATTATTTTAATACACATATTAACTATAATTTCCCTAACAAAGTCTAAGGTTACTGAGCATCTCTAGCCAACCTCTGTAAAGGTAAGAACTTGAGCATACTTCAATTAACTTTAAATCAAATAACACTCCCACCTGCATCTTTTAGTTGTTTAGAGATTATACTGGTAATTTCTAATAAAAGTAGTGATTTTTACTAGTTAATTAAATTTATGATTCAATTCTATTAATGTCTCTGCTACTATTACTTCTTGCATCTTGCTTTTTTCCTTAGCATTCACTTTTCCTCATGCTTAAGTTTTACTTTTTTTTTAAATTTTTTATTGTTATGTTAATCACCATACATTACATCATTAGTTTTTGATGTAATGTTCCATGATTCATTGTTTGTGCATAACACCCAGTGCTCCATGCAGAATGTGCCCTCTTTAATACCCATCACCAGGCTAACCCATCATCTGTGAATGGTTAACTTTTTAAATCTTTGTCTATCTGCAAATGTCTTTATTTTGTTAAAGATTTTGTTAATCTGAGTACAGAAAGGTGATCTCAGGAGATAGAGAACAATTTTGGAGTGGCCGTGTCCACAAATATCACTGATTCCAATCTCTTTATTTTAAAATAGTAGAACTGAGCCCCAGAGAGGGCTGTGGGTTGCTTCTCTAACATTTAGATCCCAAGCATGTGGGAAAGATGGGCAGAATGATTTCATTCTCTGACCATGCAGCAAAGTCTGGGATAAGTCTTTAAGATAAGCTGTTTTTCCCCTCAGAAATGCTATCCAAGGGCCAAAAGAACTGGTCTGCATTATGGAAGGCAGAAATGAAGAAATCAAATTGTTTCTAACCTATACCATGACACAAACCACAAGGCTGAAGGAGCAAGGTCAATCAATATGTGTGTTATTGCATTTAGTCCTGGCTGGAGCACTATCACAGACAAGCCTTAATTCTGGTTTCTGCTCCTTGTAACTGCAAAAGTCTGCTAGGTCCCTTGTGGTGAATTCTTATTGGTAATAGTCTTCCCCCCTGCTGGGAAGTGTCAGTATTCTGTGTATGAACAAGGCTATCCACATCTATAAATTGATTCTAGGAGCCAAGTGAAAACCCTCTTAAAGCGACAAAGTCAAATTAACTTAAAACACACACATTGAGAGAGTATAGTAACTGGGAGAAAAAAACACAAAAACAAAAACACATCACATGAAGATCTTGCTAAACCTTCTGAGTTCCTGATCCACTTCACTAAGGAAAAAGGCACTGATAGTAGTAATACCAGAACTTTCCAAAACATGTATCACTTAATAAATTCCTTCCCCTTTGACTCCAGTAACTAAATGTAATACTAAAATCTTACTAATGCTTTCTGGTTTGCACATACCTTACATAGTTTAATTCTCTATAAGATTATGGGCTTTACTTATTGTAATGGCTCCCATGGTCTCCACTCACGTCTCCTTGGCAGAACTCATTACCCATCCAGCAGCTGCCAGAGGAATGTTAGTTCTGACTGCTCTCACCTGTGTTCTTCTAAAGGCATTGCCCTTGGTCTCAGGGAACAGCCACACCTAAGATTTCTGCCTCCTTACAGGATAAGGCCTGTGGCCACCTCCAAAGAACATTCATATTATCAATCTAGTAAATGCGTTCTTTTCCCTCTCTATCAAAAAAAGATGTTTCCAAGCAGATTTTGCTCACCTGGGACTGACAACAGAATGCATTTTCAGACACACCTGTTATCTCTTCTGCCCTCCAAATGGCCTCGGACTATCTGGCCTTTTAACAGAATATTGCATTGGTCCATCCTGTTGATAAAACACTATTGATCAAAATGAGCAAAAAATGGCAATGGCATTGGAGACCTTGGTAAGTATTTACTTCAGAGGAAGGAAGATAGACTCTATGAACACTCTGAATCCCTACCATATTACTAATTTTATTAGGGGTTTGGTAGTCTGAGTGTGCTAAGATATCCTCTTCAAAGTAAAAGAGACACTGAATCTGGCACCTCCCATCACCAAGAAGGAAACACTTTTGTCTCTTGTAGTACAGAAGTTTTTAATTTTAATAAAGCCCAACTTATCAATCATCATTTTTTTCATGCATAGATTATGCCTTGAGTGGTTTATTTAAAAACTCATCACCAAACCCAAATCTTCCCCAATGTTTTCTTTAAGAAGTTGTATAGGTTTTCATTTTAAATTTAGGCCTATGATCCATTTTGAAATTAATTTTGTGACAGTTGTAAATGTCTGTGTTTAGGTTCTTTTTTGACAATGGTTTCATAATCCCTTGTTGAAAAGACTATTCTTTCTCCATTGAATTGCCACCATTCATTTTTCAAGTACCACTTGACTATATTTTGTGGTCCTGCTTCTAGGCTCTGAATTCTGTTCCATTGTCAATGTATCTATTCTTTGGCCAATACCATGGCATCTTAATTATGGTAGCTTGACAACAGTCTTGAAACTCAGTGAGTGAGTGAGTCCTCCAACTTTGTTCTGCTGCTGCGGTATTATGCTGGCTATACTTAGTCTTTTGCTTTCCATATAAACTTCCAAGTCAGTTTGTTACTACCTACAAAATAATTTGCTGAGATTTTGATTGGAATTGGGTTGAACTTATAGATCAAGTTGGGAAGAATTGATATCTTAACAACATTGAGTCTTCTAGTTCATGAACATGGAATATCTCTGCATTTATTTAAATCTTTTTTGAGTTCTCTCAAAAAGTTTGTAGTTTCTCACATTTAAATTCTGTATATGTTTTGTGAGGTTTATCTTGTTTCAATTTGGGGGACCATAATAAATGGTAGAAAAGCAAGTGATTTTTAAACAGTGATCTTGTATCCTGTAAACTTGTTATGTTCAGTTATTAGTTTCAGGAGTTTTTTGGTCAGTTCATTGAGATTTTCTACATAGATGATCATGTCATCTATGAACAGACATTTTATTTCTTCTTTTCCAATCTCCATAACTTTTATTTCCTTGTTTGTTTTATTGCATTAAATAGGACTTGCAGTAGGAATTAGAAAGAGTTATGAGAGGAGACATCCTTGTCTTATTCCTGATCTTGGCAGGAAAGTTTCAAGTTTCTCAACATGAAGGATGATGTTAGCTGTAGGGTTTTTGTAGATACTCTTTATCAAGTTTAAGAAATTTCCCTCTATTCCTAGTGCTGGGAATTTTTAACACAAATGAGTGTTGAATTTTGCCAAATGCTTTTTCAGCATCTATTGATATATCAAGTGGTTTCTCTCCTTTTGTTTTGTTGATGTAATGGATTACAGTACTTGATGGTTGAATGTTGAACCAGCCTGGCATAACTGGGAGAAATCCCACTTGGTTGTGGTGTATATTTCTTTTTATACATTGTCAGATTTCTATTGCTAATATTTTGTTGAGGATTTTTGCATCTATGCTCATGAGAGATACTGGCCTGTAGGTTTCTTTTAATGTCTGTGGTTTTGGTATCAGGGTAATGCTAGCCTTACAGAATGAGTTAGAAAGTATTCCCTCTGTTTCTATCCTCTGAAAGAGATCGTAAAGAATTGGTATAATTTCTTTCTTAAATGTTTGGTAGAATTTACCAGTAAACTCATCTGGAACTGTTGCTTTCTGCTTTGGAAAGTTATTAATTATTGATTCAATTTTTTTAAATTTAATAGTTGTAGGCTTATTCAGACATCTGTTTCTTGTGTGAGAGTTGGCAGATTGTATCTGTCAAGGAATTGATACATTTTAACTCATTTTTCATATTTGTGGGCATTGAGTTATCCACAGTATTCCTTTATTATATTTTTAATGTCCATGAGATCTTTTGTGATGTCTACTTTTTCATTTCTGACAGTAGTAATTTCTGTTCTCCTTCTTTTTTCTTTCCTTTTTAAAGTAGGCTCCATGCCCAATGTGGGGCTTAAACTCACAACCCTAAAACAAGGAGTCGCAAGCTCTACTAACTAAGTCAGGCAGGCATCCCATCCTCTCTTTTTTACTTAGTTAGCCTGGCCACAGTCATGTCAATTTCAAAGATCTTTTCAAAGGACTGGCTTTTGGTTTTGTCGATTTTTTCCTATTGATTTCCTGTTTTCAATTTCATTGATTTTTGCTTTAATTCTCATTATTTCTTCTGTTTGGTCGGATTCATATTGCCTTTTTTTTTGGTAATTTCCTCAGGTGGAAATTTAAGTTATTGATTTTAGATTTCATTCTTTTCTGATATATGCATTCAGTGACACAAATTTCCTTTTAATAACTGCTTTTGCTGTATACCACAAATTTTCTTTAATTCAAAGTGTTTTGGAATTTCTCTTTAAATTTCTTCTTTGACTTGTGTGTTATTTAGAAGTGTGTTGTTAAACTGCTACATATTGGGGGGATTTTCCACTTACTTTTAAACTGAGTCTTTATATTTAAAATAGGTTTCTTGCAAATAGCATACAGTTGGGTCTTTCTTTTTTTCCCCCATTCTGAAAATCTCTATCCTTTAATTGGTTCATTTAGACCATTCACATATAAATTGGTTGTTGCTATTATTGTATTAATATCTATCACAGTTGTAACTTTTCTATTTGTTGCACTTGTTTTCTTTTTTCCCTTCATTTTCTCCCTTCTCTGGTTTTAATTGAGCATTTTATGTGATTCTATTTTATCTTCTCTTAGCATATCAATTATGGTTCTTTTCAAAAATCTTTAGTGGTTTCTCTTGCATTTGCAATATATATTTACAAATAAACAATGTTCACTTTCAAAAACACTGCGCTGCATCACATAGTGCAAGTACCCTAAAACAAAGTATTCCCAATTCTTCTCTCTCATCAGTTATTATATTGCTGTTTATTTCACTATCCATATGCTATAATCATCCAATACATTGTTAACTATTATTATTTTAGACAAAGTTGTCTTTTAGATCTATTAAAATAAGAAAAATAAAAGATTTGTTTTACCTTCATTTAATCCTTCTCTGATGCTCCTACTTTATATGGATTCAAGTTTCTGACATATGTTATTTCTCTTCTACTGGAATTTCTTGTAACATTTCTTGCAGGACCACTCTGTTGGTAATGAATTTCTTCAGTTTTAACTTGTCTGAAAAAGTCTTTATTTCTCCTTCACTTTCAAGAGTAATCTTGATTAATATAAAATTCTAGATTTATGGTTTTTGTCTTTCAGCACTTGAAATATTTCACTCACTTTCACTTGCATCATTTCTGAGAAGTTTGCTATGATTTTTATTCTTGTTCTTCAATAGATAAAGTATTTTTCTCTGACTTCTTTCATTATTTTTTGTTTATTTTCTCTTTGAATATCATATGGCTAGGTATAGATTTTTTTATCTGTTATATGAGGTATGCTCTGAGCTTTTGGGATCTGTGGTTTGATATTTGTCATTAATTTTGAAAATTTTGTTATTATTTAAAATATTTCTTCTGTTCCATTCTTTCTTCTTGTATTCCAATGTTTTTCTTTAAATTTTTTATTGTTTTGTTAATCACCATACATTACATCATTAGTTTTTGATGTAGTGTTCCATGATTCATTGTTTGTGTGTAACACCCAGTGCTCCATGCAGAGCATGCCCTCTTTAATACCCATCACCAGGCTACCCAATCCTCCCACCCTCGTCTCTCTAGAACCCTCAGTTTGTTTTTCAGAGTCCATCGTCTCTCATGGTTCATCTCCCCCTCTGATTTCCCCCCCTTCATTCTTTCCTTCCTGCTATCTTCTTTTTTTTTTTTAACATATATTGTATTATTTGTTTCAGAGGTACAGATCTGTGATTCAACAGTCTTGCACAATTCACAGCATTCACCATAGCACATACCCTCCCCAATGTCTATCACCCAGCCACTCCATCCCTCCCACCCTCCACCACTCCAGCAACCCTCAGTTTGTTTCCTGAGATTAAGAATTCCTCATATCAGTGAGGTCAGATGATACATGTCTTTCTCTGATTGACTTATTTCGCTCAGCATAACACGCGCCGGTTCCATCCACATCATTGCAAATGGCAAGATCTCATTCCTTTTCATGGCTTCATAATATTCCATTGTATATATATACCACCTCTTCTTTATCCATTCATCTGTCGATGGACATCTTGGCTCTTTCCACAGTTTGGCTATTGTGGACATTGCTGCTATAAACATCAGGGTGCATGTACCCTTTTGGATCCCTACATTTGTATCTTTGGGGTAAATACCCAGTAGTGCAATTGCTAGATTGTATGGTAGCTCTATTTTCAACTTTTTGAGGAACCTCCATACTGTTTTCCAGAGTGGCTGCACCACCTTGCATTCCCACCAACAGTGTAGGAAGGTTCCCCTTTCTCTGCATCCCCGCCAACATCTGTCATTTCCTGACTTGTTAATTTTAGCCATTCTGACTGGTGTGAGGTGATATCTCACTGGAGGTTTTGATTTGGATTTCCCTGATGCCGAGTGATGTTGAGCACTTTTTCATGTGTTTCTTGGCCATTTGGATGTCTTCTTTGCAGAAATGTCTGTTCATGTCTTCTGCCCATTTCTTGATTGGATCATTTGTTCTCTGGGTGTTGAGCTTAAGAAATTCTTTATAGATTTTGGATACTAGCCCTTTATCTGATATGTAATTTGCAAATATCTTCTCCCATTCTGTCAGTTGTCTTTTGGTTTTGTTGACTGTTTCTTTTGAAGTTATACCTTTGATTTTATGTCAGCTTGTGAATTTTTTTTTCTTTTTTTCATTTCTTTTCTCTTTGCATTTCAACATGGTAAGTTTCTGTTGACATAATCAGGCTCATTGATTCTCTACTTGAATGTGTCTAATTTACTGAGGTGCCCAGCAAAGGCATTCTTCATTTCTGTTACTGAATTTTTGATGTGCAACATTTCCTGTTGAGTTTTAAGAATTTCCCTTTATCCACTTATATACCCATCTATCTTTGCATGCTGTCTATTTTTTCCATTAGACTCCTTAACATATTAATGATAGGTATTTTAAATTCTGTTTGATAATTTCAAAATATATGTCATATCAGAGTCTTGTTCTGATGCTTGTTTTGCCTCTTCACATTGTACTTTTGTTTTTCTTTTAGCATGCCTTTTAATTTTTTGTTGAAAGCCTGACATGATGTATCAGGTTATAGAAACTGCGGTAAATAGGCTTTTTGTATAGTGTTTTATGTTACTCTGGCTTCGTGGGCTATGTTTAATGTTTGCTCTAGTTGTCCTTTCCAGAGGCTTCAAATTCTTCTAGTGACCTTGCTTTTGATGTAGTGGTAAATTGTGAATGAGGGTAAAGTGTTAGAAATCATCACTCCCAACCTCACAACAAAAAACTAAACAAACTTAAAACTAAGTGTTCTATAAACTCATGGTAAGTCTCAGTCTTTTAGAAAGCTTGCATCCTTGATCTGTGACCTTCTCAAATGTTTCTTTCAAACATGAAGTTGCATGTCTTCTTACCACCCCAGTAGACTATTTGACAATTTGATACTCAATAAGCTATGAATTGCTTTTAAAATCAGTGAGAACCTAGGAACCATCTGGCACAAGTCTCTCATTTCAAAGATGAGGAAACTAAAACTCAAGGAAATCAAAAGACTGCCAGATCATAAAATACGACTTCCAGTTTTTAGTTCTGTGTCCTGATATATACAACACATACAGAGGATGCTTGAAAAAAAAAAATCTTTGGGTGCGACTTCAACATACTTGAAAATTACTTTGTATTTTCAAACAATTTTGGTTGCACCAAATACACATTAATTGTTTACCATGTGAAAAGCTATCAGGATATTAAAAGATGAACTACATTTCTTGCTTCCAATAAACTCACAATGTAGTGGGGAAATTAAATGAACAATGGTCAACTGAGAGCTGTGAAAACACAAATAGGGAGGAATGGGTCATGCCAGAGTTGGCCATGTGAAAAGAGTAGATGCCATGAAAGAAATGGATTTGATCTGGGTCACAAGTACACTAAGTACGTATTCATTGGATGACGTAGGACTGACAGGAGATGACTTTCCTGGGAAATGGTCCTCAACTATGGCTGTGCATTAGAATCCCCAGGCAACTTTTAAAAAAATACTCATATCCAGGCTCCACTTCCAGACCAAATTATATCTGGAAATCTGAGGGCAGTTGCAGGCATGGGCATTTGAAGAGTTCTCCAGGTGATTTTTGTGTACAAGGTTGAATACCAGTGTATTTGGATCACACTTATCTGATCCAGGATCAGATCCTGAATATTTAATGACTTTTTTTTTAAAAGATTTTATTTATTCACAAGAGACACAGAGAGAGAGAGGCAGAGGGAGAAGCAGGCTCCCCACTGAGCAGGGAGCCCGATGTGGGACTTGATCCCAGGACCCTGGGATCATGACCTGAGCCGAAGGCAGTTGCTTAACCATCTGAGCCACCCAGGCGCCCTGACTTTTTATTTTTAAGCAAGTAGTCTTAGTCTAAAGACAATAACTTTAATGACTCAAGAACCTAACTTTTGCTGAAGCTATTATAGTTATTAAAACACTTCTTAATTCTCTGTAATAAAATGAATATCAGAATCAGGGTATGAGATTACTTAAAATTATTTTTTTAAGTTTTATTTATTTATTTGAGAGAGATAGCATGGGGGGAGGGGCAGAGGGAGAGGGAAAGAAAGAATCTCAAGCAGACTCCCCTCTGAGCACAGAGCCCAACATGGGGCTCGATCTCAAGACCTGAGATCATAACCTGAGCTGAAATCAAGAGTCGGACGCTCAAGCAAATGAGCCACCCAGGAGCCCCAGGAAACTACTTAAAATTAAAGAAAAAACCTATTTCCCCAAATCTAGCTCCCACTCAAGTATCTAATGACACTGGTAATAAAGAAAGCCTAATGTAGGACATTCTCAACTTCCCTGGATTTACCAAATCCTCATAATCAATCCCAATTTAGAAGTTCTCCAGCACTGTTTTAATTTGATCAGTTCAGCTTTTGTCCATTTAAAAAATATATTTATTGCATATCAGTTGTGTGCCAGGCACTGAGGTAAATTCTGAGGACACAGCTGTGAATAAGACAACCCCAGTGTCTGCACTCTGCTCGATGTCTGCTCACACTTGATCAGAGAACTTCATTCTTCTTTTTTTTTTTTAAGATTTTTTATTTATTTATTTGACAGAGAGAGACACAGCAAGAGAGGGAACACAAGCAGGGGGAGTGGGAGAGGGAGAAGTAGGCTTCCCGCGGAGCAGAGAGCCCAGTGCGGGGCTCGATCCCAGGACCCTGGGATCATGATCTGAGCCGAAGGCAGATGCTTAATGACTGAGCCACCCAGGCACCCCAGGACTTCATTCTTCTAATTGACTTCAGCACCTCTAATTTTATCCTCTAATTCCCAAGCAATACAAATAACTTACAGAATTTGGGGGTTTCATTAAAATATGTAATTTACATCCCCCTTCCTATTGCCCCTCTTCCACTCATCTTCTTGATGAATCTCTTAAAAACACCACTGTCACCAGGTGTCACTTCCTGTACACAAATCTCCAATAGAGCCCCATGGTTTATTATGGTGAGTTTGTGGTCATTTTTATTTTATTTTTTATTTTTTTAAAGATTTTATCTATTTACTTGACAGACAGTGAGAGCACAAGCAGAGGGAGCAGCAGAGGGAGAGGGAGAAGCAGGGAGCCCAATGCGGGGCTCGATCCCAGGACCCCAGGATCACAACCTGAGCCAAAGGCAGACACTCAACCAACTGAGCTACCCAGGCACCCCCATGGTCATTTTTAAGTCTCCTCTTCCAACTCACCCTTTTTTGAGGATTGTTGTGCCAGTGCCTGTTATTGAGATGAGTAGGGTCCATTTCCCAGGAGTATTAGCATAGAGAATAAAATACAGTTTCCGTATGCACACTGCAGCCACACCTGACCACACACCCGTTCAGCTTTATCAACCCCTGATACGGGAACATTAGTGCACTCAGCGCTGTTTACATACTTTCTACATCGCTGCCTGAAGTCTCTTTCTTCACCCTGCTCTCTCACCTAAAAGCCCCCAGTGCTTTTGGCCTCTTCCATTCTTCAGCAATTAATTTTTTTTTCTTGAAATATTGCTCACATTATTATTTTCATCTCTATTTACCTCAACGGATCCATTAGCCTCTTGAGGGATCAGAACTGTATTTCATAAGTGTGTGCATTATTCATAGCACCCGGAAGTCGTGGGCACACAGGCAGTACAGGATGAATGCAGGAGCTTTGGGTTTGGAATTTAACAGACCTTGATTCAAATCTGGTTTAGAACCTGACAGACTTACAACTCTATGTCTATTAACTTGCCACCAAGGGAACATACAGCAGTGAAGAAATTATCTTAGCTGTTTACTGGATAGAAAGAGAAATAAAGGGCTTTTAAATGCTAGAAAGGAGCTAATAATAGAGGCTATGCTACTTAATCATCAAAGACTAGCACTATGTTAGAACAGAATGAGTCCACATGTCCAGTACAATTAGTTGAAATAAGTCCCCTGGTTCATTGGTAAAAAGTGTCTTCAGATAGGTTCAATAAGTGTCTAGAGTACTAGAATCATTCAATTTCATGTCTTCTATCTACGTGAGCTGTTTAAGTTGGTTATGAAATATGATAGTGAATTCTGATATCTACTAGGAAAGTGCTACTTTAAGTGGAAAATTCCCTTTATAAAGAGTTGTTTAAAAACTTTTTAAATACTTAATATGTATACATTGTCTATCATATAGTAAACACGTAATAAAATTTAAAATGGCACCTTTATTGAGTAATATTTGCTCATTAATTAATTTTTTGATTGGCCCCAAAAGGCACACCCTTGAATTTTTATTATCTTCAGAGATAATTGGGAGAATGAAGAAAACTAAATATATTGATTTTAATAAATAATACATAAGGGGCCTTGTGGCTGAACTGTGGTTCCCCCAAGTTCATATATATGTTTAAGTCCTAGCTGCAGAATATGACTATATTTGGAGATAGCACCTTAAGGGAAATTAAGGTAAAATGAGGTCACATGGTGGATGGTAATTCAATATGGCTGGTGTCCTCATAAGAAGAGGAGATGAGTAGGACACAGACTCACATAGAGGAAGGACCATATGAAGACATCCATCTACAAGCCAGGGAGAGAGTCCACAGAAGAAATCAAATTTATTGACACCTTGAACTTGGAATTCTAGCCTCCAGAATTATGAGAAAATAAATTTCTGTCTTTTAAGCTACCCAGTTTGTCGTGGCTTTGTTATGGCAGCCCCAACAAACTAATATAAAATTTGGTACTGAGAAGTAGGGTACTGCTGCTGTAACAAATTGTGGAAGTGGCTTGGAACTAAGTAATGGGTAGAGGCTGGATGGGTTGGAAGTACATTTTAGAAAAAGAGAGGGAGACAAACCATGAGAGACTCTGGACTCCAGGAACCAAACTGAGGGTTACAGAGGGGAGGGGGGTGGGGGGGATGGAGTAACTGGGTGATAGGTATTAAAGAGGGCATGTGTGGTGATAAGCACTGGGTGTTATATGCAACTAATGAATAGTTGAACACTACGTCAAAAATTAATGCTGTACTATATGCTGGCTAATTGAACATAATAATAATAATAAAGGAAAAGCTTAGATTACTTTGAAAAGACTTTAATGGTGCTTCTGGTAAGGTCTCAGGGAGGAGGAACATGTCACTGGAAACTGGAAGAAAGGTGATCCTTGTCACAAAGTGGCAAAGAATTTGGATGATTTGTGTCTTAATGTTTTGTGGAAAGTAAAACTTGTGATGAATTTGGATATTTAGCTGAGGAGATTTCTAAGCTAAATGTTAAAGGCATGGCCTGCTTTCTCCCTGCGGCTTGCAATGAAAGACAAGAGAAAGGAGATAAATTTCTAAGCTAAAAGGAACCAGAACTTGAGATTTGGAAAATTATCAGCCTAATCACTGTAGTTTTAATTTGCATTTCCCTAATGGATAATGATATTGAATGTCTTTTCATGTGCTTATTTGTCATCATCAATTTATCCTCTTTAGTGAAATGTCTGTTCGTGTCTTTTGCCATGTTCTAATTGGATTTTTGTTTGTTGTTTTGTTGTATTTTTTGTTTTACCGTTGCATTTTAGGAGTTCTTTATTATCTTAAATATTTGTTCTTTGTTAGGCATAAGGCTTACAAATATTTTCATCTACTTGAAGGATCTTTCAAGAAGAAAATAAGCTTGGGACGCCTGGGTGGCTCAGTTGGTTAAGCGGCTGCCTTCGGCCTGGGTCGTGATCCCAGGGTCCTGGGATCTAGTCCCACATCAGGCTCCTTGCTCAGCAGGGAGCCTGCTTCTCCCTCTCTCTCCCTCTGCTTGTGCTTTCTCTGTCAAATAAATAAAATCTTTAAAAAAAAAAAAAGAAGAAAATAAGCTTGATTTTGACGAAGTCCAATTTAATTTCTCCTTTTATGGATCATTGAGTTTATGGATCTTCAAGTCACTTTGTGTCAAGTTTATGAATTTTTGCCTACCCTTAAATCCCAAAGATTTTTCTCCTACACTTTCTTTCATAAAAGTTTTTATATTTTTCTGTTTTACATTTTAGTCCATGATCCATTCTGAGTTAATCTTTGCATAAGTGTGAGACTTTTGTTGAATTTCATTTCTTTAACTATGGATGTCCACTTGCTGCAACATTATTTGTATTAAAAGGCTATCATTCCTAGCAGAGTAGCACAGCGGAAGCGTGCTGGGCCCATAAAAGGCTATCATTCCTCCCTTATATCACTTTTGAACCTTTGTGAAAAATCAGTTGGTCATATTTGTCTGAGGCTATTTCTTGGTTCTCTGTTGTGTTTTATTGATCCATATGTTAGTCCCTGTGCCAATCACATACTGACTTGATTAGTGTAACTACCTAATAAGACTTAAAATCAGGTAGACTAAATCCTTTGATTTTATTCTTCATTTGCAAACTCACTTTAGCTGTATTCTAGGGGTTTTTTTGTTTTGTTTTGTTTTTGCATTTCCATACACATTTTAGAACAGTCTCACCTATACCTACATAAAATTTTGCTGGAATTTTGATAATAGTTGTATTAAACCTATATATCAACTTAAAGAAACTTGACATCTTTACTATGCTGAGTCTTCCAACACATAACACAGTATGTCTCTCCATTTATTTAGATATTCTTTCTTTTATTGGCATACAAGTCCTAAATGTGTTTTGTTAGATTTACACCAAAGTATTTAGTTTTTTAGGTGATTGTAAATGATATTTTATTTTTAATTCCACTAACCATGTGTTTGCTACTAGTATATAGAAATACAGTTTATTTTTTTATGTTTATCTTATATCCTGTGACCTTCCTCAACTCACTGGATGTAGATATCTTGTTATCCACACATAAAAGGCAGTTGATTTCTTCCTTTCTAATTTATTTGTTTTTCCTTCCTCTTCTTGATTTATTGCATTGGCTAGAACTTCCAACACCATATTTAATAAAAGTGGACATCCTTGGGCACCTGGGTGGCTCAGATGGTTAAGCGTCTGCCTTCGGCTCAGGTCATGATCCCAGGGTCCTGGGATCGAGTCCCACATCGAGCTCCCTGCTCCTTGGGAGCCTGCTTCTCCCTCCCCCCCTCTCTCTCTCTGTCTCTCATGAATAAATAAATAAAATCTTAAAAAAAAAAAAGTGGACATCCTTACCTTGTTCCTGATCTTAGGGGGAAAGCATTCAGTCTTTCATCACTAACAATAGTGTTACCTATAGGTTTAGGGTAGATGTTTTTTTTTTTTTTCTGAGGTTGATGAAGCTACCTTCTATTCCTATTTTACATAGAGTTTTTACCATGAATACCAGGCCAATTTGGTCAAATTATTTTTCTGCATTGATTGATATGATCGTGTGGTTTTTGCTTTTAGCCTCTTTTATAGTAGATTACATTGATTTATTTTTTTTTAAAGATTTTATTTATTTATTTGAGAGAGAGAGAATGAGAGAGAGCAAGCACATGAGAGGGGGGAGGGTCAGAGGGAGAAGCACACTCCCTGCCGAGCAGGGAGCCCGATGCGGGACTCGATCCAGGGACTCCAGGATCATGACCTGAGCCGAAGGCAGTCGCTTAACCAACTGAGCCACCCAGGCGCCCACATTGATTTATTTTTGAACATTGAACTAACCTTGTATCCCTGGAATAAATCCCACTTGGTCATGAGTATAATTCCTATTATAAACTGCTAATATATATTTGTTAATATTCAGTTACAGATTTTACTTTATGAGATAGGTTGCTCTGTAGTTTTCTTTCTTTCTTTCTTTTTTTTTTTTTTTTTTGTACTTGTGATCTGGTTTCTTTTGGTCAGATTAATCCCAGTTTCATAAAATAAAATAGGAAGTGTTTCTTTCTTTTCTATTTTCTGGAAATGGTTGTTTAGAATTTCTCTTAAAGAACTAAAGTTCTTTAACAGTTTGGCAGAACTCTCCAGTGAAACCATCTAGGCCTAGAAATTATTTGGGGAGGAAATTATTAAATAATGAGCTCAATGTGTTAATAGTTAGAGAGCTATTAAAATTACTTATTTCATATTTACTGAGTTGTGGTAGTTTGTGTTTTCTGAGGAATCAGTCCTTTTCATCTAGCTTGTTAAATGCATGTATGTAGAATTATTTCTAATAGTTCCTTATTATCATTTTGGTGTCTGCAAGGTCTCTAATGACATCCTATTTCATTCTTGACATTGGAAATTTGTTTTGCTAGAGGTTTGTCATTTTTATTGGTATTTTCAAAGAGCTGGCTTTTTGTTTCATTGGTTTTATCTATTGCTCTTTTGTTTCAGTTTCATTTATTCCTGTTCTTATCACTATTATTTCTTTCCTTCTGCTTGTTTTTGCTTATTTTGATCTTCATTTTCTACATTCTTCAAGTGAATGCATAGATTATTGATTTGAGACTTTTCTTCTTCTTGAAAGTATTCATTTAGTGCTATTACTCTCCCTCTCTGCACTGCTTTTGGTGTTTCACACATTTTTGATATGTATCTTCATTTTCATGCAATTCAACACATGTTTTCATTAACCTTAAAACTTGTATTTGGCCCATAGATTGTTTGGAAGTATGTTGTTTAGTTTCCAAATGTTTACAAATTTTTCTGTTATCTTCCTGTTATTGATTTCTACTCTAATTCAATTGTGGTTACAAAATACTCAATCTGAGTTTGTTTGTCATTAAATTTGTTGAGGTTGGATTTATGGCCCAAATATGGTTTATTTTCTATGAAACTGGATTACATCCCATTCATTGATGGTATTGAGTTTTTCTATTCTTGCTGATTTTCTGTGTAATTGTTCTATTAATTATTGAGAGAAGGGTGTTGACTTCTTCAAATACAATTGTGGTTTTGTCTATTTATCCTTTCAGTTCTATCAGTTTTGTTAAAAATGGACTTTATTTTTTACAGCAGTTTTAGGTTCACAGCAAAATTGAATAAATGTACAGAGATTTCCCATCTACCCCCTGCCCTTACACCATGTACAGCTTCCCCCATTATCATCATCCTCTACCAGAGCAGTACATTTTTTATAGTCAATGAAACTGCATTGACATATTATAGCTCAAAGTCCATAGTTTACATATAATTGCATATATCAAACACTTTCAGCTGTACTTAAAATAATAGGGGAAAATATGTCTAGTTTATCTTATCAGAAGTGAGAATCCCAATGTAATATTTTTAAAACATCAAAATGTATGCAAAAACTCTATGTAAACAAAATATCAAAACTTTTAAATAAAGATGAGATTAGTATTACTATATTCCCTCTTCTCTCAGGCTCCAATATAGCCCCTTTATAGAGCTGTTATTGATCCTGTCTAGATTTAAAAACTTAGGATTTATTCTCATATAACAAAGAAAACAACAACCAGTGGCTTAAACAAGAAAGAAATTAAATTCTTTCTTGCATAGAGGAAGTCTTGAATGAGCAACTCTAGGCTGGGAAAGAGCTCCGTGGCAGTATTAGGAATTTGGGCTCCTCTCAGTTCATTCCACTAAATTCAGCCTATGGCTCCCTTTTGAAGGTTACCTTTTGGTTATGTATAACTATTGAGGAAGAAAGAGGAGGAATGACAGAAAAGCACAGAATCTTCCTGGTAACGATTCATCCCTTTGCATTTCTAGCTGGCAAAGAAGGTTGGGAATATAGTCTTTTATTCTGGGTTGTAATATGCTCAGCTAAAAATCAGGGTTCTTGATCTAATGAAGAGGACACCAGATGTTAAGGGAAGGATTACCATACATTCAATATTTTTTTAGATCCCAAAGTCTGAAGGACACTGACCCAATCCCTGTTTATTTCATGATTCCATAAATATTAGACTGGCAGTAATACTAAATAATAATAGCAATAATTTTATTTGGAAGAAAATGCACAGTTAAATGCACCAAGTATACGTGCAAGAATTTTAAGGTACTTGCATGTTGAGAACTGTTGGAAAACATCAACACTAACTAACAGTTCCTTCCTTCCCACCTTCTTCATAAGGCTGACCTGGAAGTTCTCACTTATCATCCTGGTCAATATGAATGGGTGCTATTTTAGATCTAATTCACTGATACAAAGTGCATAGGCTTTATTTTCCCTTATGTCAGTCCCAGTGCTCTGGATATGAGAGGCAAGTCCTCATTAGCATCCAGCCTACTAAAGTTGATATCAATATATTTACACTTCCTGAGCTTAAATTCCCTCAGTTCTCACAGATGACAGCTATATAGCAGTGACTATAAAGTTTTCTGGGGTAGCCCGTCAGTCTTGGAGCAGCATATCTATTTCAGGAAGAGTGTCCTATTGTAAGAATTTTGAACAAGTCAATAGTTTTATTTTGTTTTGTTTTTTGCATCACCCAACCAGTGTAATATGAATATGGGACCTCCAAACTGAGGGCTGAAAGGCAGGATTTTATTAAATCTTTAAGAGAAAACTCATAAAGCCATGAATCTGCAATGGAGAATTTTTTGTTTCAAAGCCAAAAATTTAAAAATAAATAAATAAATAAATAAATGTGCATTAAAACTATAAAGCACACATTAAAACATCATTTTAGTTTTCCTTGCTCATTGATATCTAATTTATAGATTTGATGTAACTAAGGTTTACTAAAGATAAATCAGAAAAGATTTTAGTATACTGCAATTTGGGAGAGCAAGGGCAGAAAAAAGAAAAAGAAATAACAGTTGAAGAGACCTTGTCAATTGGAAAACACTGTATCCAGCTGTTAGGAATAGGATCCTGGTGGGTCCATAATGCAAGTGCTAAGCATGTGGTACCATCTCTCAAAGAGATGAAGATATTTCCCTAAGGTTGTACATTTGAAATGTGTCAGAGCCAGGGCTCAAACAGATCTAAACCTTCTAACTGCAGAAAAACATGCTGCTGCCCAGACACAAGAGCATAGTAGGCATGAAGAGAAGTAAAGCAAAAGCTACAGCTGGGTCAGTGCTAGAGATAGCAGAGAAGCAGGTGTGGGGGTAGCCCAGGGGTCCCCCATTGTTCATAAATCACTGATGTCACACTCTGCTATCCACTGAGGATTTCAAACTTTCTTTCACCTCTTACCACAGTTTTTTTGAAATGTGATGTTCTCTATTTAATTATTGTTTATAATTCTTCAATTCTGTTCTACTCTTAAGCCACATAAAGTGCCCCAAATGGTGAATTAGGAGAAAACTGTCCACAGCATTAAACAAGAAGGACCATATCTGTTTAACCCAAGGAAAAAAATTCAATGAAATTAGGGTCCCTTTCCTCTTCAAGGCTGATGGTTTCTCACCCTATTTATGGGGAAGTAGGAAAAGCCATTCTACACCCATAAAATGACTGCAGCATATAAACACTTGGAGGCACCAACAATTGCCCAATTTGTCTATGGAAAGTTTCCATCTCTCCTTCTCTGACATGCTCACTTCCATTTGCCAAGTGCTCTCAGTGTGTCGGTCCCTTGTACCAGGGCACTCCCCGCTCAGATACATCACTCTAATTTTTCCTTCATCTCTGTTCTATAATTCCCAAAATAGTTTTGTAATTCATTAGCAACTTGGTTAGTATTGAGTATTCTTATGAGAGATGTTAAGTTTAACAAGAGAACCTGGGAAAGAAAGTCTCTTAATCCAAAGTTAACACCGGCTGGTAAACAGAATATTGTGGAGAACACAGGTAGAGTGTAGGGACTTCCAGTCACTCCCCGGGCACTTCTGCAAGGGTGAACCTGCTCCCAGGGGCAAAATCAGGAGCTACCTAGCTGCCAACAGCTTGCCGGCTATCCTTACAACTTGAAGGAAACACATGAAGCATGGCCATACTCTTCTTTTTTTTTTTTTTTTTTTTTTTTTTTTTCACAGTTAAAATATATACATTTTATGTCTAGGATGAAGATAAGGGAACCTTGATGACCCTTACGCATATACCACTGAGGACTCAAAACTAAGGAAATGCTTTTAAAAGACATGTTCAACATCAATGAAACAGAGTAACAGTTACTCTTATGTAGTTATGGAAAAACAAAACAAAACAAAAACAAAAACCTTTAAAAAATACTCAATAAAATAACATAATCTTTTTTGTTTATAGGCCATATCTTCAGTGAAGCTATTCGATCCCTCCATGACACTGTACTTACATCAATTGAAATATCTTTTTTTTTTTATTCTTATGTTAATCCCCATACATTACATCATTAGTTTTAGATGAAGTGTTCCATGATTCATTGTTTGTGCATAACACCCAGTGCTCCATGCAGAACGTGCCCTCCTCAGTACCCACCACCAGGCTAACCCATCCTCCCACCCCCCTCCCCTCTAGAACCCTGTTTGTTTTTCAGAGTCCATCGTCTCTCATGGTTCGTCTACCCCTCCGATTTCCCCCGCTTCATTCTTCCCCTCCCGCTACCTTCTTCTTCTTCTTCTTTTTTTTTCTTAACATATATTGCATTATTTGTTTCAGAGGTACAGATCTGAGATTCAACAGTCTTGCAAAATTCACAGCGCTTACCAGAGCACATACCCTCCCCAGTGTCTATCACCCAGTCACCCCATCCTTCCCAACCCACCCCCCACTCCAGCAACCCTCAGTTTGTTTCCTGAGATTAAGAATTCCTCATATCAGTGAGATCATATGATACATGTCTTTCTCTGTTTGACTTATTTCACTCAACATAATACCCTCCAGTTCCATCCACGTCGTTGCAAATGGCAAGATCTCGTTCCTTTTGATGGCTGCATAATATTCCATTGTATATATATACCAGATCTTCTTTATCCATTCATCTGTTGATGGACATCTTGGCTCTTTCCACAGTTTGGCTATTGTGGACATTGCTGCTATAAACATCGGGGTGCACGTACCCCTTCGGATCCCTACTTTTGTATCTTTGGGGTAAATACCCAGTATTTATGGTAGCTCTATTTTCAACTTTTTGAGGAACCTCCATACAGTTTTCCAGAGTGGCTGCACCAGCTTGCATTCCCACCAACAGTGTAGGAGGGTTCCCCTTTCTCCGCATCCCCGCCAACATCTGTCATTTCCTGACTTGTTAATTTTAGCCATTCTGACAGGTGTGAGGTGGTATCTCATTGAGGTTTTGATTTGGATTTCCCTGATGCCGAGCGATATTGAGCACTTTTTCATGTGTCTGTTGGCCATTTGGATGTCTTCTTTGGAAAAATGTCT
>NC_058404.1:33742132-33743125 GCF_002201575.2 Neomonachus schauinslandi
CTCTCAGTTTTTCCCCATTGAGAATGATATTCGCTGTAGGTTTTTCATAGATGGCTTTTATGATATTGAGGTATGTACCCTCTATGCCTATACTCTGAAGAGTTTTGATCAAGAAAGGATGCTGTACTTTGTCAAATGCTTTCTCTGCATCTATTGAGAGGATCATATGATTCTTGTTCTTTCTTTTGTTAATGTATTGTATCACATTGATTGATTTGCGGATGTTGAACCCACCTTGAAGCCCAGGGATAAATCCCACTTGGTCATGGTGAATAATCCTTTTAATGTACTGTTGGATCCTATTGGCTAGTATTTTGGTGAGATTTTTGCATCCATGTTCATCAGGGATATTGGTCTGTAATTCTCCTTTTGGATGGGGTCTTTGTCTGGTTTTGGGATCAAGGTAATGCTGGCCTCATAAAATGAGTTGGGAAGTTTTCCTTCCATTTCTATTTTTTGGAACAGTTTCAGAAGAATAGGTATTAATTCTTCTTGAAATGTTTGGTAGAATTCCCCTGGGAAGCCATCTGGCCCTGGGCTTTTGTTTTTTTGGGAGATTTTTGATGACTGCTTCAATTTCCTTAGTGGTTATAGGTCTGTTCAGGTTTTCTATTTCATCCTGGTTCACTTTTGGTAGTTGGTACATCTCTAGAAATGCATCCATTTCTTCCAGGTTATTTAATTTGCTGGCATAGAGTTGCTCATAATATGTTCTTATAATTGTTTGTATTTCTTTGGTGTTGGTTGTGATCTCTCCTCTTTCATTCATGATTTTGTTGATGTGGGTCATTTCTCTTCTCTTTTTGATAAGTCTGGCCAGGGGTTTATCAATCTTATTAATTCTTTCAAAGAACCAGCTCCTAGTTTCGTTGATCTGTTCTACTGTTCTTTTAGTTTCTATTTCATTGATTTCTGCTCTGATCTTGATTATTTCTCTTCTCCTGCTGGGTTTAGGCTTTATTTGCTGTTCTTTCTCCAGCTCCTTTAGGTGTA
>NC_058404.1:33748125-33764268 GCF_002201575.2 Neomonachus schauinslandi
GGGTTTAGGCTTTATTTGCTGTTCTTTCTCCAGCTCCTTTAGGTGTAGGGTTAGGTTGTATACTTGAGACCTTTCTTGCTTCTTGAGAAAGGCTTGTATTGCTATATACTTTCCTCTTAGGGCTGCCTTTGCTGCCTCCCAAAGATTTTGAATAGTTGTGTTTTCATTTTCATTGGTTTCCATGTATTTTTTTAATTCTTCTTTAATTTCCTGGTTGACCCATTCGTTCTTTAGTAGGATGCTCTTTAGCCTCCATGTATTTGAGTTCTTTCTGACTTTTGTCTTGTGATTGAGCTCTAGTTTCAAAGCATTGTGGTCTGAAAATAGGCAGGGAATGATTCCAATCTTTTGGTACCGGTTGAGACCTGATTTATGACCTAGGATGTGATCTATTCTGGAGAATGTTCCATGGGCACTAGAGAAGAATGGCCATACTCTTCTTCTGAAGCTCCACCAGATTCTCAAGGTACCCCAAAGACCCAAGGGCTAAGGATGAAAAGAGAGGTGCTTTTCCAGTTGGAAGAAGTGTCCATAGCTGCAATCTTAGCCTACTGGATTCCAGGAGATCTGTGTTCCACATTGCGATTCAAGATGGCATAAGGAGTAAGAAAATTTATGTGGCATATCAGAAATTGAAGTAAAGTTTAAAATAGCAAAGTAATATATTCAGTTACAACACTGTACATAATCCCATTTAAGAAATGGTTCTTTTCTTTGTTTCATTTACTCTAAGATGCTATTAGGTATTTGTGGCATGGTCATAAGATTTGAAACCAAGGAGATTAGTTCACTATGTTCAAGGGAAAAAAGGTATTTCTGTTCAGAAATGTTAATAAAGTGGGTTGAAATGTTGAATATCATTCTTTCAAATAAACTGACAGAATATAAATACACTCTCTCAGTGTATCTTATCCTCTTTAAAATAATTCACCAGGAGAAAATGATCTCTTCTCTTCTCATGCGTTGATTGGGTTTAATACTCCCCATTTGTCTCCTGACTCCTAGCTGAAAAACAAAAGATTCTAAAGGCCACGGTAGGAGCTTAGGTTCTTGTATAAAATGGGATTTTTGGTTTCTTCAAGATGTTGCTTAATCTAGAAGACATCATAATCCCAGAACAGTTGTCAAATTAGGAGCCAGTTCTGGGCTATCCTATCAATTGATATTTTCTCAACTTCTCTTTTTTCCAGACTCAGAATTCATTTGCATTTTAATCAAATGTGAAGAATCATCAAGAAGGCAGGATTAATAAACCTAGTGTAGGTAGGCAGCCCCTACTAAGAGTTATTGTCATAATTTTTTGGCAGGAGTGGGGGGTAGAGACTGAATTGAATAATTTCTTCTTTATTAAAAAAATGGTACTCAAGACTTTAAGATTGCACTGTCTCTAGTTGAATTATAAAAGCTTTTATAATGCAATGTCACTTAATGTTGACAATATTAACAATTATTTTTATGTCTTACTTAAATTTCCTGAGTTTTTATATTTATTGAGATATAATTGACACAGAACTTCATGTAAGTTTAAGGTGTACAATGTGATGATTTGATACATGTATATATTACTAAATGTTTAGCACAATAAGGTTAGTTAACACATCCATCACCTCATAATTACCATTTTCTTGTTGTTATAGTGAAAATGTTAAAGCTCTACTCTCATGCCAACATTCAAGTATACAGCACAGTATTAATTACAGCTACCATGATGTACCTTAGATCCTGGGAACTTACTTATAACTGAAAATTCGCACCCTTTGACCAACATCTCTCCATTTCCCCCAGCCCCAGCCCCTGGCAACCACCATTCTACTATTGGTTTTTATGAGCTTGCTGTTATTAAATTCCACATATAAGTGAGATCATACAGTTGATATTAAGAGTTAGGAACCCCTGTTCATAGCCAAACAAACTCTTAGCTAAACATACATATATTTGCCCAGAAAAAGTGAATATTTGCTAAAAGATATTCTTTACTTAATGTTTAAAGCATTAAATATTTTAAAAAATAAAATTCATGTACTCTACAGTATGAAATAGATTTTAAAAAGCTAAGAACCCTACTGTATTGAATCATATAAGTCACTGGAATAATCCAAAAGCAATTACTTTCTCAAGTTAGAAACACTATTTTAGTAAGATGGTCTCTGTTTGATTCAATATTTGGTGGAGACTCATGCCTATATGCATGAGTGCTGCTGAGCCAGTATAATCCAAGCAGTTTAAAAACCTCTTATATTCTCAGACCTAGGCTGTGTGGGCTCAATTGGGATCCGTGAAAATTGCTCTGACAATTAAAAGTAGGATAACAGAGAAATTTTGATAACATAAAGCTTGGAAAATTTTTATGATTCAAAATGGTGAGATATTTTAAGGTAGAAATCAATCATGTAAATTTCATTTCTAGACTCCTAAGAACAGATGCAGCAGAGGATGCCAGGTGTGGACTGATGAGCACTTCTTTTCATGGGTTACACAGCAAAACATCTTATTAAAAAGCAGGGACCAACTCTGAAACAGAGAAGAATGGTGTCCTACAGTCCATAGCACAGATGTGTTCAGAAATAGGCACTCTAAGCTAACAACAACAACAACAAAAATGGCTGAAAATTTCTGGATAAAACTCAGAATACTCTATGGCTGAACTAAGTTTGTGTGAAGGTTAATAAGAGATGTCATGAAAGAATCAAAACCAAGGAATCTAGAATTCTGAAAATATCGAACAGCCAAAGTCATTAAGATGTTATTGACTTGAGCAGTTGAAAAGAGAACTAATATTTGGGGAGCATCTCTGATGCAAAACAAGATACTAGATGCTTTAAACATTGTTTCTTTTAATTTTAATAGCCCTGTGAAGTAGGTATAATTAACCTTCAAGGCCACAAAGTTTATTAGTAAGTTATAAAATCAGGATTCAAGTCCAGACCAGTGAGACTCCAAAGTCTAAGCATTCCCACTGTATTGCACTACTTATGTGAAAAAGCAGCAAGCATTGGATAGTTGGTAAAATTAAGTTAGGGAAATTACAGATGCATTCATGCTTTTACCTATAATTCTGCTCAGACTAATTTACTTTAAACACCTACCTATAGAAGTCCAAAATATCATTCACAAAATTATTTAGTACTGCATTATTTGTAATAGTAAATGTCTGGAAAAACACAAAATGTCTTCTGGTAAGGGAGTGCTTGAATAAGATATCATGCATTTGTACATTGAATTAATATGCAGCCACATAAAAAGAATGAAAAAGATAACTATGTACTTATATGGAAAAATCTCTAGAAAAAAACATTAATCAAAAATAAGGTACAAAACACTGTATATAGCATGCTAACATTTGTGTGAAGAAGGAGAGGAAATAATAATACAAATATATATTATTTTATTTATATATAAGCAAAAATATATACACTTACAAAGATATTTATCAGAAGAAACAGCTAAGAATTAATAAAAATGGTTATATAGAAGTGGTAAAGGGATATGGGTTGAGGGGACAAAGAAACTAAATTTCTTTGAGTTTGTAATTTACTTTTTAACTATGTAAATATGGATGCTCAATAACACTAATCATCAGGAAATTGAAAATCAAAACCTACAATGAGGTATCACCTCATGCCTGTTAGGATGGCTATCATATATAAAATAACAACAACTGGCAAAGATGGGGAGAAATTGGAGTCCTTGTACATTGTTGACCAGAATGTAAAATGATTCAACCTCTAAAGGAAAACATGGAGGCCCCTCAAAAAATTAAAAATAGAACTACCACATGACCCCCAATCCTACTTCCACATATATATCCTAAATAAATGAAATCAGGATTTCAAGGAGATGTTAGCACTCTCATGTTCATTGCAGTTTATTCATAATAGCCAAGATATAGAAACAATTTAAGTGTCCATGAACAGATGAATAAAGAAAATGGAGCATATACATACAATAGAATATTCAGCCTTCAAAAAGAAGTCAATCCTGCTATATGCAACAACATGGATAAACCTTGAAGACATTATGCTAAGTTAAATTAGCCAGACACAGAAGGAAAAACAATGCGTGACTTTACTCATATGAGTTATCTAAAATAGAAACACAAAAGAAAAATGGTGGTTGCCAGGGGCTGGGGGGAGGTAAAAATGGGAAGTTGTTTTTCAATGGATATAAAATTTCAGTATATAAGATGAATAAATTTTAGAGATCTGTTTCACAACAGTGTGCCTATAATTAACAATATGTCATTGTACACTTAAAAATTTGTTGAGGGGGTAGATCTCAAGTTAAAAGAACCCTTAATGTGTTCTTATCACAATTAAAAAAAAGTGGATAGGCCTATTTTAAAAAGAAGTACAAAAGAAATCTTAAACTTTGTTCAGCAGTTTAATTTCAGTGTTAATATTTATTTTCCAAAGTTGCTGTTACACCTTGCATTCCCACCAACAGTGTACGAGGGTTCCCCTTTCTCCACAACCTCTCCAACATTTGTTGTTTCTTGCCTTGTCCATTTTTGCCATTCTAATTGGTGTAAGGTGGTATCTCAATGTGGTTTTGATTTGAATTTCCCTGATGGCTAATGACGATGAACATTTTTTCTTGTGTCTGTTAGCCATTTGTATGTCTTCTTTGGAGAAGTGTCTGTTCATGTCTTCTGCCTATTTTTTGACTTATTTGTTTTTTGGGTGTTAAGTTTGAGAAGTTCTTTATAGATCTTGGATATCAGCCCTTTGTCTGTAGTGTCATTAGGAGAAGGAAGGGAAAAATTAAGGTGCGGGGGGAGTCAGAGGGGGAGACGAACCATGAGAGACCATGGACTCCGGGAAACAAACTGATGGTTTTAGAAGGGAGGGAGGTGGGGGTATGGGTTAACCCTGTGATGGGTATTAAGGAGGGCACGTATTGCATGGAGCACTGGGTGTTATAAGCAAACAATGAATCATGGAACACTACATCAAAAGCTAATGATGAGTACATGGTGACTTACATGGTGACTAATATAACATAATAAAAATTTTTTTTAATATTTACATTTATATTTTGACACTTGTGAACATTGTATTATGCTACAAAAAAACAATCACTTTAACATTATTCTATGTCATGATTGCAATGTATGGAAAAAGAGACGCAAATATAAAGTTCAAAAACTAAGTAAATTTTCTGCTATGTTGAAATGAAGATTACATAAACTCATAATTTTTAGAAAAATTGTGTCTCCACAAAAGGATATGGGATGCAGCAAAAGCAACACAAAGAGGGAAATTTATAACTGTAAATGCTTATATTTAAAAAGAACAAGGGTCACAAGTGAAGAGTTTAGCCTAAAGAACTAGAAAAAGAAGAAAAAACTAAGCTCAGAGCTTGCAGAAAGAAGAGCTAAGGTTAGAGTGGAGATCCATAAAATAGAGAACAGAAAAACAATGGAGAAAAATCAGTGAAAACAAGATCCTTGTTTTTGTTTTTGTTTTTCCAAAAAGATCACAAAATTAACAATCTGTAGTTAGAGTAACTAAAAAGACTAAAGTAAATAAAATCAGAATTGAAAGTGGCTTACATTATTACTGACTTTACAGAAATAAAAAGGATTATAGTCTAAAAGAAATGTGCAAATTCCTGTAAACTTATAAGCTACCAGGACTAAATTGTCAGGAATGGAAAATCTGAACAGACCAGTAAGGAACAAGAAAATTCAGTCAGTAATCAAAAACCTCCCAACACGGAAAGGTTCAGGACAAGATGGCTTCACTGGTGAAATTCTACCAAACATATAAAGAAGAATTAACACAACCTCAAACTCTTCTAAAAAATTGAAAGGGAGGTAACACTTCCTAAATCTCTCTATGAGACCAGCATTATCCTGATTCCAAAGCCAAAGACACTACAAGAAAAGAAAACTAATGAATATTAACCCAAATATCCTCAACAAAATTACTAACAAACAAAATAGAACAGGATGTTAAAAGGGTATACCAAGGACCAACAGGGATTTATACCTGGAATGCATAGTTGGTTCAACCTGCAAAATCAATATAAAATGCCACATTAACAGAAAGAAAAAAAATCCCACATGATTATCTCAATTGATGCAGAAAAAGCATTTTAAAAAATTCAACAACTTTCCATGATAAAACCATTCACCAAATGAGGAATAGAGGGAAACTACCTTAACATAATAAAAACCTTATATGAAAAACCCATAGCTAACATCATACTCAATAGTGTAAGACTGAAAGTTTTTTCTCTAAGACTGGGAATAAAATAAAAAATGCCTACTTTGGCCACTTCTATTTAACATAGAACTGGAAGTCCTAGCCAAAGAAATTAGGCAAGAAAAAGAAAGAAAAGGCATCCAAATTGGAAAGGAAGAAAAAAAATTATCTCAGTTCACAGATGTCATAATCTTATATGTAGGAAACACTGAGATTAAAACAAACAAACAACTGTTAGAACTAATAAACTAAGCAAAGTTGCAGAATACAAAATCAACATGCAAAAATCAACTGCATTTCTATACACTAACAATTAACAGTCTAAAAAGGAAATTAAGACAATAAAATAACATTTTCAAGAGTATCCAAAAGAACTGAAAGTGACTCGAACAGGTAGTTATATATCCACGTTCATAGCAGCATTATTCACAATAGCCAAAAGCTGAAAGCAATCCAAATGTCTGTCAGTGGATGAATGGATAAACAAAATATGGTATATACATACAATGGAATATCATTCAACCCTAAGAAGGAAGAAATTCCGACACATTCTACAACATGGATGAATCTTGATGACATTATACTAAGTGAAATAAACTAGTCACAAAAGGACAAATACTGTGATTTCACATATGTGAGGTTTCTAGAGTAGTCAAGTTCTTAAAAACAAATAGAATGGTGGTTGCCAGGGGCTTGGGGAAAGGAGAAAGAGAAAGTTGATGTTTAGTGGTAGGGAGTTTCCATTTGGGAAGATGAAAACAAGTCCTAGTGATGGATAGTGGTGATGGTTGCACAACAGTGTAAATACGCTTAATGCCACTGAACTGTATACTTCAAAATAGTTAAAACATTTTATGTTATGTATATTTTGCCACAATTTAATAAAATAACTCATTGGTGGTGCTGGATATGTCGCTTCATATCCAGAGTCACAAAATGACTACTTGCTTCATTATTTGTGATGGTGATAATCAGATTTCTCCATTATGAATGTTTATTTTCCCCCTTACAATTGGGAAATAAACTATGTGGCAGTATTTCTAGCAATGTTTAATATATGATACATATATCTATATTTGTGTGCTTATGTATGCATGTATGTATATATATGATACAAGTGTAGCAAAATGTTGACAATTGTTTGATTTGGTGGTGGGTATATGGGGGGGTTAATTGTACTATTTTTTCCCGTTTTTTTTTTTAAAGATTTTATTTATTTATTTGAGACAGAGAGAATGAGAGAGACAGAGAGCACATGAGAGGGGGGAGGGTCAGAGGGAGAAGCAGGCTCCCTGCCGAGCAGGGAGCCCGATGCGGGACTCGATCCAGGGACTCCAGGATCATGACCCGAGCCGAAGGCAGTCGCTTAACCAACTGAGCCACCCAGGCGCCCATTTTTTCCCGTTTTTAAATATGTTTAAAGTTGTTGGAAATAAATTGCTGAACATGCAAGAGGTTATCTAAGTTGTGTGGAACAAGATTAAAGATGGTTTTGACAATCCCTCAGAAGAGCTTAGCCTTGTGGTAGAAATAAACAGGCAGCTGAGGTAGCTAAACAAAGTTCATTGTGGTTCAAATACTCCTCTCTACCAGTAACCTTTCATTCATGTTTTCCTAGTGTATATATATTTGACTGTTATAAACTGAAATTGCTTGTATCTGTAGATCTCAGAACTTGAATATAGCAACAGTATTTTTTATTCTTTTCGTCACTCTATAGTCATTTTACAGAACCTACATATACATGTACTGCAATGATTGTAAGTTACCAAGAGATTCATGAAAATTGCAGGAGGGAGGTGATAGGTTACAAAATATGCCCCAATTCTCCACTCCAACCTTTATCCATCCCCCTTTGCAATGTGACTTTATAGGACTTCCCAGCAAGAGGCAAAATCTAACCCTTAGTCCTCTGCATCTGGGCTGTACTTGCTTTGACCATGGAGTGAGGTAGAAATGAAGCTGTACCAGTCCTGACCTTGCATACCTCACGCTCTTTCAGAACCTTCCCAGCCATCATGTGAACTGACACAGGCTAGCCTGCTGTGTATTAAAAGATACTTGCTCTATTGTCCTCAATCCCTCAGCTGATAAGCAGCCAACCCTTAGAAGCAGAGCCTCCTGGCTGACCAGAAGCTGACCTCAGATACATTACTGAACCAAGCTGAGAGCAGAATTGCCAACTCACAGAACTGTGTGATAAATGTTTGTAGTCTTAAGCCACTCTGTTTGGGATGGTGTTTTGCAGAGAGAAAGACAACTAATGCAAGGGAAAAGGGAGGTGGGGAGATTAAGGAAAAGAGGAAGAAGGAGTCAGGAAGGGAAAAGAGAAGGCTTGAGCACGTGAATGACATTTTTCATGGAAGTCCTGAATGCTGTATTTTATTTAATCAGGCTGCTGTTTCACTGGTGACATTCAGCAAAGCCACAGAAGTTATGTTGTGTTTCTTCTATTTTATCAAACTTGAGGTTTGAAATATTCATACAGATAAAAGAACTAATTATAATTCAGGAGAAATTTTCTTCATTTGCCTTTAGTTCATATGCACAGAAGCAGCATCAATCTTCCAGCCGTGAGTAGCTACTTAGTCTTGTCTAGCACTTTTCTCTTGGAGTAAGCCCATATGAGAACATTATTGCTTTCCTGTGCCCATTAGGATACCAGTGCTTTACTTTTTTACGGCTGTTGACAGAGTACTGATTGAGGTAATTTTTTTCAGAGGGACAATAAACAGATTCCTGAAGCCACAGGGATTCTGGACTCCAATCGGAAGCTACTAATTTCTTCCTCGACCCCCACCATACACTTCCTCTGAGTATAACCTTCTCTGAGTGTGTGTGTGTGTGTATGTGTGTGTGTGTGTAAAATCAGGAAATAAATGATGAACATTATCCAGTGAAAAATACTGACAAAGACCAGAGAAAAATGGATCAATGTCAAAACTTAAGTAAGAGATATTTATTTGACCCACCATTGGAATGTGAGTGCTCTATCTTGATACTGTGCAAGAACCTCAAAGAATATCCGTGGACAGAGGAGATTAAGAAAAAAGTAGAAGAGAAAAAATGAGAGAAATATCAAACTCAAGAATCACTCAATTGCTTACCCCTCTGATAAGCATTTTGAAAAACTGGAAGAAGCCTGGGAACTAAGAGGATGTGCAGAGCAGAGATGCTTATGTTATCAGAGAATAGATTGGAGAAAAATAGAGGGAGCATGGGATAGAGACATCTGACCTGATTTTGCTTCTGACCTAATTTTAGCTTCAGCTACCTTTCTCTTCGATATTGATTTTTGCATTCAGTGGACTGTTCTGATCAAAATAAAATTAGTAATGCCAACAAATTTAATTCTACTTATCAGTATTCCTGGACCCATCAAGCAGTCAAGCTTCAGTAGTCAGTGATACACTTCTGTGGCCCTCCCACAACTCCCTCACTCCAAGGTAAGAAAGGCTGGAGGAAACCAATGGTTCCCAACACACTTGTACAAGAGAATTTCTCTAGATATTGTCATAAACACAGCAGATATCTTTGAGGATGGGGGTCTGGTAATCTGAGTTCAGAAAACTTCCCCAGTTAATTTTCCTGCAGTCATCCACATGCTAGTTCACGACCAGATTTTTGGAAACCACTGGACAAGATGAAATTAATGTTAAGAGCCTATGATATTGTATTTGTAGAGCTTTTAGTAGAGTAAGTTAATTTCTGTATAATTAATTTGGGCACTTTCATAAATATGCCATTTGAATGAGGCTCCAAAGCAGAGAATACGAATATAAATACCTATAGAATGAAACGGGCAGAATATCCTTACTCTTAGGAAATCTATGCTGCAGGGGCCTGTAGGTGGCTCAGTCAATTGAGCGGCTGCCTTTTGCTCAGGTCATGATCCCAGGGTGGGATTGAGCCCGTCATTGGGCTCCCTGCTCAGCAGGAAGCCTGCCACTCCACTACTTGTGCTCTCTCTCTCTCTCTCTGACAAATAAAATCTTAAAAAAAAAAAAAAAAGGAAATCTATGCTGCAATTATTTAGAAGTTAAGACATCATGTCTGCAGCTTACTACCAATTGGTTCAGAAAAATAATCATTTTATATAGGTAGGTAGATTGAGAAAGAGACAGAGAAAGCCAGTGTGGCAAAATCCTAACACCGGGTGAAGCTGGGTGAAGTATAGACAGGAGTCCTTTGTGCAACTTTCTGTTCTATGGATTATAACTTTCCTGTATGTTTGAAATTACTTCAAATAAAAAGGTTTTAAATGACAAAAAAAAAAAGAATGAAATGGGCAGGTGGAAAATATAAAAAAACTGGAGAAGAGTGCCCTCTCTAAAAATCATAACCTATTACTGCCATCTGGCAATGAGGGTGCAGTATGACTTTTCAAATACATTCAGAAATCCAGATATTTCGAAATGAAATTTTTTTTAAGATTTTTATTTATCAGAGAGAGAGCACAGCATAAGAGAGCACATAAGCAGCGGGAGTGGCAGGCAGAGGGAGAAGCAGACTCCCCAGCAAGCAGGACCATGAGATCATGACCTGAGCCAAAGGCAGACGCTTAACCGACTGAGCCACCCAGCTGCCCCCAAATTTCTTGATTTTAAAATGTTAACAACTCATTTTTTAAAACTTAAAACACCATCTTTGGGCCCAACTGTATATTTCTCTGCGCCTGAACGTGACTGTCCTATACGCTACCTTGGAGTATCTGCAGATGCTCTGTTGCTTTTGTAAAATTCCATTCTGTCATAAACATTCTGAAGTATTCTAAGTGTCAAAAGACTTTAAGCACAGCAACGAAATTGTCCCAGAATGAATAATGACTAATCTTTGCCAAATATAATTTTTTTCACCTAGGTATACATTAATATGTTATGACCTTATCCTAAAGACAGACTGATAGAGGGTCTCAACAACACCCCTCTCCCCACACATAAACCTAAACATGCACACATATTTCTCTTTTAGGTGTCTTATTTGTGTAAGTTTATATACATGGGTGTTTGCATTATCCAGGGATACTGGGTGTAATAAGGTTAATGGAACATTGGCTACCACTCTCAGGGTCTCTTGAACTGCAGTGTTTCTGTTCTTGTGGAGAATGATGTTAAAACCACAGGATAAAACAATTCCTTCCTTGAGAAAGTTTGTGAGACTCTGAACCAGAGAGTATCCAAGTGAGAAAGTCAAGAACCAGAGAGAAGGGCATTCTCTGTATTTCTCTTCAGATTACCACATGGCTCCAGCACCTGGAAAACTCAGAGAAAGTACAGCTTCATTTGGCACCTCTAAGATGTTATAGCTCTTAGTGGATTGGGGTTAGGCATTCAGCACCTTATGGAGGGCAGCAGTGCATTGACAAATGTCCTACATTGAGTTCCTTGGCAGCAGCCACCATCTACAAGGAGACCAGAGTTGATATAAGCCAACTCATTTTTGTATACCAATGAAAGCAGTCAGGAAACAACCAGAAAATTGATCCCTGCCCACCATATACCCACCACTGTGGCCATCTGTGATCCTACTGACTGCATTATTTATCCTAATGACATCTAATAAGGCTGAACTAAGCCAATATACCCATTCAGAATTGATAGGTCCTTTTGGGCAAATATTGGTTGCCTCCAGTGATCAGTAATGGTTGGAGACAATTATTTCCTCTGCAATGTCATTATTACATTTTTTTTTTTAAAAAGCAAGCACCATACCTAATTTTGCCACAAGTACCAATATTTATTAGCAAGCAGCATCAAAGAGGCAAATAATCAGTCTTGCATATTTGGTGAAGTCCTCACTCCCCTCCTTTCTACTCTGCCTCTGTAGGCTCTCCACAAGCCCCATGCATGAAAGGTTCATCTTGCCACAGCAAATATTTAGATGGTAGAACCAGCTATGTGTCTGGTTTGATTAGAGCAAAGAATTGTCTATAAAGTGAGGACTCAGACATAAGTAGAGTTCTAGACCTAAGGAATTGCTTAAAGAATATTAGCCTACTGGGATTGTCAGACTATTAATCATGCAATGGTAGACTTTTCTGGACAAATCTTTCTGTTTGACATATATTGACACTATTGATTTCTCCAGTGACATAATTTAATATTATTTATGTTAATTAATAAGCCCTCTGGTGCGAAATCAGACTATGATATGTGAAACAGCTTCTGGAGTGTCCTCTGAAGAGAGTATGAACTGTGTAATAAGGTTTCACATTCTAACCAATCACCTGTGAAATATTCTGAAGTGTAAATTACTGAGTAGCACACTTCACATGTTATGTAACCACCCCTGAAGTATAGATTAATGTTAATTTAGACATGCGTATACACCTCACACTTCAAACTGAAATATTTCCAATAAAATTTTAGAAAATAGAGTAATATTCCACAGAACATTGTTTTTAGCCAAGGAACAGACTTTTAAGTGAACTCACTTTACAGTGAAAGGATCCAAGGCCATAGGATTTACTGATCTTACTATCCAATCCATCATCTAGTACTAGCTAGCTCTGTAAAACCATAAAATGGCTCAGTAAGATGTAATGTTTTCCAGTGCTATAAAAAACAGACATAATGTTATCTAGCAGAAAGCACCAGACAAGATAGGGGTGTTGTACACAGATTTGGTATTCACTCTACACCAGCAACCAACAATGGAGCTCTTTCCTCCTGAAGGTACAGGTTCAGGATTCAAGAGGTCAAAGTGAAAAAATCCTCTCTTAGTTTTGCACACATAACGACCCTCTCACAAAATTTCACCTCATGTAGCAGCAAACCTATCCCCCTTGATAATCAACATCAATTTTCTTGACCAATGTTCCTATCACAAACCTCCTTTCTTTATGTTTAATCAGTTGCTAGAGAAGCCCAAAATAGCCAGGTGCATGTTATAGCCTCAGATTTAATAGACCTACCATTTAGCCTTTTAGTGGAAGTACTATTCTCCTGAAATACTAAAATCTTGAAACCGTAGGAGCTCGGGTGTATCTTGGTATTGGACAACAAAAAGAGTGATATATAGCAGTAACAACACTTTTTTTCCTGACCATTATTTGAATCTCCTTTCAATATTTGGGAATCTCCTCAAATTACGAGCTAAAAAAGAGGCAGAGCCTATCTCCCATTATAGAGGCTCAAGTATTCCCTTTCCAAGACCCCTTTGCAATTACCACATTGGGCACGTGATCAAATGGCTAATAATAAGCATTCATTCTGGAACTTGAATAAAGAATTGGGAAAGCAAAAAAGCAAGATAGGAGGAAATTTCTCTCAAAGTAGATGTGGGTGCATCCAGTTTCCAAGAGCACCAGCATCTGAAATACCAGCAATAGCACTCAGTCAAAGGCCATGATCACTATGGTGCCTAGAGTTCACATTTGTTTCCTATTCCTGTGTAACAAATCACCACCATCTCTGCACTTTAGAACAACACAAATTCATTCTTATGCAACTTTGTAGGTCAGAAGTGTGGGTGGGCTTGATTGATTTCTCCACTCTTGAGCCTCATAAGAAAAAAATCAAGGTGGTGGCTTACCTGGTCTCTTTTCTGGAGGTTCTGGATAAGAATTCATGTCGGATAATGGCTCTTCCACAGCAACCTGTTGACCTTGCATGTATCAAGTAGGCCACGCTGGCAAAGGCTTAAACCATGGCTTATCTGAGCCTTGGTAGAATGCCTGTGACCCTCCCAGAGTAGGAGAGGGTGGGAAGATGATAGGGAGCTTCTATGCAGCCATTCCCCACTGGACCTATGAAAGGAGACTTTCATAACACAGTTGCTTAGCACCTCCCCAGTTATGATGAGGTATGGGACTTTCTTTCCTGCTTACAGAGCTAGCTGCTACTAGATGATGGATTGGATAGTAAGAACAGAACTAGTCGTTCCTTTTTCTCCAGGGGAATCCTCAGAGATAATCCCATGATGGCTGTTCTTCCCTTAAGGGACCCTGCTTACTTAAAGACCATTTGTACTATCGTCTCCTGACTGCTACTTCCACTCTCATCCTCTTCCTGCTTGGGACACCTCATCCATTCCCCACACCTTCCTGCCCCTGCAAAGCCTCTAATCTGCACCTTCAGTCCCCTCATCTGGAAACAGTAAATCGTCTAACTCTGCATGACTTTGCCTTTACTGAAAACTGTCTCTCCGCAAAGAACTCCATTTCTCCCACATCTTTTTGTTGGAGGCCTCTTACCTCCCTCTCTCATTCCCCCACCCTTCAGGGCCATGAGGCAGTATGAGTGTTCTCCTCACTCCCTAGGGTCTGTGCCCCACCACTACTCCTTGCTCCTGCAATACCCCAGCTCCTCTCATGCTCAGGCCATCAGGATATCCCAGAGATGTCACCCTCCTCATTGCTGTCATCTACTGTTTTTCAATCCTTTACTGAAGAGGTGATTCTGGCAGCCTCTGCTCACATTCCACCTTCTTAGTACAGCTTTCTATGACTACCCCCTCAGAAGTCACTCTACCTCCTCCCCATTTCTTCTATAACTCATCATCGTGTTCATTTCCTTCATAGAACTTGTATTGTGAGATGTTTTATTAATTTAGTCCTTCATTCATTTTGTGCATGTTTTTCCTGCTAGAATAAGGAAGAGTCCTTATCTATTTTACAGTTAAATCCTCAGTACCTAGAATGGTATCTAACACTTTAAGTAAAACTGGCTGTCTGGAATTGGGTTAAATAACTATACATGTACCTCATAGTTATATTTAAGGTTAGGGAATGTGGGGAATAGCATTGGGTTGTTTGTCAAGGACTCTGAGATAAAAGGAGCAGCCATCCTGGGAGGGTACAAATATCCGATCTTTATGTGAATTCCTCCCCTTCCCTATCCAAGTTTCTAAAGAATAATGTGGCAAGAGAAACCCTGAAGTGCTTCATCAAGAAGGGTAAAGCTCTGAACATTAAGATTTATGAATGGCAGGAATACCTTGATTATTTTACCTAAATAGCCAATTTTTCAGATACTATTCATGGAATAAGAGGCTTCCTGTTTACTAATATGCAATGTTTTCTCTATTATGTATTACATGTTTACATAAGGTCATTTCATGATTTTCCACTCTGGTCACTTGGAGTGCTTGTTTTGCCAAAGCCAATCTATTTTTAATCATTGTGACTTGATAAACTTTATGGTAACTGATAGGGCAAATTATTACTTTTCCCTTTTTAAGCTCTTCATAAGAAGTCTTTTCCAGGTGAACATTAGAGTTCAGACTATAGGGGTACTTTTGATGTAGAATAAAAGTGGAACAAATCTTAAAGGAAAAAAAATCCTAAATTTGATTACATAAAAACATGAACTTCTTTACATGGAAAACATCAGAAACAAACCTGGGAGAAGTATTTGCACAATATGTAGCAGTATTTGGGTAGGAGTCAGGCAGATGCTTTGATCCTCAAGACCTCAGGTGATACCACCCCCTGAAACTCCCTAACCCTTACCAGCTGGCAAGCTGCGCAACTGCCATGGAATGCTCAAGAGAGGGAATGGATGTTCAAATCAGCCTCTTACTTGGAAGGATCTAAGAGTCAGTTTGAAAGAGAGAACAAGAATCTTAAGCACATTCAAATGTGTTCACAGAGCTGACTGGTAAACTGGATGGAAAGGAGAACATGGAGGGGTATGTCAGAAAGAAAGTGCTGGAGCCTAACAATCAGTACGAAGACTAGTTCCAAGAAAAGCATGAAGCTGGCCTTCCCACTGCCTGCCATAGAAACACCTCCACCCTTCAATCACCTATGCTGTCTGAGGAGGAGAGGCCAGGCCTGTGTTGTACCTGAGAAACTCATCTATCCTAGTGTGGAAAACCCTTTCCAAAGAGCTGGTTAAAAAATGTAGAGAAACCTACCTGCTGGTCAAGCACAGAAGAGTCCCCATGTTGGTTAGGGAATGTGGGGAATAGCATTGGGTTGTTTGTCAAGGACTCT
>NC_058404.1:33764278-33796796 GCF_002201575.2 Neomonachus schauinslandi
CAAGAAGGGTAAAGCTCTGAACATTAAGATTTATGAATGGCAGGAATTTCTAATTGCTGGTAGGTGAGGCCAGGACATCTATGGGTTAAAAAGGAAAGAGCCAAAGGGTTAATAGTGTCCTTAATATAAAAGATACTCTTAACACTAAAACAAAGAAAGGACTGCCTTTTCAATAGAAAAAAAAATGTCAATGGATAGCAACAGATGATTTCCTAGTGAATGAAGGAAACTAGAATATGTCACCCCAATACATGCCTCTTTGACATAAAAATTATTTTGAGTTGAAGGTGTACCATTAAGAAACAGTAAATGCAGAAAAAGCTCCCCCTTTTCTGCTTAAAGGCAGGATATAAATTCTTCTTTTATTGGAGATAAATTCTTATCAGCCCAGAGAGGGCACCAGAGGAAACTGCAAACAAACCTTGGTTAAACCAACACTTATCTTCTAGTTACTTCTTCACCATTTACTCCCCCTAGCACAAAACCCTTTCCCTTGTCAAGTCCTCACAAATTTATTGTTTATAAAACTTCCTGTTCTGGTCACTTCTTTGGATCTTCATTTTTTGTGTGTGTGAAGGCTCCCATGTGCATGTAAAAATTCAGTAAAATGTGTATGCTTTTCACCTATTCATCTGTCTCTGCCAGTTTCATTTTCATACCCAGCTAGGATGTGAAGAGGTTGGAGGAAAACTTTTTCCTGCCCTACATGAAGCATTAAGACTTATAAATGCATATATAAAAAATTAAAAATAAATAAATAAATAAATAAAATAAAATAAATAGGTAAAATCAAAACACACACACACAAAAAGACTTATAAATGCACATGCACAAATATTCAACTTAAAAATGAAAGAAGAAATAAAAATTAAAATGATACAATACATTAAATTATCAACTGACCCAATATTTGAAACATGTTAAACATGACAGGGTAGAAGAGAGAAGACCCAGAAATTCTAGTAGGAATGAAGCAACACAAGCTGTCCAAGAAGAGATTTGACAATAAATATCCAGCCCTTAAAAATGCTCATATTCTTTGATATAGTAATTTCACTTTTAGAACTCAATATAAGGAAATCACTAGAGAGGGAAGAAATATTTACAAATATACTTATTGCAGCACTTTTATAATAAAAACATTGAAAACTCTAAATAGTAAGTGGCTAAATAATTCAGATAATATGTATTACACAATCATCAAAACAATGTTTTAAGGTCAATTTTAGTTACGTGGAAAATATTTAATGTCTCATGTACAATAGAAGGAGAAAAAATGATGCAAAACTGTATAGTATGATTGTCCAGAAGCCATAAAGTCACTGAACTATACCTCAGACATTTCCCAGGACCCTGCAATCATTTTATGGATGAAGAAATTAAGGTTCAAAAAAGAAATGAAGGATGGGAGAGGATAAATGACTCTCCCCCAAAGTCACAGGGGTAGTTCGGAGCAGACCTGGACTGGAATTCTAGGCCCTCCACTCCCCATTCATAGTTCGTGGAATCTGCTCACGTGAAGTTCCTGACTGCTGCACACGATTTTGGGGGGTTTCCAACCTCTCACCTGCATCACCACATCTCTCTCTCTCATTGGGATTTCACTTATCAGCCAGTTATGACTCGAAGTCATACTGCCTTGATCTCCAAATCCATATCTGCCTGGAAAAAAGTGAATCCTTTTTTAACTACTTTGCATCATCTCTAAATTATTCCATTTTCCTTATCTGTGCCATATCATCAACACTTTGGGAAATATGCATTCCTGAGGGAAATGCCCCTAAGTCTTCTCAAATTCACAACTTTGAAAATACCGCTACTACATATCCTTTCCTCCATAAAATGCCATAAAGTATAACTTAAAATTTTAAGTGAACCCCTTAGACAATTAATGATTCCATAAATTTAGTACTAAAGTCTTTTATATAGCTATTAAAATAAATTCTGGTGGAAGCAATTGCTGAAGTAGTTTCACAGATTGCTTACTCTTGTTTCTCTGTAGAGTACATCATAGTTCTGAGTTTAACTCACCATTAGACTCCTTAATATTACTTTCTATCTGAGAAACATAACCTTTGGAGCCTCTTCTTTCATCTCAAAGTTAGTTGTTGACTTTCTTTCTTTTTTTTTAATAATTTTTTAATTATGTTATGTTAGTCATCATACAGTACATCATTAGCTTTTGATGTAGTTTTTCATGATTCATTGTTCGTGTATAACATCCCGTGATTTCAAGGTCATTTTTCAAAATACATAAATCTGTGGTTTTAGTTTTGTTTTTTAAATTCAGAGCAGTAGTGAATAGACAGTGCTAAGTAGAGAACAGGGTTGAGTCAAGATTCAGACACTGGGAAGCCAACTAAGTTCACCCACTAAGAGACTTGCCATCTTAGCCCATTCTAGAACATTAAGTTCAAATTCATGAGTGCCATTACTAGTTACTACTACATGTTCCTAAATAATTGAAATTTAAAATGTATAACACCCATGCACAAACAATGAATCATGGAACACTACATCAAAAGCTAATGATGTACTGTATGGTGACTAACATAACAAAATAAAATTAAAAAAAAAGAAATTTAAACTGTTATCCTTGAATGCCAAGAATCTATTCTATTGTTTTATTTTCTTACTGTTTTTGATTCCCAGTAAGATACTTTATAGTCTACTTTTATTATCCTATGCTAAGCTTATCCCCCTTCCAATTAGTGTAGGTAGATATTTTGCTGTTTCTAACTCCATCCCTAGCATAAAATAGTTGCTCTGACTTACCCATGTGGCTGTGTGACATGAGCTCTGCAAATAAAGCTGGCTCAGATTGTTAATGGGACAAGAAAGAAAAGACTAAAATCCATGTTCTTGGGACACCCCTAGGTCATACACAAGCAAACCTTCGATTTCCTACACTATCCCAAAGTTAATGCTTTGTTCTATTATAAGAGATTAAAATACACCATGATCAGGGCTTTTCGCCAATGAAAACAGAATGAGAAGTATACTATTTAACACCATGAATGAAAGGGGGAAATTGCATTGCTAATGTATAGTGGAGGCACCAAGTTCCACAGTCCCTTGCGTGAAATAAAGTACAGATGAACACTCTAATAGTCATGTTCTTCCTGCCTTCCCCAGCAAATACCAGTTCACCTCAGAACTAGTAGACAGGTATGTCAAAACATCGTCTGGCTTTGTCATGCTGACAACTGTAAAAAGATCTAACTTGTGGTCCAATGAATCAGAAACCCAGACTTCTAACTGGTGACATAGAGATGGGATCTATCCATTGCTACTTACATATTTGGGGTTTTGAACAAGTTAATTACTTTGATTTGGGCTTATTCTTGAATATTTTTCTGGTATAAATTTGCTTAGGTTAAAGGACTATTTTAAAGGCTTTTTTCAATGATTATCATAAAACTCAGCAACTGTTAACTCTTCCCGTCTAGTAAATAAATTTCAATCAGATTTACATGATAAATTCTAGTGTGCTTCACCGCCATTCCCATGTGCAGTTAAAACCATGTCCTCACAATTTTACCTCCTAAATACACATCCATCCACTCTTCTTTGTTTCTACCAGCATTATTCATTATCACACTGCCATATTCTCTGATGTAGACTTTGATCATCATTTTCCATTCCTGGCACCCACCAATCTCTTCATAGTTTCTCACTGTTTTTGTATGTTTGCCTTCTCTGAACAACTATCTGCTCCACTAAACTCATCTTTTAAAACATGAACAGATTTTGCGAGATGCTATGGAGGAAGAAAAAGAAGATCTACAAATTTCAGCTGATTTTTTTTATTTATCAAAATAAAATCAATATATAAGAGTTAATCCTTACTGCCACCCCTACCCTAACCAAGGAACTTGCATCTTAAAAAGATATGTATGTATGGAGGGGTTAATCTAATTCCAGCTACAGACACCAAGCCCTGGATGGCAAATGATGTATTATAGGTTAGATCTTCTTCCTGATGCATCTTGGAGCTATGGGGCTATTTCCCCATTCTGCTCACATTCTCCAGATTTGAGACCTTCCAGATGACCCAGGCCCACCTCCCACACTCCACTCCTTTCCGTCTCCTAGGGGACAGCGGCGTCTTCAAAACACCACAACCTCCTAATCTGACTTCTTAGGAGAGCTCTCCTCTGTGCAGGCTGTAAAACACTGCTAATTAGGTATGGTGACTGGCCTCATCCCATGTGCTCTGCCTTCCTTTCTCTTCATCTCCAGCTCTGTTCTTTCCTCCTTAGTCTGAAGATCTTCCCTTACATCACAATGTGATTTCCAAATTAGAGTGGTGGAAGCAATGGGGATAGTTATATAAGGCCCTTAAAGATGCTTCATTAGCATCAAGTGCCCCTTTGTAATGAACCTTGTGGCCCTGAAGGAGGAAGGCAGTTTAACCTCTCTGCAGGGAAGAGCCTCAGATACTTCAGATTTCACTGCCCAAGATTCAGGTGGCAGCTTGCAACAAGTCAGTCTGTAGAGCAGTGTAGCTTAACGGTGAGTAGAGGAAGAAAAAACTTTCCTCCACACTCGGGGTCTCTGGCTGGGCCTGATAATTAAACTGGCAAAAACAGATGAACAAGAGAAAAGCATACACAATAAAAACTGAATTTTTACATATACAGGGGAGCCTTCACAAGAGAATGAAGACCCAAAGAAGTGACTAGAGCAGGAATCTTTTATACCTTTTGGACAACAAAAAATACATCTGTAAAGAATTGACAAGATAAAGGAGTTTGGGCTAGGGGTAATAAATAGTGAAATAAATCATGAATTCCGTTTCTGGTGGTAAGAATGGCTTCTTTCCTCCAGGTACAGGAAGATACCTTTCACATGGGAGTTTTATGATCTGTTTCTGGGGACAAGGGCAAGGGGCAAGGGAGATCAGAGTTCACCTTCTTGCTTCTGCCACTTCTAAAAGATTCCTTAAGATATTTAGTATTTTGAGGCAGCATATCCTGAACCCCATTAGTGAGAACAGTGATTCTGGTATCTACTAGACTACAGACTGGGCTTTAAATTGAAATCACCACTTGTTAGCTCAGAGAACATGGACAAATTGCTGAATTTCTCTGGACCTCAAATTTTTAATCTCTGTAGTTGTGATGATTTAGTGAGACAATCTACACAAAGTGTTTAACAGGGAACCCTATGCTCAGTAAATGACAGCTATTATTATTGAGTGTTCAAAGAGCTATCCCACGGAGGGCTTAATACTTTAATTTACAAACTGCTTTCCCCATAGAAACTTGACCCTCATGCAATCTATGAGGGAGACAGGGTAGATATTTTATCTCCCAGGAGACTGGTGGGTTTGTTTGTTTGTTTGTTTGTTTGTTTTTCTCCCCAAGATCTGGTGAGTAGCAAAATCAAGACTCAAAGCCATCCCTTGAGGGTCCAGGGCACTTGCCCCTGGCTACAAAGAACCTCTTGACTCTCCAGAGGAGGAGTCACCATCTGCAGAGGCCACGATTCCCCTGTGAATAATGTTTCTAAACAATGTGTGGTGGTGTGTTTTTGGTTGTTTTTATTCCATCTACTTGATTCAGCCAGGCAGTATTACAGCTAAGAAGTCCAGCTATTGTGTGCTGTCAACTTGTTTAATGATTATTCTAGGAGCAGGTGATTTCTATTAGAGCGCAAGTGACAGATAGCCCATTAGGCAGAAATGCGTGTTATTCAAACTAGGAACTCTCAGCAAACAGGGAAGCAGAGCTGGCTCATCCACACTCCTCCCCCAATAGAAAGGTTTGTGATGTGATTATCTGGGTGTTGTTCAGCCAGGCTGAGGTATTAGGCTCAGCACACCTTCACTACCCACTGTGGACTCACTCTAGAAGTGAGAAGCATATGGGACAGTAGGGTAAGGGAGACTCAACAACCAGTGTATGACAGAGTTAGAAAGAAGAGTCTAGAAATCAAAAGGTCTCCCAGAAGCTTTTTTCCCAGCTGCAGAAGGGATTGGAAGAACTCAGATAGTCAAAGAAGAGAATATCCTGGACCATCTTTTCTACGGCACTGTTGCCTTTCTGGAGGAAACTAGTTAAATTTCTCCTATCTTTCTGTGCTTTGTTTTGCATTATCACATTCAGTGGGAAACATTTTTAAGATTCTCTTGCCAATTTCTTGATCTCTGTGGTGAACCTTAATTGCCTATGATTGAGATCACTCTTGTGAGGTGGACTCTGCAACAAGAAAAGCCCATTCTAAAGAAGATATTTTGAGTGGAGACGCAATAAAGTGGATTATTTTCATTCTTTCATCAGCTGATTAACCCAAGGATGATGTTTCAGACAAGGATTAACTTTGGCAAATACAAGTTACAGTTTTCTGACATACATATGAAAATCCAGAGAGGAAAGGTATCCTGAAGAACCTTTCCTAAATTAATGAGATTCATGTGCATAGAACTGTACATCTCTCCTTCCAACTTCATTGAGGTGAGCTAAGGTATTTGCAACAAAGGGGAGCCAAGGGTTTTCCTTGATCTTGTGATCATCCAGAACTCGATCCTTCCTCTTACTGTGAGCAGGAACTGCAAAGTGTAATTTTTGAAGGGTTTATTTGGTTGTATCCCAGGGCAAAGAAGCCTAACTTGCCCTTAAAACAAACAAACAAACAAACAAAAAAACAAGACAAACAAACAAAAACCCTTCAGGTCAAAAGTTAGTCAATGTTGCTCTCTAGTGGCAATTTTTCCAAAGAGCAACCTTTGGTGAATAACTGCAATGACACTTGAATGCAAGGACCTGGCCTCTGGCACTACTGATTATAGAACCTAAAAGATATTTTTAAATATTCAGGAGGCCCAGGATGCCTGGGTGGCTCAGTCGGTTAAGTGTCTGCCTTCAGCTCAGGTCATGACCCATGGATCCTGGAATCGAGTCCCACATCACGCTCCTTGCTCAGCAGGGAGCCTGCTTTTCCTTCTGCCTGCTCTTCCCCCTGCTTGTGCTCTCTCTCTCTGGCAAAAATAAATAAAGAAAATCTTTAAAAAAAAATATTCAGGAGGCACAAAGATTTTACCAAACAAGCTTACTATTAGACCTTGGTTACTACTCAACATCGTAGGCTTATCTTTTTTTTTTTCTCTCCAAAATGCTATGCATTTGGATGGGTTGAGGTAGCTCTGTTTTCACAAACCAAAGAATAAATTCCTCTGCCCAGGTCTTGGTTTCCTCATTTTTAAAAAGAAATGATTAAGGGTGGAACAAGATGGCGGAGGAGTAGGAGACCTGGATTTTGTCTGGTCTCAGGAATTCAGCTGGATAGGGATCAAACCATTCTGAACACCTACAAACTCAACAGGAGATCAAAGAAAAGAATAGCAACACCTCTCTGAACAGAAAAGCGACCACTTTCTGGAAGGTAGGACGTGCGGAGAAGTGAATCCAAGGTGATATTCGGGAGGATAGACGGCGGAGGAGGGGCCTCCGTAGGTCGCTTCTGGCAAGTGATAGAGCCGCGGGGCACAAAGTCGGAACTTTTAGAAGTCGGCTCCGCTGAGGGACGTCGCTCCCGTGGCTAAGCCGGGGGTGGAACCTTCGTGGGACAGTGTGATCTCAGGACCCTTGGGGCCACAGAAAGACCGGGAGTGCCTGAGTGCAGCAGAGCTCCCAGGTATCGGAGCAGGGAAGCTGGCTACAGAGACGGAGCCGAGGAGCGGGCTCGCAGCTCGGGGTTGCCATAAACCGTGATCCGGGGCACAGTCGGGCCACTGCTCCTCCAGCAAGGACCCAACAAGCGGCAGATCCGGGGAGACTCCCCTACCTCCCCCGGGAGGAGCGGCACGGGAGCGCACCGCAGGGATCTGCTGGGCTTGGAGACTCCACACGGGGTCAGGTGCCAGAGATAGAAATGCTCGGTCACAGGCCGGGTGAGCACGGAGTGCGGCCGGGGACCAGGGAGACGGGAGTGACAGACTGCTTTTCTCTGGGGGTGCAGTGAGGAGCGGGGTCCCAAGTTCTCAGCTCCTCCGGGGTGGAGATTGGGAGGCCGCCATTTTAACTCTCGGCCTCCAAAGCTGTACGGAAAGCTTGCAGGGAACAAAAGCTCCCAAGAGCAGACCCGAGCAGATTTCTTATCCCAGACAGGGCAAGGGTGGGGCAATTCTGCCTCCGGCAAAGACATTTGGGAACCACAGCAACAGGCCCCTCCCCCAGAAATCAGCCAAGAACAGCCAGCCAAGACCAAGTTTACCAATCAATGAGAACGGCAGAACTCCAGCACTAGGGGAATAATGCACATAGAATCCATGGCTTTTTAAGCTTTTTTACCATGATTCATTAGTCTTTCAAAGTTAATTTTTTTAAGTCTTTTTTTTTTAATTTTTCTTTTTCCCCTTTTCTTTTTTTTTATAAAGTCTGATTTTTTTTTTTTTTAATTTGAGGCAAAGAGAATGAGAGACAGAGAGCATGAGAGGGAGGAGGGTCAGAGGGAGAAGCAGACTCCCTGCCGAGCAGGGAGCCCAATGCGGGACTCGATCCTGGGACTCCAGGATCATGACCTGAGCTGAAGGGAGTTGCTTAACCAACTGAGCAACCCAGGTGCCCTCTTTTTCCCTTTTTCAACCAACATCTTATCAATCTCTTTTTAAAAAAAAAAAAACATTTTTATTTTTCATTTTTAGAGTCATATTCTATCCCTTCATAGTAGTTACCTGTATTTTTGGCATATATATATAAATTGTTCTCTCTTTAAGATTTTGAGAGAGTTTCTTCTAACAGATCAAAATATACCCTAAATCTCTAGTGTATGGTTTTTTTCTACTCCCCTGCCTGATCACATTCTCTCCCTTTTGTTTTTCTTCTTTTTTAAATCCTCTTTTTTCTTTTTTCAAACAACTTGTTATCAATTCCTTTTAGAAAATTTTTTATAATTTTCATCTTTACAGTCATATTCCATCCTTTCATCATATCAACCCTTATTTTTGTACATATATAAGTTTTTCTTTCTTTAAAATTTTGGGAGGCACTTTCTTCTAAAAGACCAAAATACACCCCAAATCTAGTGTGTGGCACTGATTATTGTACCAGCCTGATCATATTTGATCATACTCTGTTTTTTTGTTGTTGTTCTGTTTTTGTTTGTTTTTATCTTTATCTTTTTTTTTCTTTTACTTTTTTTTCTCTTTCCCTTTCTTTTCCCCCTGCCTCAGGTCTTTTCTGATTTGTTTAGAGTATATTTTCTGGGGACGTTGTTACCCTGTTAGCATTTTGTTCTCTCATTAATCTATTCTCCTCTGGAAAAACTGACAAGACGGGAAAAATCACCTCAACAAAAAGAACAAGAGGTAGTACTGACTGCCAGGGACCTACTCAATATGGACATTAGTACGATGTCAGATCTAGAGTTCAGAATCATCACTTTAAAGATACTAGCTGGGCTTGAAAAAAGCATGGAAGTTATGAGAGAAACCCTTTCTGGAGAAGTAAAAGAACTAAAATCTAACCAAGTAGAAATCAAAAAGGCTATTAATGAGGTGCAATCAAATATGGGGGCGCTAACTGCTAGGATAAATGAGGCAGAAGAGAGAATCAGTGATATAGAAGACCAAATGATGGAAAATAAAGAAGCTGAGAAAAAGAGAGGTAAACAACTACTGGATTACGAGGGCAGAATTCAAGTGATAAGCGAAACCATAAGACGAAACAACATTAGAATAATTGGGATCCCAGAAGAAGAAGAAAGAGAGAGAGGGGCAGAAGGTATAATGCAGCAAATTATAGCGGAGAACTTCCCTAACTTGGGAAAGGAAACAGGCATCAAAATCCAGGAAGCACGAGAACCCCTCTCAAAATCAATAAAAATAGGTCAACACCCCGACATCTAATAGTAAAACTTACAAGTCTCAGAGACAAAGAGAAAATCCTGAAAGCAGCTCAGGAGAAGAGATATGTAACCTACAATGGTAGAAACATTAGATTGGCAACAGACCTATCCACAGAGATCTGGCAGGCCAGAAAGGACTGGCATGATACATTCAGAGCACTAAATGAGAAAAATATGCAGCCAAGAATACTATATCCAGCTAGGCTGTCATTGAAAAGAGAAGGAGAGATAAAAAGCTTCCAGGACAAACAAAAACTAAAGGAATTTGCAAACACGAAACCAGCCCTACAAGAAATCTTGAAAGGGGTCCTCTAAGCAAAGAGAGAGCCTAAGAGCAACATAGACCAGAAAGGAACACAGACAATATACGGTAACAGTCACCTTACAGGCAATACAATGGCACTAAATTCATATCTTTCAATAGTTACCCTGAATGTAAATGGGCTCAATGCCCCAATCAAAAGACACAGGCTATCAGATTGGATTAAAAAACAAGACCCATCAATATGCTCTCTGCAAGAGACTCATTTTCGACCCAAAGACATCCACACATTGAAAGTGAGGGGGTGGAAAACCATTTACCATGCTAATGGACACCAAAAGAAACCTGGGGTGGCAATCCTGATACCAGACAAATTAGATTTTAAACCAAAGACTGTAATAAGAGATGAGGATGGACATTATATCCTACTTAAAGCGTCTATCCAACAAGAAGATCTAACAGTTGTAAATATCTATGCCCCTAACATGGGAGCAGCCAATTATATAAGGCAATTAATAACAAAAGCAAAGAAACACATTGACAACAATACAATAATAGTGGGGACTTTAACACCCCCCTCACTGAAATGGACAGATCATGTAAGCAAAAGATCAACAAGGAAATAAAGACTTTAAATGACACACTGGACCAAATGGACTTCACAGACATATTCAGAACATTCCATCCCAAAGCAACAGAATACACACTCTTCTCTAGTGCCCATGGAACATTCCCCAAAATTGATCACATCCCTAGGTCATAAATCAGGTTCAACCAGTACCAAAAGATTGGGATCATTCCCTGCCTATTTTCAGACCACAATGCTTTGAAACTAGAACTCAATCACAAGAGGAAAGTCGGAAAGAACTCAAATACATGGAGGCTAAAGAGGATCATACTAAAGAATGAATGGGTCAACCAGGAAATTAAAGAAGAATTTAAAAAATTCATGGAAACCAATGAAAATGAAAACACAACTATTCAAAATCTTTGGGAGGCAGCAAAGGCAGTCCTAAGAGGAAAGTATATAGCAATACAAGCCTTTCTCAAGAAACAAGAAAGGTCTCAAATACACAACCTAACCCTACACCTAAAGGAGCTGGAGAAAGAACAGTAAATAAAGCCTAAACCCAGCAGGAGAAGAGAAATCATAAAGATCAGAGCAGAAATCAATGAATTAGAAACCAAAAGAACAGTAGAACAGATCAACGAAACTAGGAGTTGGTTCTTTGAAAGAATTAACAAGATTGATAAACCCCTGGCCAGACTTATCAAAAAGAAAAGAGAAATGACCTAAATCAACGAAATCATGAATGAAAGAGGAGGGATCACAACCAACACCAAAGAAATACAAACAATTATAAGAACGTATTATGAGCAACTCTATGCCAGCAAAAAGATAACCTGGAAGAAATGGATGCATTCCTAGAGATGTATCAACTACCAAAACTGATCCAGGGAGAAATAGAAAACCTGAAAAGACCTATAACCACTAAGGAAATTGAAGCAGTCATCAAAAATCTCCCAAAAAACAAAAGCCCAGGGCAAGATGGCTTCCCAGGGGAATTCTACCAAACATTTCAAGAACAATTAATACCTATTCTTCTGAAACTATTCCAAAAAATAGAAATGGAAGGAAAACTTCCAAACTCATTTTATGAGGCCAGCATTACCTTGATCCCAAAACTAGACAAAGACCCCATCAAAAAGGAGAATTACAGACCAATATCCCTGATGAACATGGATGCAAAAATCTCACCAAAATACTAGCCAATAGGATCCAACAGTACATTAAAAGGATTATTCACCACGACCAAGTGGGATTTATCCCTGGGCTGCAAGGTGGGTTCAACATCCGCAAATCAATCAACGTGATACAATACATCAACAAAAGAAAGAACAAGAATCATATGATCCTCTCAATAGATGCAGAAAAAGCATTTGACAAAGTACAGCATCCTTTCTTGATCAAAACTCTTCAGAGTATAGGGATAGAGGGTACATACCTCAATATCATAAAAGCCATCTATGAAAAACCTACAGCAAATATCATTCTCAATGGGGAAAAACTGAGAGCTTTGCCCCGAAGGTCAGGAACGCGGCAGGGATGTCCACTATCACCACTGCTATTCAACATAGTATTAGAAGTCCTGGCCACAGCAATCAGACAACAAAAAGAAATCAAAGGCATCTAAATTGGCAAAGAAGAAGTCAAACTCTCACTCTTTGCAGCTGATATGATACTTTATGTGGGAAACCCAGAAGACTCCACCCCAAAACTGCTAGAACTCATACAGGAATTCAGTCAAGTGTCAGGATATAAAATCAATGCACAGAAATCAGTGGCATTCCTATACACCAACAACAAGACAGAAGAAAGAGAAATTAAGGAGTCGATCCCATTTACAATTGCACCCAAAACCTTAAGATACCTAGGAATAAATCTAACCGAAGAGGCAAAGGATCTGTACTCAGAAAACTATAAAATACTCATGAAAGAAATTGAGGAAGACACAAAGAATTGGAAAAACATTCCATGCTCATGGATTGGAAGAACAAATATTGTGAAGATGTCAATGCTACCTAGAGCAATCTACACATTCTATGCAATCCCCATCAAAATACCATCCACTTTTTTCAAAGAAGTGGAACAAATCTTCCTAAAATTTGTATGGAACCAGAAAAGACCCCGCATAGCCAGAGGAATGTTGAAAAAGAAAAGCAAAGCTGGCGGCATCACAATTCCGGACTTCCAGCTCTATTACAAAGCTGTCATCATCAAGACAGTATGGTACTGGCACAAAAACAGACACATAGATCAATGGAACAGAATAGAGAGCCCAGAAATGGACCCTCAACTCTATGGTCAACTCATCTTTGACAAAGCAGGAAAGAATGTCCAATGGAACAAAGACAGTCTCTTCAACAAATGGTGTTGGGAAAATTGGCCAGCCACATGCAGAAGAATGAAACTGGACCATTTCCTTACACCACACACAAAAATAGACTCCAAATGGTTGAAAGACCTCAATGTGAGACAGGAGTCCATCAAAATTCTAAAGGAGAACATAGGCAGCAACATCTTCGACCTCAGCCGCAGCAACTTCTTCCTAGAAACATCACCAAAGGCAAGGGAAGCAAGGGCAAAAATGAACTATCGGGACTTCATCAAGATAAAAAGCTTTTGCACAGCAAAAGAAACAGTCAACAAAATCAAAAGACAACCGACAGAATGGGAGAAGATATTTGCAAATGACATATCAGATAAAGGGCTAGTATCCAAAATCTATAAAGAACTTATCACACTCAACACCCAAAGAACAAAGAATCCAATCAAGAAATGGGCAGAAGACATGAACAGACATTTCTGCAAAGAAGACATCCAAATGGCCAAGAGACACATGAAAAAGTGCTCAACATCCTTCGGCATCAGGAAAATCCAAATCAAAACCTCAATGAGATACCACCTTACACCAGTCAGAATGGCTAAAATTAACAAGTCAGGAAATGACAGATGTTGGCGGGGATGTGGAGAAAGGGGAACCCTCCTACACTGTTGGTGGGAATGCAAGCTGGTGCAGCCACTCTGGAAAACAGTATGGAGGTTCCTCAAAAAGTCAAAGATAGAGCTACCATACAATCCAACAACTGCACTACTGGGTATTTACCCCAAAGATACAAATGTAGGGATCCAAAGGGGTACATGCACCCTGATGTTTATAGCAGCAATGTCCACAATAGCCAAACTGTTGAAAGAGCCAAGATGTCCATCGATAGATAAATGGATAAAGAAAAGGTGGTATATATATACAATGGAATATTATGCAGCCATCAAAAGGAATGAGATCTTGCCATTTGCAACGACGTGGATGGAACTGGAGGGTATTATGCTGAGCGAAATAAGTCAATCAGAGAAAGACATGTATCATATGACCTCATTGATATGATGAATTCTTAATCTCAGGAAACAAACTGAGGGTTGCTGGAGTGGGGGGTGGGGTGGGAGGGATGGGGTGACTGGGTGATAGACACTGGGGAGGGTATGTACTCTGGTAAGCGCTGTGAATTGTGCAAGACTGTTGAATCACAGATCTGTACCTCTGAAACAAATAATGCAATATATGTTAAAAAAAAAAAAAAGAAGAAGAAGATAGCAGGAGGGGAAGAATGAAGGGGGTAAAATCAGAGAGGGAGACGAACCATGAGAGACGATGGACTCTGAAAAACAAACTGAGGGTTCTAGAGGGGAGGGGGGTGGGAGGATGGGTTAGCCTGGTGATGGGTATTAAAGAGGGCACGTTCTGCATGGAGCACTGGGTGTTATGCACAAACAATGAATCATGGAACACTACATCAAAAACTAATGATGTAATGTATGGTGATTAACATAACAATAAAAAATTTAAAACAAAAAAAACAGTTTTGCAAAGCAAAAGAAACAGTCAACAAAACCAAAAGACAACTGACATAATGGGAGAAGATATTTGCAAATGACATATCCGATAAAGGGCTAGTATCCAAAATATATAAAGAACTTCTTAAACTCAACACCCAAAGAACAAATGATCCAATCAAAAATGGGCAGAAGACAGGACAGACATTTTTCCAAAGAAGACATCCAAATGGCCAAGAGACAGATGAAAAAGTGTTCAACGTTGCTCAGCATCAGGGAAATCCAAATCAAAACCTCAATGAGATACCACCTCACACCAGTCAGAATGGCTAAAATTAACAAGTCAGGAAATGACAGATGTTGGCGGGGATGCGGAGAAAGGGGAACCCTCCTACACTGTTGGTGGGAATGCAAGCTAGTGCAGCCACTCTGGAAAACAGTATGGAGGTTCCTCAAAAAGTCAAAGATAGAGCTACCATACAATCCAGCAATTGCACTACTGGGTATTTACCCCAAAGATACAAATGTAGGGATCCGAAGGGGTACATGCACCCCGATGTTTATAGCAGCAATGTCCACAATAGCCAAACTGTGGAAAGAGCCAAGATGTCCATCAACAGATGAATGGATAAAGAAGAGGTGGTATATATATACAATGGAATATTACGCAGCCATCAAAAGGAATGAAATCTTGCCATTTGCAATGACGTGGATGGAACTGGAGGGTATTATGCTGAGCGAAATAAGTCAATCAGAGAAAGACCTGTATCATATGATCTCACTGATATGAGGAATTCTTAATCTCAGGAAACAAACTGAGGGTTGCTGGAGTGGTGGGGGGTGGGAGGGATGGGGTGGCTGGGTGATAGACATTGGGGAGGGTATTTCTATGGTGAGACTGTGAATTGTGTAAGACGGTTGAATCACAGACCTGTACCTCTGAAACAAATAATACATTGTATGTTAAAAAAAGAAGATAGCAGGAAGGGAAGAATGAAGGGGGGAAAATCGGAGGGGGAGATGAACCATGAGAGACTATGGACTCTGAGAAACAAACAGGGTTTTAGAGGGTATTAAAGAGGGCACGTACTGAATGGAGCACTGGGTGTTATACGCAAACAATGAATCATGGAACACTACATCAAAAACTAATGATGTAATGTATGGTGATTAACATAACCTAATAATAAAAAAAAGAATTAAAAGAAATGAGTAGGACTTAGGATAAACAGATTTAATGCTCAGTAATTCTTTTGCATCAGTGCTTATCTACATACTGTTTGCATATTATATTCCAAAAGACCCTTACTTCAAGGACATCTTGAAAAAAGAAAATAAATATATTAATGCAACAGTTACTTTCACACTGTATCAAGGGCACTGCTTACAAAGGCAGTTTTTGGATAAATGCAATTAAAATCACAATACTGATGAAGAAAGCCAGAAATGCCAATAAAGAGGGCAAATTTATCCTTTGCTGGGAGAAATAATAGAGCTAGTGAATATGCAAAGCTGTGTCTTAGAAGATGTTAACTAGTTTCAAAGAACTTCATTTGCCTTGTGTATGCACCTTATATCATTTGTTGGGATTTTCTTTAAAATATGTAGATTAAAATAACTTTGTGTTTTAGAAAGTTATTTTGTATCTATAGGGTTTTGGTTTCTCTCTTGAGAATAATTGGAAAACTGCTGGGCTATCCTCAAACCAAAGACAGAGCAGGAGGCCAGTCCATCATTTCATCTCCTTCCAAAGCTTGCAAGGGCACAGTGGGGGTTTGGAGAGTAGTGTCTGGGTGAACGTGCCAATTCAACAGAAGCTGATACAGAAGAGATGGCGTTCATCTCCTATGCCATTGGTGACAGCTCCGTTTTTCAACCTAATCTTCAAGTTGAATACAACTGCCCAGAGACTCAAATGAACATTTAGTTCATTGAAATTGTGACTGTTAAAACACACTCATACAGCAACCAGCTGCTGGGACAATGTTTGGTGATTTGCCTTAATCTTTTCAATGGTAGACAAATAATTCCAAACAGTAGCAGTAGAGAAGATGGGCAAAGGGATGACATAATGATAACTGCATTGAGACCCTGGCCAGAGTCGCTGGCGAAGCTGCCAACAGTGAGCCTACACTTGCGTTGCTCTCACACCACTTCTGCTGGTGGGCATTAAGCATTCTGATGAAATCACCAGCTTGGTGTTCAGCTGGCCTGATTTCTGAGGAGACTGATTGCATTATTCCTTCTCCTGAAAAGGTTTTTTAGGACTCTCAAGGATCCATAGAGATTATACTAAAAAAAAAAAAAAAAGAAAAAGAAAAGAAATGAACGAAAGAAAAGGAAAAAAAAAAAAACACAACTCCAGAGTTATCAACAGTTTAATTCATCCTTGTATTCTATCAAAAGGGGCAGAGTCAGAGGATAAACAGAGAGAGCCTGAACAGAAAATGGGTTTTTGGTGAGACTGTTTACAAGCCCTGTATTTTATATGATTGGGTGTCCCTCTCTTCGTTCTTAACTTTCTGTTTTTGTTTTCTCCTTTTTAGTTCTCTTCCAGAAGGGTCCTCCATCTTCTAAAACAAAACAAATAAAAAAAAAAAAAAAATCCCTGCAGTTTGCTAATTCCCTGTGAAATACTCCCACCTACTGGCCAAATGGAGAAGGCTCATGTCTTAACTTTTGTTAATACTTGTACCACGATTTAAGACCACCCTCCAACGTACAATAATTAGGAACCACAAATGAGAAAATTAAAAAGATTGAGGAAGTTCTTCATTTTGCACTTAGCAATCCACCCACATATTTGATATACATATGGACTTACTATGCAGTTTGCAAATACCCAAAATGAAGCATAACTCTGCAGTACCACAGAAAGCAAATAAGTGAGAAAAGGAATGGGAGATTGGACAGAGAACCAAAGAGACGGTGTGTCTGGCAAAGCAGTTAGCATGTTTCTATTCAGATTACATAGGGAAAGAGGCTTGGATGCACAGATGGAATCAGAGACTGTGACCAACATAACCATATTCCCTCTATGAGGAAAATTCCATGAGATTCAAGAAGAAATCAAATTGGGTTCCAAGTTAACTTTTCAAAGGGGACACCTCTTCAGTAAAAAGACACTCAGAAATGATGCTTCTTCCTTTTTGTTCATTTTTTAATGACTTCATCTGGTAGATGAGGTTAGACACTGGTATATGGAAAAGAGTTTACAATCTAGTAGAGTCATAATCTACGATTATAGAATCAAAGATTCATGTTTCAAAGCTGGTAAGAATCCCAAATACCGGTAGCAGCCTCCTCACTTTACTAATGAGAAAATGAAGATGGGGGAGCATAAGAAGCCTGTCCAAAGGCTTATGCTTCAGAGGTAAACCAACAAACTCGATGAAAAAAGAAAAACAGAACTCAAGTTTCTGTATGGATTTTAACTACAATTACCTTGCTTGTATCAGCCTCTCCAGAGCTGATAGTTTCTAAACACAAACACATACTCTCACCAATATAGTGTAGATAGCCATTCAATTGAGTTGAAGTGCCTACCACAGTGGAACATTTTGTTGTGGTTTGTCCACTTGGAATACATAGGGAACAAGAGAGTGAGTTAAAAAGAACAGTGACTTTTTAAAGGGTGGGATCATGGCTCTAAAGAGAATATGGATTAAATCATATTCCCTCAACACTAAGCTTTCTCCAGACGTAGTTAATTTACTATTTCCTCTATTTCATGACACTTAAGGAGTTCAACCAAAAATAGAAATGAAGCCTTCAGAAGATGAAAGGTAAAGAAAGGTAAAGATGATTAAAATAGGGCGCCTGGGTGGCTCAGTTGGTTAAGCGACTGCCTTCGGCTCAGGTCATGATCCTGGAGTCCCGGGATCGAGTCCCATATCGGGCTCCCTGCTCGGCAGGGAGTCTGCTTCTCCCTCTGACCCTCCTCCCTCTCATGCTCTCTGTATCTCATTCTCTCTGTCTCAAATAAATAAATAAAATCTTTAAAAAAAAAAAGATGATTAAAATAGCTTCATCTAAAGGCCTTGAGAGACTGAGGCTACACTCTGTAAGTAACATTCCCTAAGCCACAGATACATGAAATCAACAAAAAGATGTCCACCCCAGAAAGCTGATGTACTTTCACTAGCATGTGAGTGTTCTGTGGAGGTGGAACCATCTTCATCTCTGACTTTAGACTTGGTTCTGACATTGACTAGCTGCATGAACTGAGGCCTAGTATTTCTTGACCAGTGTCTGACAGATGGTGAGGATGTTCCTTGTGGTATGAAATGAACCTCTTCTTATAGAAACAGAAGAGGGTAGGGTTATACCATTCAGTGTGATGGATGCATTTAGATCCTTAAAAGATAACATCACAATATGGTTATTATTTTCAGAAGCATTTTACACAAACACACACATAGGCACATACACACACACACACACTCATAAGTGCTGGTGTAGACACTTAAAAAATGAAGTTTTTACTTACTTTTGTCAAATAGGGCACATTTGTTGAAAACTAAAATTTTAAGATAAAACATTTATTCATTCTCATTATAAAGTACAATTTTTCCAGAATATTTGAATGCCCGGAGGTAAATTATAGAGATGTGTACAAAGTGAAGCTATTTTCTAATCAAATCACTGACATGTTAAAAAAAATTCATCTGAGTGGGAAAAAAGAAAAGTTCTTCATCACATTGTCTTTATTTCTTAGATGGAGTTTTTTTTTAAGATTTTATTTATTTGACAGAGAGAGAGCACGGGGTGGGGGGGGGGCGGGGAGTGGCAGAGGGAGAAGCAGGCTTCCGGCTGAGCAAGGAGCCCAATGTGGGACTCAATCCCAGGACCCTGGGATCATGACCTGAGCCAAAGGCAGACGCTTAACTGACTGAGCCACCCAGGCGTCCCTCTTAGGTGGAGTTTTAAAGGCACAGCAGTGAATGCTTCCAAGAAACCCCCATAAGTACCAGCTGGAAAAGCAGGGTAGCTTTGACCAGTCCTCTCCCTCATGTCCCTCATGCAGGGGAGCAGATGTTACCTGCTGGACGTCACTCCCACCTGCCCGCGTATCTCCACCAGCCACCACATCTCACCTGCTGTGGTGTCTTCTCTGTAAGTCAGGGTAATCCCTTTACAACTGGGATTCAATCACTTAACGTCCTTCTCTGAAAGCTTTCAAATGTTTCCTCTTGTTCTTGGGATGAATTTTTGTTGGTCTGTGTGTATTTTTAATCCTAACCTGAATACAAGGCCTTGCGTGATCTGGTCCCCTTCATACGCAGCCAGCCTTCTCTTGGGTCATTACTGTGCATGCAACCACTCTCTTCAGAAGTGCCATCCTTCCCAACCTTGCCCAAGATGGTACCTCTCTGCCTAACGGTGGGCGCAGTGCTTGTTCCTGGCCTCTCCACACGCACTGGAGGATCTGACTGAGGTAGCATGTCATGCTTCAGCCCTCAGTTTCACACATGACGGGCTTGAGGCAGCTTCTGGCCTCCTCACCTCGATTAGGTCCCTCCTTCCACCACCTGTTTTTTTCCGTCAAACACTTTTCCTAGTTTCTAATTGTAAACATCTTCCTCAGTTAACTGTATGCCCTGTGAGGGAATGAACTAGGTTTCTTTTGTTGACCATTGTGCTTCCATTGTGCCTGGCACATAGTACTTGCTCAATACACACACAAACACACACACACACACACACACAGAAGATTCTGGCTGATCGTAGGTAGCCAACAGAATAGTGAATTTTTTCTTTTCTTTAAATTATCTAGTACAAGGGGAGTCCTTTCTCAGTTATTGTAAAAGGTAATGTTGTTTCAAATTGTCTCTCTAGTTCTGAATACTGAATTGCTACCAAGCGACAAATGGCAGCTTTTCCTTCATCACACACTTCTACCATGCCACAATAACTCAGTAACTCTGAGAAAAGTTACCAAATTTGAACCTGTTAGCAAAGACAGTAACACTTTGAATGGCACTTGATCCAAATCATATGCCCTTTCCCCTACACACACACACACACACACACACCCCGCACCACTCAACACATACACACTGCTCGCAAAAGCACACACACGTCACCATGCGCCCACACACACACTCCCACCATCACATGCACACACGACATGCACACACACACACCACAAACCACATACATTGTATACACACATTCTGAGCACACATACACACACCACATACCATGCCCTGTGCATAAACAACTGCAGATGGCACACTTCCTTCATGAAAATAGTTTGTAGTGAGAGGTGGGAAATATGGAGGAGAGAAGTGTGGATAACTTGGGCTAAAGTCCATGTAGAGTCAGTATTTCATTCACCTAACATGTTTCTAAGGATCTAGGATTTATTCATTCAATCTCCAGATATTTATTAAGTTCTGGTGACTTGCCAAGCATGTGGCAGGTGTATTACTTGACACGGGCTACTCAGTAATGAATAAAACAGGTATCCCTAAGCTTGTGGAGCTTACATTTTGTGAGGGAAGATAGAAAATAAACCAGACAACAGGAAATAAGGTAATTACAAGAAATGCCATGAAGTGCCGTGAAGGAAAGGGCCATCACAGAATCCTGGGGCCTGTGACCAGCCCTCCTTTCTAAAGGATGGTCAGGAGAGCGTGGTGGGCCACTGAAAAAGAGACATGAAGAAAGCGGCTGCTGGGGGCACCTGGGTGGCTCAGTTGGTTAAGCAACTTCCTTCGGCTCAGGTCATGATCCTGGAGTCCTGGGATCGAGTCCCGCATCGGGCTCCCTGCTCTGCAGGGAGTCTGCTCCTCCCTCTGACCCTCCCCCCTCTCATGTGCTCTCTCTCTCTCATTCTCTCTCTCAAATAAATAAATAAAATCTTTAAAAAAAAAAAGAAAGAAAGCGGCTGCTGAAGACACAAGTGTGTGCTCTAGGCAGAGGGCACCGTGTGTCGGAAAGGCCTGGAGAAAGAAAAGACTTTGCGTGCCCTCGTAGCTAGGATGGGGCAGTGCGCCTGCAGCACTGTATAGATGAAGAAGTGGGGGGGGGGGGTAGGAGGACCACCTACCCCAATCTGCCCAGGACCAAGGGTCTTCTCAGGATGTTAGACTTTCAGTACAGAAGCTGGGACAGTTCCAGGGAAACCAGATGACCCAGACACTGGAGGTTCAAGACAAATTTGGAAAGACCGACTTTGAAAGAAATCCACACATTCCTTGACTCAGCCATAGAAACTAGTATTACCATGACCATAATATATTAGAGGGACAAGCTACCTGGCTGTTTAATTAAAATTGAATCTTTTTGTTCTCATAGGACAATTGCTGGGAAAGGGGGAAAGAGATGCCTAGATGGTATCTTGGAAAGAATTGGTAGTACTTTGACAATATTAAATAGCAAAAGTTAGGAAAATAAGAAAGTTGAATTGATGATGATAGCTTAACCATTACTTAAGATTAATCAGACTAAGTAAATAAGCTTTTAACTTGGAAACTGTGATCTTATTTTCCAAATAGCTAGCTATAGGGGCTTATGCTCATGTGTGCATGTGATCTAAACACATAATTTCTTCCTTCTTTCCTCCCTTCCTTCCTTCCTTCCTTCCTCCCTCCCTCCCTCCCTCCCTTCCTCTTTGCTTTATAATCAGTGCCATTCAGAAAAGGAACTGAAATAGCTAATGGTTATCTTTCCTTGTTTTGAGTTTTATGCTTTTCAAAATATGATCACACTACCTTATTGAATCCCCACAGTAATTCCATCAAGTATGTTATTATGTTATTTTCAACATAAAATAAATGACTGTGAAAAGTAAAGTGACTTATTAGACATCACACAGCAACTTAAATGAAAGACTAGGGCCAGAATTCAGGGCTCCTAACTCTAGACCAGAGTCCTTCCTAATATTGCCCTATGCTAGCTTAATGACTAGATTTTGTGGAAATTATAGCTCAGCTTAGAAGGAAATATAACTGTGGCAGCAGTTCTAGGAAATGTTGTAATTCTCTTCTAGAAATAGTCTGCCACATAGAGCAGAATCATGGAAGGCTCCAAAGGACAACAACATTTCTCCTGGGTCTCATCACCTTGTGTCAGGCCATCTTCACAATAACTGGGGGGACTAGGCCCCCCATCACGCTCTGACATTTTGCCTGCCACGTGGGTGCACTGAAAGGCATGACATTTCTTATGCCTTTGAAAACATCAGAGAAAATAAAAGAAATTGCTCTCATTCTGAACTTTACCTCTGCTTGACCAAAGTGTTTGCTGACACGGCAGGGATAAAAGCAAGAAAGGGGACGGTCCCATAAAGAAGAGATCAGAGGAACAGATTCCTGGGCTCAAATATTTAACAACTGACCAATGTTCGCACCAGTAAAAGTACTTTCTATAATACCTGCCCTATCGTGCCTTTCTTATTGATGAGTTAAGCAAAAATCTTGAAGTACTCCTCTCATCTGTCCTTCCACAATTACTGAGCATGTGGTATCTGCTCAGGTAAAGAATCAATTCACTGACACACAGATGGCTGGATGCCATTCCACCAAAAATAAAAAAAATTAAAAAAAAAAAAAAGAAAGAAAGAAAGAAAAGAAAAAAAAAATTGAAGGTATTTGTAACAAACCAAATAGCCCATTGACCATTGACCATAGCCATGAAGGCTGTAATTTCCTCTAAGTCAGAAAGAAAGTCAGTAAAAGAATTAGATCTAGAATTCTTGTCTTCTGAAGACCACGTTGTGGACCTGGTCTTCTCCTGTTCATTCATTTGCATCCTATGAGTCAGCATTGCAGTGGTTAGCTGACCCTTGTTCCTGGAATCACTTATCGCTATTACACCTGGCCTCAGGACTCATTGATACACTAAACTCTAATTTTTGGAATCATTACCATGTGATCATGACATCACAGAAGCCCAGCAGTTCCGTCTCCTGATCTTTCAAACAAAGCCGCAGAGTGATAGTGGGGAAGATCTGGGAAAATGGCCTGCTCAAGTGAGATCCAAGCAGCGTTTATTCTCTCTTCCTTTGTGACCTTCTTGCTTGGACTCCTCATCTTACTCATTTTCAGACTAATCTGGAGAACCATTAAAAAATGGCAAAACATCAAGGGAACAGGAATTCTCTTGGTCAGTTTCCTTATTTTGGATCCTACTGTATGAAGATTGAGACAGGTTTGGCAAGTGACTGGGTTTAGAAAACAATTTAAGCTTCACTCAGTTTTCATGAGCTAATAGACCCAGCTCTAATCCAGTGCCTTATAAAGGGGCTGATCCTCCCCTGGGGTAGAAATCAGGACCCCAGGACACCATTCCAAAGGCAGCAGGTACAGAGCTGGGCCTCCTTTCCCACCACTCAGAGAAAGAATGTCTGCTGTGGCTGATGATGAATGATAGCTCTGGAAACAGAGTCACTATTCTTAAAAAAAAAAAAAATGTCCACAAACATTTACATCTATGACTCTATTTTGAATTTTAAAATGATAGTTGTGCTTGGTACTATGAGGCAGGCAAAGACCACCATCAGGTCAACCTTACTTTCATAAATCACGCATGCAGGATGCATATGTACTTAACACATGTACATTGTCTTTTATATACCATGTTAACACAACACACCTAGTTGTACATATATTCATATGGAAACCCATGCATACATTCACATGCCATCCAGCCACAAATGCAGAGACACTATTCACAACCAAACAAGCTTTGCAAGGGTGGGGGCTGTGGGGTAACAGCTAGCAAATGATGATGACGAGAATAATGGTATCTTAGATAAGACTCTGCTTAAGAGCTGAAATAAAACTCTCAAATGCTGTATAATGGCTGTTCTAATGCCGGTGGTCGAAGGCAGAGCTTTATTATGCCCTGTGTGATTTGTTCCCAATTTTTGTTTCCCAAACTTTGTTTTACTGATACAGCAATTTCCATAACATAACACATTTCACTTGTGCGTTGTAGTCAATATTGAAAAGTTGCTTAAAACATTTCTCTTAATGGTAAACATTGACATAAAATAACAGAATTTGTAATAACTTGGTAACTTTTTAAGGTCATTGGCAATAATCATAAAATGGAATTCAGGTTTCCGCATTCAACATGTACCCAGTATAGTAGTTCATAGATTTTGTTGCTAAATGAGTCCCCTCTATTCTTAATTTTTGTAACGACTTTAAGCAGCGGCATAAAAACTGGAAAGAATTCTGAGGAGCACTTACTCCTTAACAAGACTGATAGAGTACACAAATGAGTACTGGGTATGGAGAATCTGCCTTCTACTTTTTTTCTTTTTTCCCAATGCACAACTGAATTGCTAGAATTGTTTAATCTCCTTAAATTTCTGCTCCAGAAAATGTATCTTTTCCCTCCATTGTATTTATTTTTGTGTGGTTACAAAAATGTGAGAACCTATTTGTCCATAAACATTTGCAGTATTTTTCCCTTCTTTGGGATGTAATTTATGTCTACCCTTCTGTCCAGAGGTGTCTTAATTTCTAATAGGAAGCAACTATTATGAGATGTTAAGAAGTAGGGTCCAAGCCTCCAGAATACTCTACTTTTCTGGTTTTGAACCTTGAGAGAATTTGATACAAGCTGAGTGACTTCTCAGTAACTTGTTATATTTAATTAAATCGAGAGTGTTGTATTTTTTCTCTAAGCCTTTGGGAAAGTTGGCCTAATGCAAAAAATGTCACAACTGTCAGAGATGTTTTAAAAATTATTTGGAGTCATAGTTTTCTCCTTAAATGTGCATTTTTAAAATGTTTACTACATTCATAAGTATGATTTTATTATATCTTATCTTAGGGTCAATTTGTTTTCCCACAGAAGGCTCCTCTAATTTCATAATGAAATTCAAAGAAGTGTTCCACATTAATGTTATACTGAACATTTTTTTTTAAATTAAGTCTTAGACATCTCAGGAATGCACATGATGAGTCAGATATTAGAGGGCAAATCACTGATCAAGATATGAGTTCTATTATCAAATAGTTATTTAATGAGACTTTTCTTTCACCATTCAGAGATTATGAGTAGAAAAATTAAGTCTTTTCAAAACCCTGGCTCCATATATAATGAGTTTTTCTAAAAGTCAGAGGGTCTCAGTCAGCATGGTGTGGTGAATTCTAGCTCACTTGTGTCTTTCTTGGTGGTAGCTTATCAATAGATATGGGGGCTAGTTCAGACTCCAGCCTCTTATCCCCTGCTTGTGGGCCAGTCATGTAATTTCTCTATACCCCAGTTTCCTTAGCAGTAGATAGTGGTTTTAATCACACTTATTTTGTCTACTTCATAGGATTACTATAAATTTAAATATAATAAGTAAAGGCACTTTATAAATATGAGGAGGGATTATATCAGCAGGATATGTCACCAGATAAGGAACTAAAAGCAACATAAAATTGCTGAAACTTTCCTTCTTTCCCCAAAAAGGAGCAGATACTTAAGTAATCACTAAAAACCAATTTGTAATCTTTTTCCTTTGTCCATGTATCTTGATAGAAAAGGATAAGAGATGTTCCCAGAGCAGGAAGAAGCATGCTATTCCCAATCCTGATCACTACAATAATGTCAGTTTGAAGGGTCTAGGACTGAGAGCATGTGAAGAAGGCATGGTGACCGCAGAATTCCTAATTAAAAAGCTGTGCAAAAGACCAGTAAAATGCAAACCCAGTAAAATTCATTTCATGATATGCTGAATAAGGGATTTTGGGGTTCTCTGGGTTGGACAAAGTATAGTAATTTCTGGCTGATAACTCAGCAGGAGGCTCTACCAACATACATAAAACAGATTACTTTCTCTGGGATCCAGCTCACTCTCACTTCTTTTCTCTTCCTTATAGGAACTACTCTTGACAAAGAGCATCCGTAGTAAACATTTAAAAAGTCTCCACTTCCAAGGAATATTTCGTAATCGTATAGAAATGCTGCTTTCAGCACAGACCTTTGTGGGTCAAGTGTTGGTAAGTGCATTTTCATTGTTAGCTTGCAAACGTACTTTAGCCATGAGTGTGATTATAGTCCGTATATATAATTTTATCACCTAGGTAAACATCTGGTGTTCCCTGGTGGCCTTATCTAAAATATCACTGCCTCCCCACTGCCATCTCCCTGTGTCTACCCTATCCATATTCTGCTTGTTTTTAATTTGAATATAATTACTTGGCATTATAGTTTCAATTGATCATTAGTGTATGTGCTAGAAGAAAAGCTTTATTAGGACAAAGATTGTGTTCATTTTGTTTTCTTTGTATGTAGATGGATGCCCGGCATATAGATGTGCCCGAAAAATGTGATGTTTAGGGAATCATTGGGCCTGAAATGCACAATTTTCTCCTCCTTTGATTCCAATAGCCTCTTTTCTTCCTTATATACAAACTAGTCTCTTTTGCCTCTGTATGATGATATTCATCATTTTACTACCTATTTTAATCTAGGTAACTTGCACATGTTAAAACTCAATTCAGGTATAATCTCATAGGGGAAAATCTTACCTTATCTTCATATTAGGCTAAGAGTCCATCTCTAAGCTTCTATAATATTCATTGCACACTGTTATTAAAATTATCTGTGTATATGCCTGTCTCTTCCAGTGTACTGTGAGCTCCTTAAGAGAACAGACTAGGCCATGGAAATATTTATGTCACATTGTCTGGAAATAGCAGATGCCCTATAAAGGAATGAATTGATCTGAAACATTAAAAAGTAGAATCTATATTTTGAGGGTATGCTGCCATCAGATGGTGATATGGTGGAAGTAGATATATGTGAGCTAGAGATTATCCTTTGCTTTTTTTGTAATTGGTGAAAACATTGCTCTGTTCTGGTTAATGTTGTTTAAGATAAAATTACTTTTTAAAACGTATTTGGAAATATATACATACATAATTGTTCTTGATAAAATCTACAGGGAATGTTGAATCATCTGGGAATGTGCCTCTCCCTTTTTCTTTCTTCTAGTTTTGGTCCTTTTTCTGAAATGCCTGTCAGTATGACCTGTTAGAGAAGAATTTAGTGATTCTTCCTGATTAGATCAGGGATTTCTTGGCTAGGATCTCTTCAAATGTTCAAATCATGTGTGACTGTATGAGGATAATATTGGGAATAACATATTAAAGGTCTCTGGGCTGAGGGAGAAGATAACTTACACCATCCACCATATGAGCATCGCATATGGGAAGTGGGTGAAGAAGGAATGACCACTGATTACATACCAATAAAAATTACTTCTTTAATAATGGAAAAACTGTTTTTTTCAATCTGTTACAGCTGATGATTAAGTAGCTGGAACAATAGGAGGCACAGAGTAGAGTTTAGATTAGAATAAACACTCTAACATTGAAAGGAACTCCTCAGTTAGAGGTTCCGAGCAAGTATTTTATGAAAGGCTGAGAAGAGAACAAAATGGCTTGTAGATTTCCTTTCCATCCATCCATCCTTCCTTTCTTTGTAATTCCCTTACTTCTTTCAACAGATACTTACTCTTTGCCAACTACATGCAAAACTGACATTCTAGACATGGTGAAAATGCAGACAAGAGTCTTAAGTCTCATGGGACTTAGATTCTAGTGGGGGTAGAGATGACAAATATGAATATAAATAAAATAAATTCATACAGTGATCAATGCTACCAGGGAATTATGAGTGATGTGTTTGAGAGTTTCGGTGGAAATGGAGTTAGATCACATCAGATACAGTGATCAGAGAAGAAATCTCTGAGAAGTTAAGATTTGAGCTAAGACATGAAGACTCAGAAATATAAAGCCACTGAAGAGGAAACAAGGTTACTGACAGAGAGAACAGACTTGTGGAAGTAAAGAGCTCAGCTTACTGCAAGTACCACAATAAGACTCCTGTGCTAGAGGTCACGGAGGGCAGAGCAGAATGAGGTCTGAGAAGAGACAGGAGAACCATGCAATGCTTTGCACTTCATACTAAGGAAGTAGGCTTTTCAAATGGAATAATTTTACTCTAATGCAAAGGGAAGTCATTGAGGGTTTTTTGAGCATGGAGCTGACATGGTCTAATTATGTTTTAAAAATTCAAGAGGCACTAAAGTTTGAAAATAAAGGAACTGTCAAAAGTATACCAGGCAAGTGACAACAGAAATTGGGAACACATTTTAATATCAGATAAATTTGAATTCAGGGCAAAAAAACAATAAATGAAGCCAAGTAACCTGTATTAGTTTCCTAGGATCACTGTAACAAAGTACCACACACCAACAGAAAACAACAGAAATTTTTTGTCTTGTGGTTCTAGTGGCTAGAAGTCAAGGGTTGATTCCTTCTGAGGGCTGTGAGAATGAACTGGTTCCATGTCTCTCTCCTAGCTTCTGCTGGTTGGTTAGCAATCTTTGGTGTGCCTTGGCTCATACATGCATCCAGATCTTTGCCTTCATTTTCACGTGGCATTCACATAATGTCTCCTCTGCTTGTGTATATATCCAAATTTTCTTTTCCCAAGGACACCAGTCATACTGAATTAGAGCCTATCCTCATGATCTTAAATATATCTGCAAAGACCCTATTTCCAAACAAGGTCACTTTTGGCAGTACTGAGGGTTAGGACTTCAACATATCTTTTTTGGGGGGGGGGGGACACAATTCAACACACAGTATTTGTGATGGTAAATATAACAAACCTCAACCAAAATATAACATCATGAATATCACCAAAAATACAAATACCAAATATCATCAAAAATTACCTACACCAAAAATATAACTTCAAGATAATAAATTTAAAAAATTATAAGATATAAATAGAAATACTAAAAACACATTGGTTGTAGGAGCTTTTAGTTCACCTATCATATAAGGATATAATAAATAGGAAAAAATAATGTTAAAAAACAAAATTCAACCAGGTAAACTTGAAGATGTAATTGGCTTTATTAAGCAATTCATGAATCAGGTAGCATCCCATCTAACAAGCAGGGAGATAACTGAGGAGTTGTACAAAACAAAGTTTTTATAGGAAGGAGATTGGAGCAAGGAAGCTATTAGCAAAAGAAAAGAAAAAATTTTTTCAGGGAAGGTCACCTTTCCTTAGGGGATAGAGCAGGCAGATTACCTCACTAGTGCTGGTCAGGAATTTCCAGACTGATTGGTTTAAAACTGCATTGTCAGGAAAGGCTAAAACAGCAAGTAGGTTAGATATTAAGTCTTTTGTGGGGCTTAATATAAATGACTCCATTTTGGACCTGTTTCTTTTTAACAATAATAAACACAAAGAATATCAAAGTAACTTAATTAATAAGAGAATCCTGATTGAAATGATGAAATTCCATATGCTGAAAACAGAAATTAAACTTACAAGTGTCTATGAACTATATGTAAAAATTTAGCATATATTGGGCCACAAAAAAACAGTCCCAATTACGAAACCTACAAAGTACAGACAGACATTAACTGAACACAGCACAATAAGAAATAAGAAAACAATAAATAAACCCAGAAAAAAAAGAAAAAGACCTTACAGCTACAAATCGTAACATTTCCCTCTCTCAAAAGAATCTTAACTCAGAAAAATCAAAGTAACACTTGCAGTATCTTTAAAACATAAAGATAATGAAAACACCACATAGAAGATGGAAGTGGTTCTGAGTTAAATGCCTAACAATAAAAACTTATTTTGATAAATGAAAATAATTAAAATAAATGAATTATCAATCTCAAAAAATTAGAGAAAGAAAACACATTAAATCTATGTAGAATATAAAGTTAGAAATTAATGAGTTATAAAACATCTTCTTTAAAACAATAACACAGAGAAATCAATAGCTAGCCTAAACAAGGAAAAAAAGAGAAAAAGTACAAATATATAAGAAATAAGACATTAAAATGAGGATACAAATAAAAAGCAAATTGAAAGCTATATAAGCAATTAAATTTGAAAACTGAATGATTCCTTAGGACAATATAAATTACCAAAACTAATCATAAATGAAAGAAACTTAAACAGACAAGTATCTGGAAGAAATACAGATGTTGTCAAAGACCTGTATCACCACCACCACAATCACCCCTCCTCCCCCTCCATCTGTGGGAGACCTAGATGATTTCAAGGTCTAGTCAACCAAATCTTCAAGAAGTGGATATCCCTAATGTTAATTAAACAGGGTGTGGAAGAGAAAGAAAACATTCAATTTTCTTTTTTTCAATGAAGGCACAGTATCTATATCAAACCCCCCAAATAGAGCAAGTAAAAAAAATCTACAGACTAAGATTTTTTAAGTATCCTTAATACTTTGGGGGAGGATTCATAGCCAATCACTCAGTGGAAGAACAACAAAAGGACAGAGGAGGAAAAAAGAGAGGAAGATGAAAAAAGAGGAAAAGCAAAGAAAAAGAAGGAAAATTCCAATAATCAAAGGGGAAAATATATTATTTTCAAAACAGGATACCTTCTAGAGATCCCTCTCTAGATTAAAACATGGCAAAGTATTAATCAACTCTGTAGCATCTGTGGTTGTGTTGTTTTAGTCATCACAAGTTATGTTAGGACTATCTTTGGGAGATTTTCTTTTGCATTAAGTTCCAAATATAGTCCTATTCCTAAACCATCTTTCCTTTTTTTCCAGGGCAGAGGGGTTGTAATTAATTGTGTAATTGACTATGCTTCTCTGTTGCTTTGATGGCTAGAACATTCAGAACTAAAATTATGGCTTATCTTTAAAAAACGTATCTATTTTTGGCATCATTCTAGGCACCATTTTAAGTCCACATTCTGCTTTCCCATCTTCCCTTGCTTCTATTTTCTCAGGTACTCCAGCACTTTATGTGTCTTTGTATTCTGTTTTAAATTCTTTCCATAAATGTGTAATCTTTTCTGTGAATGTGTAATCCTTTCTGTAATTTGTAAACAAGCCCTTAGCTAGAGCAAGAGTTGTCAATCTTAGTATTCAGAACAACTAAATGAGCAAAGGAAGCATCACAATTTGTTTGGAAATGAGACAAAAATATTTCAAAAATAATGCTGGAAAAATTGACTAAATAAAAATTTTTTTCACTGGGTTTTGCTCATTTTCATAATTCAGTGGTACTTCTTAGGGAAAAAAACATAAAAACCAGTCTCTTAGTTCATACTTTACATCCATTGTTTTAAAAAAATAAAATTTAAAAACCTTCTCTACCACCTTGAGATGAGTTGTATCTTTATGTTTTATTTTCCATTTTCTTCCATTATTACAGATTTTATATTTAATATACTATCAAGCATCAGGGACTTATTTTGTATGTGACTATGCCTTAGAAATCTTTATCATATGAATAACGAAAAAACTGGCAGGAGATACTAGACGATATTCACTGATTATTTGTGCATGGTTACATTGTCTTTTTTATGCACATGGCACAATATTCAAAAACTATCAAAGGGTACACAGTAAAAAATTCATTTCTTCCTTACCCCCATCTCCATCCACTGCTATGAGCTTCTTCCTTCAAATCTCAAGATTCTCAGCAACATTCTCAGATATATTTTCTTCAGGTGTTTAGGTGACTTAAGACAACTCTTCTCCCCCAGAAGTTGTATCTATAAAATTTAAATTTTGAAATAATAAAATTTATTATTTCCTGTGGCAGTTCTTTGTGGAGACTAGTAAAGTAAGTGGCTAATGCAGCCAGTGAAGGCAAAATTAGATCCGAATTCAGGTTAGTTAACGGATCTCTTGTGTCTTCAAATTGGAATATATCCTGGGAAAGTGGGGTAGGGTTGTTCTAACAGATTTCCAAAAGGCCGGCTTTGTTCTATATCAATTCTCCAAGTTTCATGGGTGAGATTTCCTAAAATGGATTTACCTGACGACTTCTCACACCAGTTCTCCTCTCCCATCACCCTTTTAAAATCCATCTTACAAAACAGAGGTATTGTCATTACCTCTTTTTGATAAATGAAGAATCTGATGCACAGAGAAATAAAATACAAAAATTATAAAATGGGAATGAAAAATACTATCTGTAGTTTATTTCTGCACAGAGAAATAAAATACAAAAATTATAAAATGGGAATGAAAAATACTATCT
>NC_058404.1:33796806-33829588 GCF_002201575.2 Neomonachus schauinslandi
AGAAATAAAATACAAAAATTATAAAATGGGAATGAAAAATACTATCTATAGTTTATTTCAATGAAAAAATGAGTTAATGTATTAGAATTAACATAATCATTACATGAGTTACTAGTTAATATGTAAATATATACATGTATGCCTAGCATATAATACATATACAGGTATAACTTATTAACATTTTCATAAACAATACTTAGTGCTTGCCTCTATAAACAAAAAATGATTAAAATTGATGCTCAAGCCTATCTCATTCTAGCAAGAAGTAATATCCTTAATTAATTGAAAATATCTACCTCATTTGGATAAATTTCCTATAGTTTTACTTCTTGGGTTTGAAAATTATTAGAATTTGTAGTATAGTTATGTTGCTTTAATCAGATGTGTTAACAATTTAACAATTCAATCTAGAAAAAATTTTTTAAAAAATTTATAGACAGGTGTCAGAAAATTTAGATGTCCTTTTAGTTTCTTGCACCCATCTTGAGATTACAAACATGTTTTCCCAGGTGTTTCTTACACATGTTAAGCTGTAATTACTGAATCAACATGATAATATACATTATAAGCATGATAAGGTCAGGTTTTTGCCAGTTGTCCTGGTTTAACTGTTAATAGAGTTCCTTTCATTCTTAGAAGTTTATGTATTTGCACAATAAATAATATAGCCCCCTTAGTTTTAAATGAAAAGATTTGTTTTTTGAAGCCAGAGGTCACTTTCCAAGAAAAAGGAGCCACTAGAAGGAATGCTATTTTGAAAGTCTCCTTGACTGCTCTATAGACTAAACTCTAACTTCGGTTAGAAAGAACACTTTTCTCTCTATACCTAATTCACACCCTTCCTCTCTCATGATGGCCATGTCCCTCTCTTTTGGTTTCATTTAGCCTTGCTGGAGATTTCTATATTTCGTTAGTTTCAATGATATAAACGTATGTATATATAATCAATATCTTTCTTATCCTTAATTTCAATATCCGTTTTTTTCCCATTTATTTTGTCTGATTTCATTCTCCCCACTCCAGTCAGTTTTAGTGAATGATGATACATAACATGCTACCCCACCAGTTCAGGGTGAGAATTTTTCAATAAACCTTCTCTGATACCAAGCCTGCTTCTTTTCCTATCAACCAAAAGTCTACCCGAAGCTTGGGAAAGAGCTGACTAAATGGACCCTGAATTTATTGGGAGAAAAACATGTTTCCCCTTTGAAAGAAGATGAGGCAGGGAGAGCAAGTTCAAGCCCCTAATGGCTTAATAAACCTGCTGCTCCCCCTTGTGAAGCTTGCCCTTAAAGGAACATCCTTAACCCACAGGTTATTTTTCAACGTGGCAGCGGCTCACATTGTTTCTCATGGCAGGGGGCCGTGGGCTTCTTCTGGAGCCTCCACCCTCCCTCTACCACGGTACGGCGGCCGGCCAGGGTACGGCGGCCTCCGCCATCTTGGGTTCCTCATGCTTCCTCTTTATCACCTGGCGCGGTTGTGGAGAGCCACCCGCAAGTGGTGTGACGGCTTCTGAGGCCCCACCCTCCGCTGGGGCTTCTTCTCCCAGTAGGCCAGGTCAGGAAGCGGCCACACTGGTCAGCTTGCGGGGCAGACACCTGGCAGAAACAGCCACCCCTCAGGCTCTGGGATTTCTAGGGCTTGGTGGAAGGCGGTCCATGAGTTATGGTCGATGATTGGCTGTCCCTCTGCAAAAGCAGCGCAACACTGCTCAATCTGCTCCCTTTGCACAGCTTCCCGTGTCTCCGTCGTGAGGGTTCTGGCCAATACTTTGCTTCCTCATGTTCGTCAATTTACTTGTCACTGGGTCTCCGAGTACAGAGTTTATTTTCGCTGCTGGGCCAGTTTGATGATCTAAGTCTTCCTGAGCTGTCCTCATACTTCCTCCTCAGTCAGCTCGCTAAAGGTCTGAGGTAACATTCCTTATCAATCTGGGGATCCCTGTATTCGGGTCCACCGCGACAGCACCTCGCTTGGCTTAGCCTGGAAGCCGCAGGAAAGCACTGCGCATGCCCGGCCCTAGCTCCCACCGCGCTTGCGCAGCGTGTGCTCTGTGCAGGCCTCATTTTTCTGGCTTGCGTGGAATTTGTTTTACAAGAATTTTTCCTCCGGGTACTTCCTTGGCCATATCTCATAGACTTTAGGAAGTATTATTATTTTTATGAGTGCCTAATTCGTCTTGTTTGAAATATTAATTTTGAGTTCTTGTTTGAGTCATGATCTATTTAGAGAAATGCCAAACACTTTTGTTTCCTTGGGATTGAGTGGCTATCTTTTCTACTTTGGTAAAATTTTTGGTCCAAGAATATCACTACTTTATGACTTCTGGTTTATGAAATTTATGGGGAGATCCATTGTCGCCTAGTGCATGTTCAATTTTTATTGCTCCATTGACTTTTGAAAGAATATTATGTTTGATATATAAGCACTATTAATTATGTTATATGTATTTTCCATATCCTTAATTATTTGCTGACTGATTGAAGGGGATATGTCAAAAGTTTTCATTTATAATTTTGTAGCTTTATCTTGCATTTCCAACACATTTTAAATTACATATTTTATATAATATCAAGTACTGCATAAAGTTACCTATTATATCTTACTGCTTGCTTGTGTCTTTTATCTATATGAAATATTGTCACAGTTAGTGGGTTGTGTTTTTTTGCTTGAGTAGTTTTGAATACAATATTAGCGTGTAACTTTGCTTTCGTTTTATTCATACTTGATTGGGATATCTTTGCCCATCTGTCAATTTTTTGTCTAATTTCCTGTTAAATGTGTCTCCTGTAAATATCATGGAGCTGGATTTTTGTTCTCTTATTGATTTAAGAATACATTTTATTTGTTAATTTACCAGGGGAATTTGATTATTCTCCTTTATGGTGATTTGTTTTATTGGTCCTCATAATACTTAGAGATTGAGTTTGCTGCATAACAATATCTAAATATAAGTGGGTTAAAAAAAACAAATGGGAGATAAGTTAGTAAAGAAAAGGAAAATGGGTATTAGGCAGGTAAGAGCTCTGTCACAGTCTTAGTTCCTTATCTTACTGGCGAGAGCAGCATTACATGGTGACCGTAAATTTTGAGAGACAGAGACTCAAACACTGCGTCCTCCACTTACTACTGTGTCATTTTGGGCAAATTCATTTTTCTAAATTGGATTTAATTCATACAATATGAATAACCTCCTTTAGAGTATTGACGGGAGAATTATATGATAATACATGTAAACCATTCAGGGTATGCTAAACATTGACCACTGGCTGATATTTTCATTTATTTGTTAATTTTTATTACTTCTATTTATTTTCTTACATATTTTGACTTATATAATTCCATTTTTAATAGGATATCATAGACGTTGGTGGTAAATCAAGTTCAGAACAAATTTCCCATACTATATTTCCTCTGTGTATCTCTGCATGTTTTATATTATATCTTCCCCTTGCATGAGATCTTTGGCATGTTTTTCCACCATACCAGCCCTCCTTCATTCCAGAAATTGTTGAATGAATCTGAACATTCAGTTCTAGATTGCTGTTGTGTTTTTTTGTTTGTTTGTTTGTTTTTAGCATTATACATCTGGTATAAGAATTTTTTCTTCATATTTGTTTTAGAGTCAAAAATTAATTTTATCAGTTTCATTAGGCACCAGTTGTCTTACATACATGCTTTCTGTTTCTGAATGTTTTCTTTTTCTTGAGACTCCCCATATTCATTTGCAAGGGAAGGTGTGGGTGGTATACTTTCATAACTTGAATGTATAAAACATTTTTTTTTCCTTGCTGTCACTGGTGAATAACAGTTTTGTTGGGTGGAGAATTTTTGACTTTCCATCCTTTTTCCTAGAATACCTGTAAATGCAGTTGTTCCAATATCTTCTAGCACTTAAGGCTCCCTGTTAGAGATGAAGCTCATGTGTCTCAGCTCCAAATCCACCCTCTCCCTTCTGCTTTGTGAAATGAGGCCAGGCCTCAGCAATTACCTGCGTCCCAGTTTTTCCAGCACTGCCAGAGCAGGCTTCCATCATCTCCTCAGAGGTACCACCACCAGTCAGGTCAGCTAGGACCCCTCCTCCAAGGTCTGAAACTCAACTCCAAAGGGCACCTCTTTTAAGATGCTAATGTTGATAATCCTGACCTTTTTTGTTGTTGTTGATTTCCCAGACAGACTTTGGGGTGCAGCTTCTTTCATTTACTGTCTCTATATTATTCCCATCTTCTCCTTTTACCTTTCCAATCCTCCAGTGCTGTTTAACAAATTTTTAGAATCTCACTAGGAACATTAATTGTAATTTGACAAAGTTTAATTACATATTCTATATTAATGCTTTCATTGGAGGTCATTTTATCTCTCTTCTCTGCTTGAGCCTATTTTCTTTTTTATTTATTTATTTATTTATTTATTTATTTATTTATTCATGAGAGACAGAGAGAGAGGCAGAGGGAGAAGCAGGCTCCCAAGGAGCAGAGAGCCCGACGCGGGACTCGATCCCAGGACCCTGGGATCATGACCTGAGCCGAAGGCAGACGCTTAACCATCTGAGCCACCCAGGCGCCCTTGAGCCTATTTTCTTACACTTTCCATGTAAATGGCATTTTCTGTTGTCTGCTAATATTCATAAATGAAGGTTTAGAGTATTCAGTGTTCCTTGTTTACTGTGTTGGCTGCTGTTGTGTTCTGTAGATACACACATAATTAGCCACCTACTAAATGGGCAGTTTTAAGCCCCACTGTGGAAATCTGTCCCAATTTACTGGGTGTTTTTCCACACAGACAAACACAGGGGATAATGCTATGGCCAACAACTCCACAAACAAGGCTTTCTCTGGGCCAGGTCTCATGTTTTTCAGTTTATTTCTCTGACTGCTTTCCCAGGTGCTTCTGGGAAAAGTAGTGTTGATGCTGCTAGCCAAGTGGTCCCCCATCAGCAGCGGTGTGGTGGCAGTCTCCCGCAGGTCCTTCTGGCTTTGTGGCTTTATCTTCAGTGTATGGGCTCAGGTGGAGGGCTTTCTACCCACACCCCCCCACCATCCACCCCCAAACAGCCATTGCTTCCAGATTTTGCCTCCCCAACCCAAGGGAAATTTACATGTCCTCTTGGAATTTCCTCCTATTTTTGCCTGACTCACTGAGCAGTGTTCATAAGCTGCTAGCTCCCAGTGCCTGCTTTTGGTTGGGTATACATTTTTCTGTTTGTTATATATTATTTCTGGATAATATTCTTTTGGTTTGTGGCATGAGGTTGGTATTGTTCTTAGTTTCAATGAAACTAAAATTTTATCTTTTTCAGAGGGGGGTGTGTAATTTCTGTGGTTTGGAGGATTGCCATCGTCTTTCTGGAAGCCTGTCAGTATATGATTTATACTTGAAGAATCACTTAGTAAGAGAGAAAAATATCATGTGTAAAGAACAGAAAAATATTTCATGAAACTATTAATAACTATCAATACTGAGATATATGTATATAATCTCCACATATCCACTCCCAACATCTGTCCTGAGCTGCAAAATACATTTCTAACTGCTGTTAGACCCACAAACTTAGTAATATCTCTATCAACATTTAATGTAGATATTAAAATGGAACTTACAGTGAAAGCTGAGAGCCCAAAGAAATAGATGCCAGTAACTGTCAGGTGTTAAGTAAACTACAACATTGCCACTTACAAAGCAATTGGAAGAAAACAAGTTGAAGCTCTTAGCCTCTTACCCAATCATATGTAAATTAGGGTAAGTTAGTTCTTTATGTATTTTGGAAAATAACATTTTTTTAGATATATCATTCGCAAATATTTCTCCCATTCTGCAGGTTGCCTTTTAGTTTTATTGATTATTTCCTTCGCTATGCAGAAACTTTTTATTTTGATGAAGTCCAAACAGTTTACTTTTGCTTTTGTTTCCCTTTCTTCCAGAGTCATATCTAGAAAGAAGTTGCTACGGCCCATATCAGAAAGGTTACTGCTTGGAAAAAAAAAAAAAAAAAAACCAGAAAGGTTACTGCTTGTGTTCTCCTTATGATTTTTATGGTTTCAAGTTTCACAATCAGGTCTTTAATCTATTTTGAATTTATTTTTGTGTAAGAAATGGGTCCAGTTTCATTCTTTTGCATGTTGCTGTCCAGTTTTCCCAACATCATTTGTTGAAGAGAATTTCCATTGGATATTCTTTCCTGCTTTGTTGAAGACTAATTTACTATATAGTTGTGGGTTCATTTCTGGGTTTTCTATTTTGTTCCATTGATCTATGTGTCTATTTTTGTGCCAGTACTTTTTGATTACTACAGCTTTGTAATACAGCTTGAAGTCCAGAATTGTGATGCCTCCAGCTTTGCTTTGCTTTTTCAAGGTTGTTTTGACTGTTGAGTCTTTTGTGGTTCCATACAAATTTTAGGATTGTTTATTCTATTTCTGTGAAAAATGCGGTTGGCGTTTTGATAGGGATTGCATTAAATGTATAGATTCCTTTGGTAGTATAGACATTTTAACAATATTTGTTCTTACAATCCATGGGCATGGAATGGTTTTCCATTTCTTTGTGTTGTCATCAATTTCTTTCAACAGTATTTTATAGTTTTCAGAGTCCAGGTCTTTTACCTATTTAGTTAGGTTTATTCCTAGATATCTTACTGTTTTTGGTGAAATTGTAAATGGGACTGATTCCTTAATTTCTCTTTCTGCTGCTTCATTATTGGTGTATAGAAATGCAACAGATTTCTGTGCACTGGTTTTGTATCCTGTGACTTTACAGAATTTATCAGTTTTAGGAGCTTTTGGGTGGCTTCTTTTGGTTTTTTTTTTATATAGAATATCATGTCATCTGCAAATAGTGAAAATTTTACTTCTTCCTTGCCAATTTGGATGCCTTTTATTTCTTTTTGTTGTCTGATTGCTGAGGCTAGAACTTCCAATACTATGTTAAATCACAGTGCTGAGAGTGGACATTCCTGTCTTGTTCCTGACCATACAGGAAAAGTGCTCAGTTTTACCCCTTTGAGGATGATATTAGCTGTGGGTTTTTCATATATGACCTTTATTATGTTGAGGTATGTTCCCTCTAAACCTACTTTGTTGTTTGTTTTTTTTTTTTTAATCATGAATGGATATTTTACTTAGTCAAATGCTTTTTTGTTTTGTTTTGCTTTGCATCTATTGAAATAATCTTACAGTCCTTATCCTTTCTTTTATTAATGTGGTATATTATGTTGGTTGATTTCGAATATTGAGCCACCCTTGTAACCCAGGAATAAATCCCACTTGATCATGGTGAGTGATTTAAAGAACTTATAAAACTCAACAGCTGAAAAACAAATAACCCAATTTAAAAATGGGCAGAAGACATGAGTTTTTTCAAAGAAGACACAGATGGCCAACAGACCCATGAAAAGATGCTCAACATCACTGATCATTAGGGAAATACAAATCAAAACAACAAGGAAATATCACCTCACAACTGTCAGAATGCCTAAAATCAACAACATGAGGAACAACAGGTGCTGGCAAGGATCTGGAGACGGGAACCCTCTTACACTCCTGGTGGGAATGCAGATGGTGCAGCGACTCTAGAAAGCAGCATGGAGTTTCCTCAGAAAGTTAAAAATAGAGCTACCCTATGACCCAGCAATTGCACTACTAGGTATTTACCAAAAAAAAAAAAAAATTCAAAGGGATACATGTACCCCATTGTTTTAGCAGCATTATCTACTATAGCCAAATTATGGAAATAGTCCAAGTGCCCATCAACTGATGAACGGATAAAGAAGATGTAGTATATATGTAGTATATATTTACTTGGCCATAAAGAAGAATGAAATCTTGCCATTTGCCACAACATGGATGGAACTAGAGGGTATTATGCTAAGCAAAGTAAATGAGTCAGAGAAAGACAAATACCATATGATTTCACTCATATGTGGAATTTAAAAAACAAAAGAAGTGAGCAAAGGGGACAAAAAGAGAAGGAGGCAAACCAAGAAACAGACTCTTAACTATAAAGAACAAACTGATGGTTACCAGAGGGGAGGTGGGGTGGGGGGATGGGTGAAAGAGGTGATGAGGATTAAGGAATGCACTTGTGATGAGCTCTGGGTGATGTATGAAAGTGCTGAATCACTATATTGCATATCTGAAACTAATGTTACACTGTATGTTAACTAACTGGAATTTAAATAAAAACATTAAAAGAATTAAGTGAAATTGGAAATAGAAGAGGATTTTTAGAACAAGTTCTGTGTGGCAGAGGTGTGGGAGTGCTTTTGTCTCATGTCAAGCCTAGGGAAAGAGGCTTAAGAGGTATCACTCAGAATTTTCAGTTTGCATCTCTTGGAATGCTGGGGACACAGAGGACTGACTTCTGGCTCATTTGTGATAAGGGGCCTTTGAGCTAGCTGCTCTATGCAGAAGTTGTCACACTGAAGGTAATCTGACCTTCCACTATCTGTTGAGGCAAAGAATGCTTGAGTTGTTCCAGTGGCCAGATTTGGGTCACATGTGAGAGTTTTCTCTTACCTGCTCAAGTAGGCATCTGGAGTGGTACGGGTCCCAGCAGAATAATGGCATATGGGGTGTACTGAGAAAAGAGTTGTGACCAACCAGTTCAAGAACATGTTTCCACCCAATTCAAGGGAACTGCAAAATGGGACCCTTATGAGTATTATCTCCACTGCAACCCTTCTCCCCGCTCCCCTTTCATTTCTTATCCCCTTTACTTTAAGGTGACCTGAAAAGTCATGGAGGCTGCAAAAGATTTTATTCAAATGCCTTGATGGTTTTGAAGGGGTAAGCTTCTGATTACATTGACAAACCAAGCACATTGCCGTGTTAAAAGCACTTGTTTTCTTTTCCTCGCTTACAGCACATCCCATCCTGTCAAAATCCTGACTATCCTTTAGATGGACTTGTTGGAACTGTTTCTTCTACAGTATCATAGGCAATTCAAGTCCAGAGCCTATATCCAATAGCCCTCATTCCCAGCATGTAATACAGTATATAACACATATTAAGCACTTCATAAATGTTTGATGAGTGAAGGAATGAATAAATGATAGGACTTCTTGAGCAGATGGAGGGACAAGCTGTTTATACTAAAGTATGTGGGAATTTAAATTATATAAGTAAAATGAGTGGGTGTATGTCATTTATTGAATACCCAGTAAAGGTCCAATAATTTTTTCTTGAATGAATGAATGAATGCTAACATAAATGAATGTGTGAAAAATGGCTACATATACATAGGCAAGGTTAAAAGAGAAAACAATTTTGTTGTTTGGTTTATTCTATATGTCAGTAAAATGATTTGCACATTGGCCGTGTTTTTTTCTTTCTTTCTTTCCAGGTGATCCTTGTATTTGTACTAAGCATTGGGTCTCTAATAATCTATTTCATCAACTCTTCTGAGTGAGTAAAATCCCCAGTCACCCTTGTCTGCTGTGTCAGTAGGTTGCCAGCTAATTTGGAATTTTCTGTCAGGAATAATGCTTAACATGCTTTTAGACATACCCACACACAAACTCATAAAAAAGGATAAGTGTTCCCCACCCAAGAAGCACTACACCCAATTCCACAAAAAAATTGCACAAGTTTCCCCTGTATCCTGTCATCATGAATTGCTAGGGGCTGTGGTGCTACACACAGGTCTATTCGAGAGTCTCAGAGACTAGAAGCCTCCAGCTGTGGTCTCCACCCTTGGTCTCCACTGAGGAGGGTGTTCTATGCCTTTGGAGTCCTTAAGTGTTGAAACAGAAGTTCTGTAGTTGTTTTAGAGTTTCTCATAGGTTTCAAACAACTTTGGACGGTTTTGAGAAAGGAAAATGCTAGACCTCACCTGGGATAAAGGAGCACATTATTGTCTGCTCTTCTCTAAAGCCATTCTCTTCTTCTATGCCCAAGCTAGAACAGTTTCTTGGACACAACCCAATCTAATCTGAACTCCACACTGATCAGCTAGCTAGGAATTACATTGGATTTCCAGCTGAAGTAAAATTAGGATTACAGGGCCACTGAAGTCAGGCTATTTTAGAAAGACTAGGGAAACTAACAGCCTTTGTTCTGTGAACTCCTTACTGATTTTTTAGGAAATTTTCCTTAAATTTGGATCAGATCAATCCATTTGACTTAGATTAGCTCTGTATCAGAGGAGTACAGAAGCCAAAATGTCCTGGCTAGGTAGATGGTTTTGCAAACCAAGAGGAGCCACATAATCTCTATGCCCCTGAATCCTCATTGATAAAGCAGAAACAGAACCAATAAGCTCTGTGAAAGGAAGAACAGGTAATTGCCTTGTTATTTTCAGCTCCATGTGCAGTCCATGGTTTTGTTTGTGCATACTTGTCCTCCCAAGAGAAAAGTAATTTCCTTATGATGTGAATTTAAGTGTCTTGGACTAACCAGTCATGGTGAATAAATAGAACACTGACTACTCTTTGTCTTCATTTGGTCTTGTATAGTCAGAGCTTTTAAAATGTACATCTTTATACATTGCTCTTGTTTCTTTTCCAGCCCTGTTGGAAGCTGTTCTTCATATGAAGACAAAACCATCCCTATTGACTTGACTTTCAATGTGTTCTTTAGTTTCTATTTTGGGTTGAGAGTAAGTATCTATGGAAAGAGTGAGTAAACAGATGAACACAACAGGTGCCACTCAAAGAGGTCCATGTGTGTCTTCGTTGTACTATCTGCCTTTGTTTTCAGGCTCTAAAACTAGAGGGTCTGTACCCTAAATTGTCCAATGTATAAAGAGGCATGAAAACTCTCTCTTGCCCTTGAAACTGTATCTTGGCCAAAAATCCCAATGCAAATGAGAATGATTCCTTTTTAAATATCATCATCCTGTCATGCTGTCCTCCTTATTGGCTTCCCACCTACCACCAAGAAAGCTTTGCTAATAACCACAAGCTAGCAAACCTGAGTAATAGCCTCTGAAAATGTCATTGGTTCCACTGATGGCATATGTGCCATATAACTGTATAAAATTTTTGCATATCTTTGTTTCATTTTTGTTATACTCATTTATTAAATAGTTCTCTCACGCCACAGGAATTTATTGAGGATCCATCCTAGATCTAGATTTCATTGTATTTATCCATGCCATGTTTATGGGAGAGACTGTGTGTGTGTGTGTGTGTGTGTGTACACACATACAAGTGTATATGTGTATATAGACATATATAATGTGTGTGTGTATATGCTCTGTATTTTTATGACCTTCCTTCAAAACTTAACTCTGACCACACTGACCATCAAAATCTTTTTAGAGTAACCTCCCTCTGGAAATGCTTACTTTCTTAATCTAAATAGGGAAGCTCCGACACGTAGTTTGGCCAGCCAAGTTTCTAGATAGTTGTGCTTTTTCCACTGAAGGCCATCCTAAATCTTCATTGCTCACAAATAGGAGGCTTTATCTATGCAATTATATAAATCAGAAAGTTCTAGGAGCAGCAGGAAGGTCAAAGTGTTTATTCTGAAGTGTGAGAGTTAAGATCTGGTGAGTAAAATGGGTTCATGTTCATTTATTGAACACCCACTAAAAGTATGTTTCTAATAGAATGAGATCAAAGCTTCACTGGATGAGTGAAATGCAGCTGAATAAAGCCACTCTTATGTTCATTTTAAAATTGTCGAAGGTAACAGAATTTGGAGTCTTTTGTTTCTATTTCATAGTTTGTGGCAGCCGATGACAAGATCAAGTTCTGGTTGGAGATGAATTCAATTGTAGACATCTTTACCATTCCACCAACCTTTATTTCTTATTATTTGAAGAGTAATTGGCTAGGTAAGTGTGTTGTGGGAATCAGGAGCAATTTCTAAAAAAAAAAAAAAAATCCTCCATGTTCACTCGTAAGTACCCTTCATTTTCCTTTAAAGCCTAAATGCCGTTTAAAAAATTTATCGTCATGATTATATGGTTTTGTAATATATTTTCAGAACTTATTTTTTTTTAAACTCAGTACCTGGTGATATACCTGATACAGGGTAGGTGACAGTAGCTGTTTATTGTTTATGGACTGACTCATCCACAGCCTGAGAGGCAAGGCCCAATCATCCCATCCCCCTGCAGCCCCTCTTTGCTGGAATCCCACAGGGACTGGAAGAGATGAAAAACCTCCCTGGGTCTTGAAAAGCTCTAAATCATCCTTTCCGGACAGGCTGTTAGAGATTTATTTAATTATTTTGTTTTTAATGTGGATGCATGGACAGCACGTGAGCATTATGTGGCTTTTATCAGTTTTTATGGAATTTTATATTATTATCTATTACCTATCAAATATTCCTTGTGGTTCCAATTCTCAAACTATGTAAAGTAAAACATCATGCAAAAACTGAGGAGCAGATCGCAGCGATTCTACAGTCAGGAGTTTAAGTGGTTTATGAGTAATTGCCTGTTCTAAAGAGTTCAATAGAGTAAAATGTTAGGTAGTGTTTATTATACGTGAGCTATGCTTCCTCAGGCTTTATATTATTAGCTCAACAGCCCTATGAGGTAGGTACTTATAATTCCCATTTTGCAGATGAGGAACTACGGAAGTTAAGGGAACTGCTTTAGATTACAATAGCTGTTTAGTGTCAGGGCCAGGATTTGAACTAGAGGTCATGCTCTTAAACCTCTGGTGTGTTGTATTTGAGCATCTCTAGGAGAGGAAGAGTATAAATAGTCCCAAAGGTGTTATAACACAGAGTGCTCCCTGAAGTGCCCCTCTCCTTTTGGCAGATTTCTCCTTTTGATTGCTTTGTAGGTTTACGGTTCTTAAGAGCTTTGCGGCTGCTAGAACTCCCTCAAATCCTGCAAATTCTCCAAGCCATCAGAACCAGGTAAATGCTAGCCCTGCCTTAAGTCCTGCTTACTTCCTGGTTTGGATTAGGAAATTAAAATGTAAACTGAACCTTTAACTCATTTCCCATCAGAATTTCAGCGCAAATCCCATGAAATCCCTTAGCTCCCACGATACTATTCACTCACTCACTCTCATTGTATTAACATCATATACTGGCTGAGAACTTTGCCATCACTTGAAAGAGTTTGTTTCTTCTTTGTTTTGCAGAGCTATGATGTACAAGTCCATTTAGACTTTAATTCTGCGTCTCCCCTAAAAAAAATTTTAAAAGTAATTCAGAGGCTTTGGTTCTACATACTTGCTATCATGAATCACATCTCTTCTGTCAGACCAATTTCTCTGAGCATGAGGTACCCAGTAGCAGCCGTGAAACTGCTTACAAAAATAGAGCCACCTAAATGTCTCAAAAAAAAAAAAATCCAAACTTTCTTGAGCAGCAATACTTCTAAAGTTTTAAGCAGTTTGGTTTAATGTTACCCACTGAAAATCTCCATGTCTCTATGTTCTCCCTGGAAGCATCAAATTTTATAGGCCAGTTGGATTTCACTGCTAAATGTTCATGGTTTATGGAGCAGTCGGGACTGGGCTGTTCTTGTGTAACAGGTGGCCCTACCTGAAAACCATAGAAATTTCAACTAAACTCTAGAGCTTTACTTAGGAAACAGGAGCTTATCTGATCCCCTTCACTCAAAGATCCTGGTATGAGTTTAGCAATATAAGTCATTTCTGTGATCTACTCAAAATTCCATTTTGCAAACCCATTCTCTGGATTCCTAGGACACTGCACTTTGTACAGTTACTTTAGACAATGTAGAAATCTATCAAATTTATTCTATGATGATACACTTATATTTTTAAAAACAATCTAATATCAGGCTAGTGAATGTCATAGCAACATGTAAAGATTTTGAACAAGTGTGTGTCACTGGCTATGTTAAGAGCTGGGCATCTCTGACTCTAATGTGTATATGAATCAAGTAGAGGATGTAGATCTATAGATCAGGGGTGGGGTCTGGGATCCTGCATTTCTAATAATGCTCCCAGGTAAGCGTACCATTGCTTCTGGCACAGAAGAGTAGCCAGATTTTAGAGGATGGGGTATTGTGTTTTTCTGGAACCTGTCAGAACCCGACAGTTTTTTGTCTTTCTTCCTCTAGCAATGCAGTGAAGTTTTCCAAACTGTTATCAATAGTCCTCAGTACCTGGTTCACTGCTGCAGGTTTCATTCACCTGGTAAGCATCTCATCAAACTCCCTAATCTTGCTGGTCAGCATGAACATCTTTTCTTTTAAAAATTCAGCCAAACCTTCTGAACTCCTGTCTCACTGTGTGAGGTTTATCATTTTACTTCCCCTTTGTGGGTCTTCTGCACCCCCATATTTTTACAAATACATATTTCCTGCACTCAGGATATCTATGTTCCTTCTTTCAACTTTCAAAACTTGCTCTCAGGAAAGGATCTAACAAGCTTACCCTTCAAAAGAATAAGCAATAGATGAATCTTATTGCTATATCTTCATGGAGGTCTCAGCATTTTACAAAAGAATAAAAAGTCAAAGAAATGAAGGCAGTGAGAGATTTTCACACTAATGAAGCTGGAGAGTTGTGGGAGAGGAATTGGTGAGTAGCTAAGGGGAGCTTTGGGGCTTTTTTAGTTCTCCTGAAATCTATCTGCATATATAACTGCCTCCTTTGCCTGTAGGAAAGGCTCATTCTTATCTCACATAATCAGCTTTATAATAAATAGATTTCAACAATAAGGAACAAACTCCTGGACTTTATTGCTTGAGGACAGTTGAGGAGCAGTCATTAAAAATGCAGAAATTGAAGTAGGATCTTAAAAACAGAGGTCGTTGAGAAAAACAAAACAAAAAATACAGCAGGCATCTTTTCCCTTGAGTCCTTATTTCAAAATTAATTAAAACATTAACAATAAAAAAGAAAAAGTTTGAAGTTACCATCTTCAGCTGAAAGCAAACTGTCAAACACCAAATGAACCTTCAAGAAATCTAAAACCAGCCGCATCCCTCCTCAGTCCTCAAGCAGGAGAGAAATTGCCCTGAGAGAAGATCACAGCAATACAAGCAGATTCTGGATCTAGAGTATTGCACCTGGGTGCATGGGCCCACCATGGGAGCAGCAATCATCAGTGTCCTTCTGAAGACCTGTTGGTAATCACAGGATGGTAGACAAGGGAGTGCTACAGGAGAAACCATGGTAACGGGAATTTTTCATCTTCAGTAGCAGTTCTAATGAAGGGCTCTTGGGCTGAATGTGGCCCATCAACATATTTTATTTGACCTAATTAGTTTGTATTTTCTGTTCTGTTTTTTTATTGCTTGCTCACTTTTATGGTGAGCTCACATAAAATCTCGGATTTCTGGATTCTTTGGGAAAATACAAAGTTCTGGCAATCCACTCTCCCAAGGCCACCAATAATCTTAGTGGAAGACTAGCTGCTCCCTGTTAATAGCATGTGCTCTTGAGTTAGACACAGTTTCAACCAGGCTCACTTGAATCAAAGTCTCTCGCTCGAACTTTCTAAACATGTGAACATGTGCCCTTGTTGGGCATCTAGTCACCCAAGTGAGGAGACCTCCAATGAAGGATGCATGTAGAGAAAGATGGAGAAGCAACCAGAAGACTTGTGATGTAAGGGAATGCACTGTAAGTCACCCCAACATTTGTTGAAAACCTGTAAGAGCTAGATCCCAGAGCAAAGAAAATGGCAGATTTTCTTGGGGAAGGATATTTGAAATGACAAATCAAAATGAAAGCTATAATTGTCCCAGCTCACCATCTTCACATATACTTATTGGCCTTCAGCTAAAAGTTGATATGATTAAGAGGTGAGTATTAACCAGAAAGTAATCAGGATGGTGCCCATGCTTAAATTCTGCCAAAAATAGCAAGGAGGTGTGGTAGAGAACAGAGACACATCAGTATATAACAACAGTTCTTTAATGTAATAGAAGAATAACAATTACAAGATAATTTGTCCAAGGAAACAAAGGAAAAGTTAAGAAACAAAGCACATCCGTATTTGAGAAAAAATGCAAACAAAAGGCTTTAAAAACTAAAAATATGAATTTAAACAAAATATATAAGGTTTAAAATAAAGGATTATTAATCAGCAGCAGGAGTTGGAAAAATGGGCTGAATGATATCAGAGAAAAAGGAAAAAGTATTACTAGAGCTGAAAACTACATTAGAGAGAACCAAAATGTAGTCAATGTGACAGAAACATGCTCAGGAACATGGTGGACAAGTTTGCGGCAAAAACATTGACATGGAAAAGAACAAAGGTACTCCAAGCAATGTCAATTGAACAAACTATAAAATTAGTGTTCCTGAAGAAAAGGACATGAAAAATGCTTTAAAATAAAAATATAAATAAATATAAATAAATAAATATAAATATATAAAAATATATTTTATATATAAATATATATAAAAACATACAAATAAAAAATAAAATCTGTGGGTTAGATGGTACACTGTATCCCAGGGAAAATGACCCTGAATTATATATTCCAATCATATTCTGGAGCAGTTTACTGACCTTTAAGAATAAGGAGAGAATCCAAGCAGAAGAAAGCAAAGTCTATATAAGAGGGAGTCATGAAACCAGCCTCAAATTTCTTGTCAACATCAATCAATACCAAAGATGACAGAGTAGGGTCTGCAAAGTTGTGCGAAAGTATAGCCTATCCTGCCATTTTAAGTACTCAAGAGAAAATAGCACCCATGGGTCCCTTTTTTTTTTTGAGCTCCTTTTTTTTATTCTTATGTTAATCCCCATACATTACATCATTAGTTTTAGATGAAGCGTTCCATGATTCATTGTTTGTGCATAACACCCAGTGCTCCATGCAGAATGTGCCCTCCTCAATACCCATCACCAGGCTAACCCATCCTCCCACCCCCCTCCCCTCTAGAACCCTCAGTTTGTTTTTCAGAGTCCATCGTCTCTCATGGTTCGTCTACCCCTCCGATTTCCCCCGCTTCATTCTTCCCCTCCTGCTACCTTATTCTTCTTCTTCTTTTTTTTTTTTCTTAACATATATTGCATTATTTGTTTCAGAGGTACAGATCTGAGATTCAACAGTCTTGCACAATTCACAGCGCTTACCAGAGCACATACCATGGGTCCCTTTTAAAAATGTATCTTGCTATAAAATCCAGCCCCATAGGAGATGAATCAAAACCAGGAGCTCAGGAAAGAGGAAACCATGATATAAAGTAGAGGTGGTGATTATTGAATGAATTAGAAATAGACTAAGATATAACTGAGGGAATTACGGTTGCAGACTTCACGCACATGTACAATATAAAGATAACATAACTTGTGCAAATGGTGGGGAGGTAAAGAGATGGGAGAGCATTCTTGTGTCCTCCTTTATAGCATTTCTTATTCAAACAATGTGAAGTTTTAAAACATAGCATTTCAGTTTTGAAAGATGGAGTTAAAAATAGAAAATAATTCAGTATCTTGACATTGGTCCATAATCCTTTACCTTAATATTTCCCATCTGGGACTGATGGGTCTATGCTCACATGGTTAGAAGGAAGAGCAGAGTGGACAAGTAGGCCAGCAGGAGGCTGCCGAATCTGAGAGAGGTGCTGGGAGGGAGAGAGGGGAGGAGGATGAAACACTAAATACTCCCAAAGAGAGTGAGCTAAACCTTAAAGCGTGATTTAACTTTCACTGAAGGAGATTTCCAGGTTGAAATAAATTTAGTTTTCGTTTATATAAAATGTGCCAGGATAGGATTGAATCCCTGTCCTGAGATGACGCTATAAAAGACACTATGGGGTTTTAGCTTGAAACTATCTCAAGCAACTCTTTTAATCCTGGGGAGATATATATGACTCAAATACATATATATGACTTAATCTGTATGGTTTAAACTGGTTTTCTTATAATATACTAGTCTCAGAAAACAGTGAAGACTACAGAAGTTAGTGGAAGCAGATTAGTAGACTTTGCAACAAAATCCACTGCCAGCCATGAGAGTTAAATATAGATGTATGATCCCTTTCTTATTTTGGTGTAGGTATTCTAGGAGTCCATACCCTTAACCTACTCATCAAACTTAAGAAAAGGTCACTTTTAGGGGCACCTGCATGGCTAAGTCAATTAAGCATCTCACTTCAGCTCAGGTCATGATCTCAGGGTCCTGGGATCAAGCCCCACGTTGGGGTCCCCACTGAGTGGGGAGTCTGCTTCTCCATCTCCCTCTGCCCCTTCCCCATTCCTGCTTGCTCTCTCTCAAATAAATAAATAAAATCTTAAAAAAAAAAAACTTAAGAAAAGGTCACTTTTAAGAAGTGATCAAATACCTGAATGAACAATGTTATTTCTAATTTCTGTTTCAGTTCTTAACACTGAAACAAAAAAAACTACTTTCCTCAGGCATCTCTAACATTTTATCATTTTTGTGCTAAATAGAAATGGAAAACATAGGAAATATGTAAGCTATTTGGAAAAAAAATCTAAAAATGGAAAATGGAAAGTTGTATACATTATATAGTTATTATTATGTATGATATATATCATATTTATAAGTTTATGTATATACTATAAATATGAAGTATAGTGTCATTGCCTAAGTTGCTCATTTTATTTAATATAAAAAAGATAATCTAATAAATTTAGTTTTCTTAAAATGTGAAGACTTAGGGAGAAATCAGAGGAAATATTCTTCAGAGTTTTTTTTTTTTTTAAAGATTTTATTTATTTATTTTAGACAGAGAGAATGAGAGACAGAGAGCATGAGAGGGAGGAGGGTCAGAGGGAGAAGCAGACTCCCTGCCGAGCAGGGAGCCCGATGCGGGACTCGATCCCAGGACTCCAGGATCATGACCTGAGCCGAAGGCAGTCGCTTAACCAACTGAGCCACCCAGGCGCCCCAGAGTTTTTTTTTTAATCACGGAAAAGATTTTTTTTTTGGAGGTGGAAAATAACCTGGAAAAATTTTTTGTTTGCTTTTCCTTAGACTCTAGCCTTCATGTGCTTAAGCTCATTGAAATGAAGTGCTCATGTAAGTGCTTCTTCTTTTTTTTTAAGTGCTTCTTTTTTAATGATAATCCTGAGCTAGTGGAAAATGATAATAAATAATAATTGCTCGATCTGAGAGCCTTTGGAGTCTCATGACTCTTGGATGCTATGATTTGCCCAAATGAAGAGAAAGGGATATGGGCAACCAGTCCCCCAGTGGAGCACTCCAAATGTGGGCTCAAGCTACATGTCACCACAGAGTTCAGCAGTAATCACAATGAAGGAACACAAGACTTCACAATCAATATCCACACTTCGCAAACCCTTTAGTGCAACCTGGGAATCACAATACTTCGTTTGGATTGAATTAAGTGAAACTAGTCCAGTGTTTTGTCTATTCTTTATAAACTTGCCCTTGGATTCCATTTAGAGAACTTTCCTGAATCTTCTCTCTTTGGACAGGTGGAAAATTCTGGTGATCCCTGGCTCAAAGGTAGAAATTCACAGAATATATCATATTTTGAGTCTATTTACCTGGTCATGGCAACAACGTCAACTGTGGGCTTTGGAGATGTGGTAGCCAAGACATCCCTAGGACGGACCTTCATCATGTTTTTCACTCTGGGGAGTTTGGTGAAGAATATTTTTTAATATCTTTGAATATAGCTACATAAACCAAAAACATGTAGTTAATGGTGAGAAATAAAACAATATAGGTTTGAGATTGAATGTTGCATTGTTCAGAGCAGGTGTCAAATGAAAATGGAAAGATATTTAGAGCCCATATTTTCCAAACTGCATCCCCTAGGGCTCATGACGTAATTGCTTGATTGCCAAGGATGAGGATGGCAGACGAAGGAGAGCAGACTTTCCTTATTAGCCTCTGCATTGAATTGAGCGACCCTATATTCCTTTATCTTTGGCCATCAGACTAAAGTCTTTCTTCCAAAGAGAAAGAAGGGCATTTGAGATTTGATTTGAAGAAAATTCTGTTCTTTCCAGACCAAATGAGTAAGCTCTCTCTGAACTAGCATTCTATTTCAGATATGTGAACATCTGTACTTGGTTCAGGAGTGTGTCATGGACAAAGGAAACCTTTTCTTTTAGTGACTTTAATTTCAATCCCTTAAAAACCATTAATAGAATTCTACCATACTGATATTCCTCTGTCCATATTGTTACATCCCCTCATTTCATTCATTTTTCCTGAACCCCTTTCTGTCCCACATGCTTTATTTTTTTCTAAGGCCTCAAGTAGTACCAACTCAAAGAGTCTGAAAGGCAGTTAGATGTGACTACAGGACAAAATGGGCAGGAAGGTTGCCTTACTGCTTGTCTTTGCTTTCATCATTTTGAATGTTGCAAGGCATTTTATTGAATTTAAACCAAATCCAAAGGTTGAAGTAAGGAAGAAAAAATGGTCTGCCTTTTAAAAACAGTTCACAGTCACACCCCTCCTAGATAAGAGAAAGTTTTATGTACCTTCTTTCTCCTTTATAATCAGAATTTTGGACTACCCTTGAAAATAAAGACACCTAAGATTTTATTTGCTGATCATTTTAGATCCTATTTGCAAATTATGTCCCTGAAATGGTGGAACTTTTTGCTAACAAGAGGAAATATACCAGTTCCTATGAAGTAGTCAAAGGGAAGAAGTAAGTATAGCTTTCAGGTACAATTTCCATAGTTTGAGAAATCCTACTAGTCACATATCCCTTTCTAAACACCTATCACCTGGTGTAGGTGAATATATTGGCAAGTCCTTCATTCAGCTGAGAGGGTTGCGCTAAAATAAATACCATAAGAAAATATTTGCTATTTGATAATCACTGCTATATAGATGCTTAGCCCTTAGTAAGTCAACTAAATGACAGATAATGTTGTCATTCCTTGTCAAGTATTGATTGTAGCAATATTTCTACATCTCTTACCACTAACTCTTCTCTTACATCTATTCCTAACTGTCCTATTCATTTTAATCATACGGTTAACTTATGGCTAACTTCACATAATGGATCAAATTAAAACCACAGTTCAAATTTAAAATAATGACTTCAATTCTGTTGTGTTGGTTCAAATCTCCCTACGCCATATGGGAGCTCATTCACAGGCAGAGGTTTGCTAGGGGGAAGAGCAATTTCCACATCTTCTACAACACTTCATAGATCACCTGTTTTGTCCATGTCACAGATACCTGTTCCAGATGGGAGACAGAGTTAGTGTTGTTTTTTACCCTATTTCTCTGTGATGTGTTACTTCAGTTTCCATTATGGTTTTCACATCTAAGAAGGAGAGAATGGATTGGAGATCTTAAATTTGAAGCAATAATTTTTTATTTAGTCTCCATCTGCTATAGAGGAAACAGGTACAGTGAAGACAATCTGTCTTGGAGTGGTCTCAGCACAATTGGAAGAAGGATTGACCTAGGAGTCCGAAAGAGATTGACCTAGGAGTCCAAAGGAGAAAGTAAAATAATAATAATAATAATAATAATAAAATGAGTGAAAAACAAATATTGAAAACAATGAAATGAATTAGATAAGCCAAAGTCTGATCCAATTTATCACAGGAAAGGAATGCGGAACACATGCCAAAGTAGCCCAAAAGGTCTGGAAAATTTAAGGTTAAATTAAGCTGAAAGTACACTTTCGGTTTCCTTAAATGAGTAATAGAGGGAAAAATAGCTTCTTTAAATGCATGAAACTCAAGGAAATTGACAGCTATTTTTCACTGTAAAAGTTACGTGCATAGATTTTGCACCTGTCCCAGATGTCTCTCCATTAGACTCACTTTTTTGTAGGGACTAGATAATTTTTGATGTGGAAGAAAAACCAAAATAACCTAGAATATATTGCCACCCTGCCATACTGTTTGAGAAAATCAGTGAACCATGCTGAACCTCTGTTTTTCCTTTGAAAAAAGACTAGATCAATCAGGAATCAGGTGAAAAAAATCAAGTGAAATAACGCAGGCGCCAGTCCCTTATAATGTTATAATAACTATGAAAAACATAATGCTTATGATAGTTATTATTGTATTCCTGAAAAGCTATGTGTAATTCAAATGTTTGGATTCATACCCAACATGGGATGAATTGGGACTACAGAAATTTGATGTTTCTTCTCTTTATTGGAGATGCAATCTTCAGTGTTTCTATTTTTAAAATCTGGGTAGTTCAAATACCAGATTGATTTAAAACTAGGTTTAAGCAAATTGTCCATCTCTAAATCTTGACAGGAAGATACTTCTGTTCCTCAGATGAGCCACCTCACATAGTCTGTTCCCTAGGTTCATCGTGGTCTGTGGAAACATTACAGTTGACAGCGTGACTGCATTCCTGAGGAATTTTCTCCACCATAAGTCAGGGGAAATCAACATCGAGATTGTTTTTCTGGGAGAGTAAGTGTATCTGTATGGTTCATGAGCTCTAAATTAATCCTTGAAATATGCATGCATTTTTTAAACGGAAGAAAATAACCTTTGCAACATTCATAGAAAAATTAGGAAATAATAATAAGCAAAAAGAAAAGAAAAAGCAATCTTAAAAACCAGGGTTAATCTCGGAGAATATTTTGGAATATATCTTGCCTGATATTTTTATGTGTATGTCCTAACATTGTTTAAAAGATTTCCTATCATTTAGGAAAGTATTCCGTATTTGTTATTATTACATATGACCATCATTTTGTGCACAAGTCTGGTGCACTTTATAATTATTATTCTGTTAATTCTCAGAATTGGAAGTGTGAGTTCAAACAGAAGCAGAAAGGATTGTTTCTGATGATGTTTTTGTTCTGTGAAGCTTACATTTCCACAAGTAGGGTCCAGGTCAACTATTTTGTGGAACACTGGAAAATGCGTACTTAAAACAAAATGATTTTTAAGTAGGCTAAATTGTTTTCTCGTTTTATTTTACAATTTTGGTTCATAGTGAGATTGAACACTTTTTATATGTTCCGATTATTTCCTTTTTGCTTTTCCTTCCTACAATTTTGATTCCTAGTGAGACTGAACAATTTTTGTGTTTTGACCATTTTCTTTTCCTTTTTGAGGAATGAAGGAATTCGTCTTTCCATTTCTATCTTCTCTATGAGGATGGTCATCTGTTGCTTTACTGACTTCTAAGCAGTCTTAATATGTTTTGATGTTAGCCTTTTTGTGTCGTGTGTTGTAAAGATTTTTCTCTCTTTGCCTTTGTGGATGTGTGTGTGTGTGTGTGTGCGTACACGTGCTTTATTTTAATACAGAGCATTGGATTTACATGCACTATAATCCATCGGCTCTTTCATTATGGCATCTGGCTTTTATGGCATTTTTGGCCTCTCTGTTCTAGAATTAAGCAAATATTCCTCTGGCATTTTTATGTTTTCATATTGAAATATTTTATATTTAAGCTCCCTGGAATTGATTTTGTGTAAAGCGTAGTGAACTACCTTCTTCATTTTGTCTAAAAGGCTCTTCAGTCATCCACACATCGCTGAATAAGTCAGACATATTCAAAATGACATTTTGATCTTATACAGTATTGTATACAGGATCACTTCAACCTTCACACATTTTATAGTTAACACTTTGTACTTTTTAGATTAGGGCATGCCCTGTCCACTATAACTTTGGGCTCTCATATATGAGATAACCAATAAGCATTTTGAACGCCTTCATGGTGCTATTGATGGACAGCCAACAGTTCTGTTTCACTATCATTGCCTGCCTGTCGTCTCAGTAATTTGTATATTACTTGAATCCTTATTTTAAAAAATAGAAAAAAAAGTGCAAAAATTATGATAAAGGGCTAATAATTATAATCCATTTGAGATAAAAAGGAAATCATTAAATACATTTAACTAAAAACTGCTCTATTTTCATGGACTAATGTAGGTTATTATAGGTACTTGTCAAGAGAATGAATGAAATTTTTAAAATGATATAAAATTCATCTAGAATTTTTCCAATTACATATAATTTCTGATGACTCTAAAATTTATATCCTCTGCCAGACATTTTCTGTGGTTCTGTATTCACAAACTAATTGCTTACTGGATATTTCCATCCCAGTGTTTCAAAGGTCCCTCAGATTTAACATTTTCAAAAGTAAACTCATGATCTTATGTCCCTCTCTCCAGCTAACAAGGCAATTAAAAAAAAAATACATGAAGGAAAGAAAACAGTATTTTCTATCTCAGTAAATGGGATGTTATCAGTACAGTTCCTTAAAACAGAAAATGAAGCATTGTGTTTGCTACTCCTCTCCCTCAAACCCTATGTACACTTTGATCAATATGGTCAATTTTGTCTCCTTAATAAATACTAATTCTGTTTCTACCACTTCATCTCCACTATCACAACCCTATTCAAAGTTAATATTTTGTCTCTCCTTAGTTTCTAGAAAGGCCACTTTATTGATCTGTGCTTTTTTCTCAGCTCTTCTCCTATTATTATATGATCAGTTTATTCTTATTCTTCAGCACTCAGAGAGTCTCCCCCCACCCCCAATTCAAGCTATCTAAATTGGTGAGTTCTAATCCTTCTTTCTCACTGCTCCATTATATTTTCTTTAAAGCAATGATCATGATCTGCAATTGTGGTAGATTTTTCTTTAACACAACTATTAACGTTTCCTTCCCTTACTGTATATTCATATTGCTCCTCTCAATAAAAAATGGAGTCTCTTCCTCTTCCCTTTGAATCTGGGCTGGTCTATGACTGGATTTGATAAATTGAATGCCACAGAGGTGACAATTTGCTGGTTTCAGGCCTAGCCTTTAAGAGGATTGATAGTTTCAACTTTCACTGTCTTGGAGCCCTACATCATCATATAAAGAGTCAAAGTAGCTTGCTGGAGAGGAGGTCCAGCCAGCTCTCAGCTGCTCCAGTCACATAAGTGAGACAACAGTCATGCGGGTAAAGTAATTTTGGACATTCCAGCTCTCAATCAAGCTCCCTAATGAATGTACCACAATGAAAAGCCACAGTCAACATGGTATGGAACAGAAGAATTACCTTGCTGAGACCAGCCAACCCACAAAATCTTGATAAATAATATATTGTTGTTGTTTTAGATCAGTAAGTTCCAGAATGGTTTGTTTTGTGGAAAGGGATACTTGATACAAAATGTGGTCCTGGAAGTGGGTTGCTATCATAACAAAAGCAGCTTTCTCCTTGGAATGGGTGGTAGGCAGAGGCTAGACGGGTTGCATGGAGACTCTTACTAGATGCTGGAAAAACAGTGAGGAAAACCGCCATTGGGTACAGAAAGAACAGCAAAATTTTGGTAACAATGTCACCCAAAATAACATGATAGATAGGAAATGTACCGAGTAAGACTGTGAAGGTTGCTGAGAAAATTTCCTGAAAGAATGTTAGGTGTCATTTGCTTTAAGTATAATCATGTATGATGAGATATTGTAAGAAAATGGAGGTAAAAAAGAAACTCTTTAATTTTCAAGCAGAACTTAAAGGAAATATAGAAGGCTCAGAAGAGTCTCTCCAGCTGGCCAAAAAATGCCAGAGGTAAATGACCTCGGGGGGCGGGGGGAATCAAATCCAGGGTGCTATAAAATATGACCTCAAGGTCAAAGGGTAGGATCTAATTAAGGATGCAGCTGTAAGATCCTTTGTTAAGACCTCAGAAAAAGTTAAGATGGTGTCTTGTAGATGCTCCTCTTAGACAGGCAAAGGGCTTCTAAGAAGATGAAGGACATTCTTCCCAGAATTCTAAATTTCTTGAAGTAGAGATCTGTCTCCAAAGGATATGAGTTTGGGGGCGTGAACCTGTATAACATTTATAGAAAGTCATCAATGTCAACTGTCAGCTTGGAGTAAAAGGGAAAGAGAGACTTCACAATGGAAACAAATGCCTCTTGGCCCCCAACCCAGCATAGTCAGGAATTAGGCTAAGAAACCTACTCAGGGACAAACATGGGCCATTTATTAGGAAAACAGAAGATGACTCATAGAGTCAGAGGGCAGAGATAAGAATTGAGAAAAACAATGGATTGGCTCATGAGAGCAGAACTGGGTCCTAATCAAAAACATGCTCTGCCCTCTGAGTCAGGGGGTATGATAAAATGTGCTCAGATATAGATTTCATAGTTTCAGTAGACCAGTGATTTCTACATGCTGTCCGTTACCACCCCAACATCTTTTGGCTGGGAATGTCTGCTGCAGTTTTCCTATCCGTGCCTCATCATGGTATGCTGGGTGTTGAGTGGGAGATGACTTGTCTATCTAGGTCATACGTCATCAGATGAGGAGGAGCTGTGCCTGAAGAGCCCCATCCACATCTAGACTTGACGTAGATGACAAGATCCAGAACTTAAAGCTGATGCTTTAACGAGATGAAACTTTGGGGAGAGGAGGGGGGAAAGATGGCGGAGCAGTAGAGGACCCTATTTCAACTGGTCCCCGGAATTGAGCTGGATATCTACCAGACCACTCTGAGCACCCAAGAAACCAGCCTGAGATGTAAGAAGATCTGGATCTCTACAAACAGAATATAGCAGGCAGTTGGTTTTGAGGTACGAAGTGGAGAGCCGTGATTCTGCGGGCAGATATCGGAGGATAAACGGCAGCAGGCGGGTGCCTGGACGTGGGGATCCTACACCGCCGGTGAGTGACAGCCTCGCACGCTGCGGAAGGGGCACAGACTCGCAGACCAGTAGCGTCGGGAAAGGACTTTAGGGCAGCCCGCGGGGTGGAAAACAAGACCGGCGGGGTCGTGCGCTCAAGAACCACAGCCCCCCGGACAGAAACCCAGAGCGACGGTCGCGTGCACACGAACTGCAGCCTCCGAGACAGAAACCCGGTGCGCCAGGGTCGCGCCAGTGAACTGCAACCCCCGGGGTAGAAACCCCAAGCGTCGGAGTCGAGCACACGCGAACTCCAGTCCCCGGGACAGAAACCCAGAGTGGTGGAGTCGCGCGTGCGTGAACTGGGAGCAGCTGGTGGTTTTAGAAGCACAAAGGGCAGAGACGTGCCCCAAACTGGAGGCAGGACTGGGAGCGCTGCGAAGGGTCACACAACCCAGGACGCTGCAGTTTATACCAGCATGGACAGAAACGGAGACAGTGTGGCCTGGAGAGCTCACTGAAGAACAGACTGCGGTCTCTCTGAGGCAGAGGGTTGGAAAGATCAAGGAAAACAGGCCAACACCCCGGCATGTAATAGTAAAACTTGCAAATCTTAGAACCAAGGAAACCATCTTAAGGGCAGTTAGGGGGAAGAGATTCCTTACGTACAGAGGGAGGAACATCAGAATAACGTCAGACCTATCCACAGAGACCTGGCAAGCCAGAAAGGCCTGGCAAGACATATTCAGGGTACTAAATGAGAAGAACATGCAGCCAAGAATACTTTATCTGGCAAGGCTTTCATTTAGAATGGATGGAGAGATGCAGAGCTTCCACGACTGGCAGAAGCTGAAAGAATATGTGACCACTAAGCCAGCCCTGCAAGAAATATTAAGGGGGGTTCTATAGAAGGAGAAAGACCCCAAGAATGATATACAACAGAAATTTACAGGGACAATCTATAAAAAACAACATCTTCACAGGCAACATGATGACAATTAATTCATATCTTTCAGTAATCACTCTCAACGTGAATGGCCTAAATGCTCCCATAAAATGGCACAGGGTTGCAGATTGGATAAAAAGACAGGACCCATCCATGGGGTGCCTGGGTGGCTCAGTCGTTAGGCGTCTGCCTTCAGCTCAGGTCATGATCCCAGGGTTCTGGGATCGAGCCCCTCATCGGGCTCCCTGCTCTGCGGGAGTCCTGCTTCTCCCTCTCCTACTCCCTCTGCTTGTGTTCCCTCTCTCGCTGTCTCTCTGTCAAATAAATAAATAAAATCTTTAAAAAAAAAAAGGCTTTAAAAAAGACAGGACCCATCTATATGCTGTCTACAAGAGACTCATTTTGAACCTAAAGATACATCCAGACTGAAAGTGAAGGGATGGAGAACCATCTTCCATGCCAGCGGACCTCAAAAGAAAGCTGGGGTAGCCATTCTTATATCAGACAAATTAGATTTTAAACTAAAGTCTGTAATAAGAGACACAGAAGGACACTATACCATTCTTAAAGGGTCTATCCAACAAGAAGATCTAACAATTGTAAATATCTATGCCCCCAACATGGGAGCAGCCATCTACATAAGCCAACTGTTAACCAAAATAAAGAGTCATATTGATAACAATACGTTAATTTTAAGAGATCTCAATACTCCACTCTCAGCAATGGACAGATCATCTAAGCAGAAAATCAACAAGGAAACAAGAGCTTTGAATGATACATTGGACCAGATGGACCTCATAGATATTTACAGAACAGTCCACCCTAAAACAACAGAATACTCATTCTTCTCGAGCACACATGGAACTTTCTCCAGAATAGACCACATACTGGGTCACAAATCAGGTCTCAACCAATACCAAAAAAATGAGATTATTCCCTGCATATTCTCAGACCACAATGCTCTAAAACTGGAACTCAATCACAAGAAAAAATTTGGCAGAAATTGAAACACTTGGAAGCTAAAGACCACTCTGCTCAAGAATGTTTGGGTCAACCAAGAAATCATGGAAGAACTTAAACAATTCATGGAAACCAATGAGCATGAAAACACATCGGTCCAAAACCTATGGGATACTGCAAAGGCAGTCCTGAGGGGGAAATACATAGCCATCCAAGCCTCACTCAAAAAAATAGAAAATCCCGAATTCACCAACTAACTCTACACCTTAAAGAACTAGAGAAAAAGCAACAAATGATGCCTAAGCCACGCATTAGAAGAGAAATAATTAAAATTAGAGCAGAAATCAATGAATTAGAAACCAGAAACACAGTAGATCAGATCAAAGAAACTAGAAGTTGGTTCTTTGAAAAAATTAATAAGATTGATAAACCACTGGCCAGACTTATCCAAAAGAAAAGAGAAAGGACCCAAATTAATAAAATTATGAATGAAAGGGGAGAGATCACGACTAACACCAAGGAAATAGAAACAATTATTAGAAATTATTATCAACAACTATATGCCAATAAACTGAGCAATCTGGATGAAATGGAGGCCTTCCTGGAAACCTATAAGCTGCCAAGACTGAAACATTTAGAAATTGACAACCTGAATAGGCCAATAACCAGTAACGAGATTGAAGCACTGATCAAAAAACTCCCAAAAAACAAGAGTCCAGGGCCTGATGGATTCCCTGGGGAATTCTACCAAACATTCAAAGAAGAAATAATACCTATTCTACTGAAGCTGTTTCAAAAAATAGAAACAGAAGGAAAACTTCCAAATTCATTCTATGAGGCCAGCATTACCTTAATCCCCAAACCAGGCAAAGACCCCATCAAAAAGGAGAATTTCAGACCGATATCCCTGATGAATATGGATTCCAAAATCCTCAACAAAATCCTAGCTAATAGGATCCAACAATATATTAAAAGGATCATCCACCATGACCAAGTGGGATTTATCCCCGGGATGCAAGGGTGGTTCAACATTCACAAATCAATCAGTGTGATAGAACACATTAATAAGAGGAGGGAGAAGAACCATATGGTCCTCTCAATTAATGCAGAAAAAGCATTTGACAAAATACAACATCCTTTCCTGATTAAAACTCTTCAGAGTATAGGGATAGAGGGAACATTCCTCAAGTTCATAAAATCCATCTATGAAAAACCCACAGCGAATATCATCCTCAATGGGGAAAAGCTGAGAGCCTTTCCCTTAAGATCAGGAACACGTCAAGGTTGCCCACTCTCACCACTGTTCTTCAACATAGTACTAGAAGTCCTAGCAACAGCAATCAGACAACAAAAAGAAATAAAAGGTATTCAAATTGGCAAAGAAGAAGTCAAACTCTCTCTTCTCGCAGACGACATGATACTTTATGTGGAAAACCCAAATTACTAGAACTCATATAGCAATTCATTAATGTGGCAGGATACAAAATCAATGCACAGAAATCAGTTGCTTTCTTACACACTAACAACACAACTGTAGAAAGAGAAATTAAAGAAACGATTCCATTTACAATAGCACCAAGAACCATAAGATACCTCAGAATAAACCTAACCAAAGAAGTAAAGGATCTATACTCTAGGAACTACAAAACACTCATGAAAGAAATTGAAGAAGACACAAAAAGGTGGAAAAATATTCCATGCTCATGGATCGGAAGAATAAATATTGTTAAAATGTCTATGCTACCCAGAGCAATCTATACCTTCAATGCCATCCCAATCAAAATTCCAATGACATTTTTCAAAGTGCTGGAACAAACAATCCTAAAATTTGTATGGAATCAGAAAAGACCCCGAATCGCCAAGAAAATGTTGAAAAAGAAAAACTAAGCTGGGGGCATCACGTTGCCCGATTTCAAGCTATATTACAAAGCTGTGATCACCAAGACAGCATGGTACTGGTACAAAAACAGACATACAGACCAATGGAACAGAATAGAGAACCCAGATATGGACCCTCAACTCTATAGTCAAATAATCTTTGACAAAGCAGGAAAAAACATGCAATGGAAAAAAGTCTCTTCAATAAATGGTGCTGGGAAAATTGGACAGCCACATGCAGTAGAATGAAACTCGACCATTCTCTAACACCATTCACAAAGATAAACTCTAAGTGGATGAAAGACCTCAATATGAGACAGGAATCCATCACAATCCTAGAGGAGAACATAGGCAGTAACCTCTTTGACATCGGCCACACCAACTTCTTTCAAGATACATCTCCAAAAGCTAGTGAAACAAAAGCAAAAATGAACTTTTAGGACTTCATCAAGATAAAAAGCTTCTGCACAGCAAAGGAAACAGTCAACAAAACAAAGAGGCAACCCACAGAATGGGAGAAGATATTTGCAAATGACATATCAGATGAAGGGCTGATATCCAAAATCTATAAAGAACTTCTCAAATTCAACACCCAAAAAACAAACAATCAAGTCAAAAAGTGGGCAGACGAGATGAACAGACACTTCTCTGAAGAAGACATACAGATGGCTAACAGACACATGAAAAAATGTTCATCATCATTAGCCATCAGGGAAATCCAAATCAAAACCACACTGAGATACCACCTTACACCAGTTAGAATGGCCAAAATGGACAGGGAAAGAAACAACAAATGTTGGAGAGGTTGTGGAGAAAGGGGAATCCTCTTACACTGTTGGTGGGAATGCAAGTTGGTACAGCCAGTTTGGAAAACAGTGTGGAGGTTCCTCAAAAATTTAAAAATAGAGCTACCCTATGACCCAGCAATTGCACTACTGGGTATTTACCCCAAAGATACAGAGGTAGTGAAAAGAAGGGCCATATGCACCCCAATGTTCATAGCAGCGATGTCCGCAATAGCCAAACTGTGGAAAGAACCGAGATGCCCTTCAACAGATGAATGGATAAAGAAGATGTGGTCCATATATACAATGGAATATTACTCAGCCATCAGAAAGGATGAATACCCAACTTTTACATCAACATGGATGGGACTGGAGGAGATGATGCTAAGCGCAAATAAGTCAAGCAGAGAAAGTCAATTATCATATGGTTTCACTTATTTGTGGAACATAAGGAATAACATGGAAGACATTAGGAGAAGGAAGGGAAAATGGGCGGGGGAATTGGAGGGAGAGATGAACCAGGAGAGACTATGAACCTGAGAAACAAACAGGGTTTTAGAGGGGAGGGGGGAAGGGTGATTGGTTAGCCCGGTGATGGGTATTAAGGAGGGCACGTACTGCATGGAGCACTGGGTGTTATATGAAAACAATGGATCGTGGATCACCACATCAAAAACTAATGATGTATTGTATGGTGACTAACATAACATAATAAAATTTAAAAAAAAGAAACTTGGGGGAGAGAAAGTGAAAATATTTTGTACAGGGGAGGGATGTGAATTCTTGATGTAGATTGTTTTCAGAAGATGGCTGCCAGGATTCCTCACAATTGTTGACACATACTCTACTCCTCCATCAAAAGTAGAGTCTGTTCTCCCTTCTGTTGAAACTGGACTGCTGTTTGACTCATTTTAACCAACAAAATATACAAGAGTGCCTGGGGCAGTTATGGGCCGAGCCCTTAAGAGGCCTGGCAGCTTCTGCTTCCAGTCTCTTGGAGCCCTGAAGCACTACAGAAGAAGTTCACCTACTCTGACGGAGAGGAGGCCCATCCAGGTGCCAGCCCTCCAGCTAGCCCAGTTGAGGCAATAGACATATAGGTGATACTATCTTGGATGTTCTAGCCCACTAAAGCCCTCAGCTAAATGCAGACATAGGAGTAACTCCAACAAAACCACATGAAGCAGAAAAGTCACCTAGCTGAGCCAAATCAAAACAAAGAATTTCAAGAAATAACAATTTGTTATCTCAAGCCACAAAGATCTTGAAAATTTTTAAGCAAAAATTGATAACTGATAGAGAAATTGTTTCTTTTCTTTCTTTGTTTACCTGTTATTTAAGAAAAAAATTTCCAAGATATTATGATATAAATTGTCATAAAGGTAAAATATTAATTTATATTCCTATATATCAGGATACTTAGTGGCATAAACAAAAACCACTTATGCCTAAGTATAAATAGATATTATGTAGCTCTCAAAACTTTCAGAAGAGCCAGATAACTAGGCTTAGAGAATATACAACATAAAACAGTAATAATGTGATATTTATTTTATGTATATTTATATTCTAGGTACTTGATATTTTCTGATATTATTGGAAATACTGTCTTATTAGTTACTTTTTCTAGTGGTTTGCTTTCTAGTTACTTTTTCTAGTCACAGAAGTGACTTTTGTATATTAATCTTCTATCTATCCATATTGCTAAATTTCTCCATTACTGAAACCTTTTTTTTGTAGTGTTGTTAGGGGTTTCTATATAAATAATAGTTTCAAATAAAGACAGTTATTCCCTCCTTTCCAATC
>NC_058404.1:33829598-33883694 GCF_002201575.2 Neomonachus schauinslandi
AAAAAAAAAAAGTCAAACTCATAGAAGCAGAAAGTAGAAAGGTGGTTGCCCGAAGCTGGGATGCAGGGGGAGGACATAGAAAGGGGTTGGTAAAGGGTACAAATTTCCAGTTTTAAGATGAATAATTTCTGAGGATCTAATGTATAACATTAAATAGTGATTAAAACTAGTAACATTACATTGTGTAATTAAAATTTGCTAAGTGAGTAGAACTTAAATGTTCTTAACCTGAAAAGGTAACCATGTGAAGTGGTGGATATGTAAATAAAGTTAATGGGAAGAAGCCTTTCACAATATATACACATACCAAATTATCACATGATACATTTTATATAGCTCTCAATAATAAATAATAGTTTCAAATAAAGACAGTTATTCCCTCCTTTCCAATCCTCCTGTGTACAATTTATTTTATTTTCTTATTGTATTTGATGAGACATCAAATATAACATTAGCAAAAAAAGTGGTGATTATATCTTTTCAATGTATCACATGATACATTTTATATAGCTCTCAATTTTATTTGTCAATTATACCTCAATAAAGGGAAAAAAGAAAAGAAAGGACTTAGAAACATCAAACTTGACAATTTTTTTTCTGTTTAATCAATCAATAATTGAGAGAAATGTGTTGAAATCTCTCATTACAGTGACAATTCATCAATTTATCTCTCTAGTTTTGTCAATTTTTCTTTATATATTTAGAAGCTATTTCATTAAATTCATCATTGTTTTAAAATGCCATTGTTTAAAATATCTTTTTGAATGACTGAAATGTTTTTGTTTTAGCATCCTTAGTAATTCCTTTTTTTTTAATTTTTGGACATCAGTGTGATTTGCATTTTTTCATATCATAGTGATTGACTAAGTCTGAGCTTCAGGCCCATGCCTGGAATAAGGCTAGTATGGATAAGTAAGGGAGGATGGATGTTTTCCTAATGGAAATTAGGAATTCTGTTAAAGGCACTAAATAAATATAACAATCTCTACACCAAATTCAGGCATCTTTTTACATCTTTGGTACTACATTCTTTGTCCAGGGTCCCTCCTTCCTTGGAATTAGAAACCATATTTAAGTGCAATATGGCCTATACAACTTTTATTTCTGGATCTGCACTTAAGTGGGATGATCTGAGGCGAGTTGCGGTAAGAACTGGTTCTTTTTCTTCTTCTAGTTTCCCTAAGCTGCAACAATTAAGATCATAAAATGTATTGCTCTTTCAAGAGTATTACTCCAGATGCTTAAATTGGAGGAAAATAAGACTTCCTCAATTTTAAAAACTAATCATAAAGGAAATGTAGTAATTGGTCTCTAAATCCTCCTTGACAGATATCAAGCAGAACTCACTGTTTACATACACTTACATTTATTTATTTCACTAAATTCTCTATCTAATGCAGTTTTCTTTTATCAGTCTAAAAATTCTGAAAAGTTATGGACAGCAGAAGTGTGTTTAATCTTACCATCCAAGTAGGATCATTACCAGATGACAGATTTCCCAACTTTTTCTAAACACACTAATATGCCTTCTGATAGGAGAAACATGAAGGAAAATAGCAGAAATCCCATTAAGCCTGGGAAGAAAAATAATGAGCAAAATCTAACCATCTAGACAGCTTTCAATTAAGATCAAAGCCAGCTTCACCCCATGTTTTAGGTTTCACAGAATCATATAAACCTAGGGCTTCAGTTTTTAGAATCAGAGATCTATAAAATTAACATAAAGAATTGAAATAGAAAATGACAGACTCAGAATAAGCTTTCTCTTTCCCACAAGTCGGTATTACAAGAGCCACTTCAATAATTTTCTAGATCCTTAAGATTCAGAATCCACAAATATTAAATGCTTACTTTGGCCCAAACATACTTCCAGCTCCCCCATTCTTTGCTGTCCTGAACACATAAATATACAGGCAGTTGCTTAAAAACTTGAGTTTGGACAATAGGAAAAATATAAGTATGTACTTTCTCCATTTTAAAGCAGTCTTGCATCTTTGTTAGAGACCGTTACAGCATCTACAGGACTCTGATCCTGATGTAAAGACATCCTCATCACAACTCCTTCCCAAGAGTGTTCTCTTTCTTATGGGAAATTTTATGATAAAACCATAGGAAAAACCACAGGGGGCACAGTAGAGCATTTCCCATGTAATTAACAAGGTGGCTGCTGTTTAATCTTGAAGAATAGGTGGAATCTGCAGAAGCATGCCTGATTATAGCCAACCCTTTGTGTAGTGATTCCCATGCTGAAGACACTTCAAACATTATGAGGTAAGAACCTGGTACTTTGTTTTATATGCTTCAATGTGGATATTATTTCTACCTCTTTTAAAATAAAGCCAGTGCAGTGGACTAAAGAGGAGAAGACATCATCTGTCACAGCACTAGGTTCATCCTATTCAAGGTTTCTGCCTTTTTTTTTTCTCCCAGAGGCTGTGAAGATGTAGGAATAAGGAAGTAAAAAATAGAGTATTCTAAGTATCTCTGTGCTTCTCCACATCCTTTCCTAAAGTTTCATATGGATACTAACTATTTAAATTGAAAAGGCAAGCATACAAATAACTGATACCTGTTCAGATAACACCATTATAAATAACATCTTTAACCCACAAAAAATAAAGATGCCATTTGTGATTGGTGAGCCCTGTTAGTAGACTTTACTTATTGGGGTTTTTCCTCCAGTAGTTCTGCTGAAATATTGTGTATCATTTGGTATAATGTGCTTGTGATTATTGGAAAGTATCTTCAAGATGACTAGAGTTGGGTTAACCGCCTTTAACTATGAGCTATCTATGAGCAGGAGCTTGACTTGTAGTAATAGCTTCAAACTATCATTGTGATGGCAATGGCATTGTGCCTAACCCAGATGAACTCCTGGTCCCCAGAGCATAGTAAACATGCATAGCTGAAGGTGATCCTACAAATAGCAAGAAACAGTTGAGAATGTATGCTCTGCATAATACAGTGCATATGAGATAGACCTTAGTTTCTTAATATGTATAATGAGAAAGTTGAATAAGATAGTCTGTGAGCTGCTTCATGTTATGGACAGAAATTCGATCTCTGTTTTTTTTTTCCTGTAATTACTGTGGTTTGAGTTTGAAGGCTAAAATATATGAAACTGTCTATTTCCTCCTCAAGAATTGGTTCCAGAAGACCACAGTCTCCTAGTACCAAGAGTTGACCTTTTCCTAGATTTCATTTACTAAATCACTAAAACAATAGCACTGTTTACTGTGTATGTTATTAAACAGAACATTTTTAGAAAACAACATAACAGTAAATTTTATGTATTGTTTTATTATGCTTACCCACATATCAGTTTAATTCTGAAATTAATTATATCGCAAAGCCATTGAATATGGCACATCACTGATGAGCATATTTGTTATTTATGTAGGGTTCTCTCTATCAAGAACTATAACCCTAATACCAGAATCATCATACAGATACTTCAATCCCATAACAAGGTATGGTAACATTCTAGTCTATCTGTTATCTTCCTCTTGTAGTCTATGGAGTTAAATGACTTATTTCATCTAAGTAATAAAACTTATTAATTTCTATAATTAATAGACCTATAGCTCTACACTCAAAAAGTTTTTTCCAATTACAGGTGAAATTTGGAGTCTCATTAAGGTTGTTAATTACTTAGGGGGACCTGGGTGGCTCAGTCGGTTGAGCGTCAAACTCTTGGTTTCAGCTCAGGTCATGATCTCAAGGTCCTGGGATTGAGCCCCACATCAGGCTCCATGCTCAGCAGGGAGTCTGCTTGAGGATTCTCTCCCTCCCCCCACTCATGTTCTCTCTCTCTTGAAAAAATAAATCTTTAAAAAAAATTGTTAATCACTTAAAAATGTAAATTCATAAAGAAGTATAGTTTCATACTTTAACAGCTGCTGCCTGAGAGTCTAACTTCCAGTCCACCTGAATCTAGGTGCTGAGATCCTTTCCTTTGGGACATTGACAGTTCTGGGCATACCCTCAACTACTGGGAGCCCCTAAAAATGAATTAGTCTGATTAGACAATCACAAGGGTTTGAGAGACAACCAGAAGCTATGTCAGGGTTGAACAATAAGGTTCAACTCCTACACAAGGCCATTTCTTCTAAACTGGGCGAGGTGGCTGTTTTATCTAATGTAGAATTTCAGGGGAAATGAAGAAAGAGAGGAATATATTCTAAATGAAAGAATAAGATAAGGCCTCGAGAAAAGACCTTAATGAGACAGAGATGAATGACTTACATAATAGAGAGTTCAAAACAGTCATAAAGATGCTCACTGAGCTAGGGCAAAGAATGGATGAAGAAAGTGAAAACTTCAACAAAGAGATGGAATATATAAGAAAGTACCAAAAAGAAGTCACAGAGCTGAGGAATTTAATAACTGAATCAAAAAATATAATAGAGGGGTTCAACAGCAGACTAGATGATGCAGAAGAATCAGCAAACTTGAAGACAGGGTAGTGGGACGCACCTAACCAGACTAGTAAAAAGAAAAAAGAATGAAATGAGTGGAGATAGCTTAAGGGACAATGTCAATTGTATTATAGGGGTCCCAGAAGGAGAAAACAAAAGAAAGGGGCAGAAAACATATGTGAAGAAATAGTGACTGAATACTTCCCTAACCTGGGGAAGAAAACAGACATCCACATCCAGGAAACAGAGAGAATTCCAAATAAGATGAAGTAAAGTGACCCACACTAAGACTCATAATCAAAGCATCAAAAGCTAAAGACAATGAGAGAATCTTAAAGTCAGCAAGAGAAAAACAACTTGTAACGTATAAGGGAACCACCATGGGGTACCTGGGTGGCTCAGTTGGTTAAGCATCTGCCCTGGCTCAGGTCCTAATCCTGGGGTCCTGGGGTGAGAGTTCTTAGGCTCTCTGCTCAGCAGGGAGCCTGCTTCTCCCTCTCCCTCTGCCTGCTGCTTCCCCAGCTTGTGCTCTCTCTCTGTCAAATAAATAAAATCTTAAAAAAAAAATTAAGTACAGATTGTTAAAAAAAAAAAAAGGGAACCACCATAATACTACTTAGCAGATTTTTTAGCAAAAACTTCACAGACCAGAAGGAAATGACCCAATCTATTCAAAATACTGAAAGAAATTTAAAAAAAGACTGCCAACCCTGAGTACTCTTATCTGGCAGTGTTGTCATGCAGAATCAAGAGAGTTTTCCATACAAGCAAAATCTAGAGGAGTTCATCATGACTAGGACTACTTTACAAGAAATGTTAGAGAAACTTCTTTTTTTTTTTTTTAAAGATTTTATTTATTTATTTGACAGAGAGAGACACAGTGAGAGAGGGAACATAAGCAGGGGGAGTGGGGGAGGGAGAAGCAGGCTTCCCGCCGAGCAGGGAGCCCGATGTGGACTCGATCCCAGGATCCTGGGATCATGACCTGAGCCGAAGGCAAACGCTTAACGACTGAGCCATCCAGGCGCCCTAGAGAAACTTCTTAAAACTGAAAGGAAAGGGCATCAATTACTAACAGGAAAAGATACAAAATTATACATCTCAATGGCAAAGGCAAATGCATCATAAAATTCAGAATAATCTAATGTTGTAAAGGTGGATTAATCACTCATGAAGCTAGTGTGAAGGTTAAAAGAAAAAAGTAGTAAAAGTAACTATAACTGTGATTCTTAGTGAGGGCTACACAAGGCCAGAAGCTATAGATTGTGATATCAAAAATAAAATGAGGGGGGATAAAAATGTAGTTTTAGAATGTCATCAAATTTAAGTACAGATTGTTATAAAAATGAGTTATATAAACCTCATAGTAACCATAAAGGAAAAACCTATAGTAGATACACAACAAGTGAAGAGAAAGGACTCTAAGATCTACAGAAACTCATCAAATCACAAAGGAAGAGAGCAAGAGAAGAAGAAAGGAACAGAGGATTTACAAAACAGCCAGAAAAAAATTAACAAATGACAATAGATACATACCTATCAATAATTACTTTAAATATAGATAGACTAAATTCTCCATTTATATTTAAAGAAAAAGGGGATATATATATAAAAAAATAAAATATATATAATATATAATAAATACATAAAAATATGCTATAAATATAATGGAATTTTGTTCAGCCATAAAAAAGGAAATTCTGCATTTTCTACAGTATAGGTGGGCCTTGAGGGAATTATGCTAAGTGTAGTAAGTCAGGGAAAGACAAATACCATATGATTTCCCTCATATATGGTACTTTAACAATTAAAAAAAAGGGGGGCACCTGGGTGGCTCAGTCGTTAAGCGTCTGACCCAATTTTGCAACTCTTACAATTTTTGTTTTAAAAAATGGGAGCGGTAGACCACTCACAATTTTTTTAAAAGCTGAATTTGTTCTTATCACTTCCACTGGCGTGGGCACAATAAATGCTTTCAAGTAAATGCTTTCAAATAAATGCAAGAAAGACGTCCATTCAGAAAAAAAACTTTGAATTGTATTTCTTCTTAATGTCTGACCTACTTTCTACCATGAAACAGGTTTTTCTGCCAAAGATCCCCAGCTGGAACTGGAATACCGGAGACAACATCATCTGCTTTGCCGAGTTAAAACTTGGCTTTATCGCCCAAGGCTGTCTGGTGCCAGGCTTGTGCACCTTTCTAACGTCTCTATTTGTTGAACAAAACAAAAAGGTGACCTTGTAAATTGTTGTTGAATCTTGGCTTTTTCCCCATATCCTTACATGTTAGGATCAGAAATAGAAAAAAAAATTGAGGAAGGCAAGAAGGCCCCAAGAAATGAGATCTGACTTCCACTTGAACTATGAGAGGATTGAGAGGTCTAGACGGAAGTCCCAGGTACTGCGCTGGCCTTGAAGAAGTTATTGATCTTATTCTTGTGTAAGAATATTTATCTGCAAAATAGAAATCATAGCTTTGCTTCCTACCTGTAGTCTACAGTGTTATGATTATAAAGGTAGAAATACTTTGAGTTATTGAAAGCAGAAATATAAATAAAAATAAAGGTTATATTATTAGTGGTAAAATCATATATTTAAATATAAATTAAATACATAATAATTGATAAATAATAAATATATTCATTGAACAAGTAACAATTAAAATCTAATTTTTCAGGTTATTTTGGGGACATTCTATACAGTAATAACAATAGTCACCACATATTGAGTACCTACTATGTCACTCATTTTAAATACATTATGTTTCCCTTTGATAATATTTCAAGGTAGAATCCCAGTAATGGGTCAGTGAAGCTAACTAACTTGGTCATATAGTGAAGTTAATGAGTAGCAGAGGTAGAATTGTCTGACCTAATGTCTTACCACTATGCTTGATGCCTGTCAGTTTTAGGTATCTACTCACAGTCTCCCACATCAGGTCCTTTGATACCTTTGAGACAAAATAAGTGGTTCAAGGGGACTGTTGGGACGACTGCTATAGCACAAAGTACAGCCTTTGAAATGCCACCCACATGTAATGTTCCAGGAAAGGTTCCAACCCTTAGCTGGACCCAGTATCGCATTGTCCAGAGGCTCTCCAGAGAGTGACCTTTCCTCTCCATTTATTAGGAGTCTACATATGCCTTCTCTTATATTCAATTTCCCTCTTGGCCTTCCTTTACACTTTATTTCCTTCATTAATAAATTTTAAAAATTTTGGGGTGCCTGGGTGGCTCAGTCATTAAGCGTCTGCCTTCAGCTCAGGTCATGATCCCAGGGTCCTGGGATCGAGCCCCGCATCGGGCTCCCTGCTCAGCGGAGAGCCTGCTTTTCCCTTTCCCTCTGCCTGCCTCTCTGCCTGCTTGTACTCTCTCTCTCTGTCAAATAAATAAATAAAATCTTAAAAATAAATAAATAAATAAATAAAATAAATAAATAAATAAATTTTAAAAATTTTTAGATCTTTTTTGGTTTTGTCCCTGGTACTATCTAAAACAAAACAAAACCAAAACAAACAAACAAACAAACAGCAAAAAAAAAAATATGAAAGATGCTCTGGTCAGCAAAATGCTAGCTGGAAAAGATGGAATTCTTCTGTAATTCCTTCTGTGAATGTGAGGAAATATCATACACAGATAAATAGAGATGACCATCAGGCAGTAGGAAATGAGCCTTGATGCTGCTATAATGAACCTGCTTTAGCCTTCTCTTCCTGCTCACTGTGTATGGCCTTGAAAAGTGCTTGTGAGGAAATTGTCTCTGCCTGTGCTGTGTACTTAGAAAGTGCAAGATAACTGTTCTGCCAGATTGTTATACATGTATACATGTACAGTGACTTGCTTGGGCTCTTATGGAGTCTCCAGCCAAGACAATGGAATTTGTAAACTGTCACCACTCTGGGGGTTTGAATCCATCACTTTTCACCAAGTCTCAAGGACAGGGATGTTTGAGAGGGTGCTTCCAAAACGTTAATTGTGCTTACAAATCCCCTGGGAGTCTGGTTAAAATGCAGATTCTGATTCCAGAAGTCTGAGTGGGGCTTCATTTCTGAAAAAATCTCCCGGGGTGTCCAGGCTGCTGGTCTATGGACACTTTAAAGACTGGAAAACATTAACAAGAGTGAACGATAGTCGTATCATAGTATATACAGTCTACATAGTAACAAGATAACATCCATCGTGATGACTCTGATTTTCATCTCCTTGGCTGGAGAAAGTAAATGGAATGAGAGCTCTCTATGAAGACTTCATGTCTTTCATGGAAATAGAGGAGGAAGAAATTTAAAACTAACCGTATATTATGTTGTTGTTCTTTCTGTGTAATCTAAAGTTGTAACCATCTCACTGAAGATGGTCATCTGTCAATATTCATCATAAGAAGGCTTTTGGGGGGTGCTTGGGTGGCTCAGTCAGTTGAGCAGCTGCCTTCAGCCCAGGTCATGATCCCAGGGTCCTAGGATGGCGTCCCTCATTGGGCTCCTTGCTCAGCAGGAGCCTGCTTCTCCCTCTCCCTCTGCTTGCCACTCCCTCGCTTGTTCTCTCTCTCTCTCTCTCTCTCTCTCTCTGTCAAATAAATAAATAAATAATCTTAAAATTAAAAAAAGAAGACTTTTGGGATATAGGAATTGTGAGAGATTTGTGGTTACAATAATTTTTTTTTTTTTTTTTTGGAAGTGAAGTCTAAAACCCACTTTCAGAAATCCTAAACTAGGCAAGGACAGGGTAAGATTTTTTTAATGCTATACTCATAGCTCTGGTGTTTTAGATTCTGTAATAAACAATTAACTTAGGATTAACAGCTAGGACTCCAGTGTCTTATGATTGAATTTTCTTGAATTAGACACTTACTTTCTCTGTCAGTTTCTGCATCAGTAAAATGAGAGTTATTCATCTCCTAACCTGATTTTTCTAAGTATTACATTAATATCTGTAAAACTTCCAAGTACTCAGATTCAAGACCTTGGATCAGTGATATGTGTTTCAACTATATTAATTATATGGTGAGAAATTATAGTCCAAAAAGCATTTCCAGTTGCGTTAGGCTTAAACTTAGATTAGATCTACACCAACTGACATACTTGAGCTCCCTGATTCTACTATCTAAATCCAAAATCCATCTTATCGTCCTGTTTCCCTTTCTGATCTTTAAAAAATGAACACAGTAAGGCATCTCCATTTCTATCATTTTTTTGCCCTCTTTCAAAAACTGAAACATTTACATTAGAAGCAGTAAGCCCATTTTTTTATTTATGGGGACTTGAATAGGGGCTCCCAGTGAAGTGAGTGCTCCTCAATAGAGAAATTTAAGAAAGTGGGTGGGAGAAGATAGGAGATTCAGCTGAATCTTGGAAAGGGGATTGTAGGGCGAGTGCCTGGATTGCTTGATACAAGTAGTCCTTTTTTGTAAGGCAGGATATTTGTGTGTGTGTGTGTGTGTGTGTGTGTGTGTGTGTGTGTGTTGTGTTGTGTTTTCTAAACCACAGGCTGGCCATCTGAGGAGTATTTCTGAACTGGCCTTAACCCTCCACAGCCAAAGTGTTTCAGAGCTTATAGAAATTCCAGACATTCACCTGGGATTCTGGGCTTTAAGAGGAGCCTGCCCTTCCTCATCAGAGCAGTGTGGTGGGGGTCTCATGGCAGCAGATGGGGGGAGAATGATGAGGATGAATGGAGAGTATAACAAAATTCTGAGTTCTTACACAAATATCAGAGACGAGTTACCCAACAGGCCACATCCCCTACAGGCTGTATTTAGCCTTTTTGAGAGATATCCTTCTCCCTCTCATCTCCCTTTTCTCTAGAAACCTACTGCTGTCCCTGATTTTTATATTCTCATTTCCATTTATCAAGATGGCTCTTTAAGTTCATTTGAAGCTATGAAGAGTTCTGATACTGGGCAGATGCCTTGAATGTTTTTTCTTTGTGGTGTATGGCTAGTCAATAGAAAACTTAATATGTTTTAAAAAAATCTTGAACAGCCATATCTATGGAGGGACAACTTAGATTCCATATTATCCTTCTCTTACTGACTCAAAAACCAGTCTACCTTGCTGAAATTATAAGGAGAAGAATTCCAGTTTCCAGCAAGGAGTCTTGAATGCCATCTGGGTAGAAATCAAGTCATGATACTTTCACTTCATTCTGAACTCTCTAGTGTAAATAGTTGAGGTATATGGTAGAATTTTAGCTCTGCCTTTGACGTTTTTTCAGTTAACCACTAGGACAAATCTCCGTTCTATGACCTAAGCACAATGGGTGCTGGTTTGCTGCTTAGCAGGATATACAACTTGAATTATAACATCCCTTATTCCATATCAGTGTGCTACATGTGGCATGATTATGTATTCCAGGTTTCTCCTAAACAGCCCTGGCAAAAATATTTCTTTAATGGCCTGAAGAACAAAATCCTGACTCAACGTCTCTCTGATGACTTTGCTGGAATGAGTTTTCCTGAAGTTTCCCGGTAAGTTAAGAGAAATACTTTCCTCTTTCTTCATGCAATGATATTCTTTCAACAATGTTCATTGGGGGGTCACTGTGGGCCAGGCTCCATGATAAACACTGAAGGTGTAAGAATAAACAAGTCTGTATCTCTGCAATTTAGAAGATTGTAGTCTATGTGGGACAATTTCATATCTGTCACAGACATACTTTAGAATGGTTTCACATACATTTGGGAGGCTCTTCCTCTGCTGAGGTACTAATGTCTTCCCAGGCACAGAGCACACAGTATTGGTCATATTCTTATAAATTAGCACCCTGCTATCTTCTTTCCTCACAATTACTTGTCTTCCTTCCTAGGCTCTGTTTTGTGAAGATGGGACTCATGCTGATAGCCATCGAACACAAATCCATGTTTCATGGTTACTGGTACCAATGAGACTTTGAATCTCTTCAGTTTTTTAAAGGAGAATCTTTATGATTAAGACTTTTCCAAAAATGCAGCCATAGCTAAACTTTTGCCTTTTGTTGAGAGCCAGCCTGTTGGGCACCCGGTCTGCTGTGGTGCACTTAGTACTGTCTCTAATGATTGGGGTTAGAATCTAATGATTGGTGTTAGAATGGTTACCCTAGTGGGTAGACAGGTGCTTTGCCTTTGTTCCCATGGCCCTCCCCAAATTCTCTTTCATAAGCAGGGGAGAGAAGAAATGGTCACCTTCTCAGATCTGTTCCTTTTAATTTATTACTAGATCTTGTAAGTCTTGACCATGAAATAGTACTATGAAAAGAATTATGACAAAAAATGCTCCCACCAACTGTAGCTTTAGAAACTAAGCTACAAAATATGGCAAAATGGGAATTTCACCTACCGGACAAAGTCTGTTATTGGTAGGGTAGATAAAAGAAAGAAGCAACATTATTAGAACATTGGAATTTCTTGAGAACCCATAATGGATAATACGAGAAGTAAGATAATTTATAATGTAATAAAAAAGAAAATCCAGGAAAAACAGCGAATTAGCTACAATGATATATATAGAGAGAAAAAATGCTGAAAAATAAGAAAAACTGAGGGGTTAAATGGGATGGGGAACAAGAAAGACTATTATATTGGCTTATGTATGATTTTTAGTGGAAAACTAAGTTGAATTAAATTGGAATCAACAGACTAAATTCTGATCCTGATTATGACTCACTAGCTCCATGGTGTTGGAGAAACATCTATTCTCTGGGAAATGAGGAAGTCATGTTAATACCTGAGACCCTTTCTAGCTCTAAAACTGACCTTATCAGGAGCCTTAGAATTATAGGGAAATAGTCAAAATTCAACAAGTTTGAATGATACCAGATGGACTACAAAGGAACAATTTTATATGAAATTTTGGAAAGAAGAAAAATCGAAGTAGACATTTTACAAAATATATCTGGGCAAAAGAAGTCAGTGGGGTACTGTACAAAGGAAGTCACTAAGGAGAGAATAACAAATAGTATTGTCTGGCTGGCTAAATTCTATTTAACAATCCTGCCGTGGTCAAGAAAATATCAGAATCTAAATCTGTGCACAAATGGTCTCTCTGCCAGAAATAGGTCACCATAAAAAGGATGGAGTCTTAGAACCATAAGCCAGGCAGTTTGGGTTTTAGACTGGCCCAGAACTTGGCCTTCAGCAACATGGACTATGGAATGGAATTATTTGCAAAGCTTTAAAGGCATATAGATTCCAAAATCCCACTCTGAATTTTACAAAATCAAAATCTGGAAGGGTGGGACAAGAGAATTTTTAAAGTCCCCATGATATAGTCAGTTTTTTCACTGGTATTTGTAAACTACTGCACCAAATGCTCTTGAGGTCCTTTCTAATTTTAGCATCCTAGATTTCTTTAAACTTCATTAGGATGACTATGGGACTTCGCAGACTAGAAACACAAACATTTATTAGGCAACTAATTTCCACATATATTCAAGATATCCTGGTGCTGTTTGTACCTAGCACATATGTACCCCTAATGAAAGAGGAACCTGATACAAATTACGTTTAACTTTGGTTTCTCACCGAAGAGTCAGGTGAATTAAAAAGATTAAATCCTGATTTGGATAATAACAGTCATTTACATGATTGCTAGTTCATGACCAACAGTGCTACAGCACTTCACTTACATAAATTCTTGAATCTCTACAACAATGGGTACAATTCTTAGTCCCATTTTACAGAGCAGGAAGATGATGCCCAGAAAAGTTAAATAATTTTCCCAAACTCACATCAGTGCCAAGTGGCAGAGCCAGCATCTGAACTCAGCATGACTCCGGGGGTGGTGATTCTGATCACTATGTTGTACTAAATCTACCACAGCCATAAGTGGAAGGAAAATAGGGCATCTCAGTGGCTGGGGTTTAAACTAGTATACAGAAAAACTGGAGGGGAAACCCATCGGTTCTTACCTTTTATTTTCTCTTCTAACTGATACACTTGAACAGACTTTAAAACTTGGAAAAGCCCAGGCCGCCTGGGTGGCCTAGTTAAGCATCCAACTCTTGATTTCAGCTCAGGTCATGATCTCAGGGATGTGAAATGGAGCCCCACATCAGGCTCCAAGCTAGGTGAAGCTTGCTTAAGATTCTCTCTCTCCCTCTGCCCCTCCCCCTGCTTATGTGCTCATGCTCTCTCTCTCCTCTCTCTCAAATAAATAAGTAAATAAATATTTTAAAAAACTTGGAAAAGCCTTTGACAATCATAAGGATTTGTCTTAGGGAATAATTTATCATCTGCTAAGAGATAAAGCTAGATCTGACCCTAGTCAGATAATGTTCTAAGTTTGTTCCAGTAGCGAACATTATCTAGAGAGCAACTGGCCATGATCCATGAAGAGGATATCAAGCCAGTTTGGAAAAATCTTCAAAGGGAGTTCACCTCTTCTTTCAAATACAACCACAGCTATTATTGTGACTGTATCTTCATAACTAAATATTTAATATGAGTTCAGAGGACACTCCCTTAAAAATAAGAGATACGAAGATACAACTAAGTTTATGCTTGCAAGCTAGTGAACATCAGCCAATGATACTGGGGTGGGGGCACGAATCCGTGTTCTTTTCCTTTCAAAGTTAAAAGTATTTATTCTGCTCATTAGTATCAGTCAGTAAACATTTGGAAAATGCCATCCAATGTCTCAGATAATAAACTACCTCAATACAGGGGCGCCTGGGTGGCTCAGTCGTTAAGCATCTGCCTTCGGCTCAGGTCATGATCCCAGGGTCCCTGCATCAGGCTCCCTGCTCCGCGGGAAGCCTGCTTCTCCCTCTCCCACTCCCCCTTCTTGTGTTCCCTCTCTCGCTGTCTCTCTCTCTGTCTAATAAATTAAAAAAATTTTTTTAAAAATAAAATAAACTACCTCAATACAGCCTCAACCCAGCTACTCAGCATCTTTCTACTCTTGACGTAGTGTGGAAGAGATTTTGTGGTACAACCCTTTTTATTTTTGTAAGGCTCTTACACTCACAAGTTACTTTGGAGTACCCTAACAACAGAATAACTTTGCCAAAATTAAGACTTGACTTCTTTCCAGTGTTAATATGAAAGGAGTGTTTTAAGGGAGTAAAGGAGTACTTTTACCATGAGCAAATGAAGTGATGGTAGTTTCAAGGTTATAAGACCTCATCGTGTTGGAGGTCTGAATTTAAGGTAATAAAAATGGGATAGCCTGACAAACATAGGAATAAATGTGAGGAATTCAAATAGTCGTAATATAGTACTGCATCAAGGAGTATCATGGGTGAAATTTGTAAGATGTCATTTTCAAACACACAAACCATGTGGAAAGAGAACATCAAAGTGTTCATATAGAATAGAAACAATTCATGTGGTTCCTGATCTCAGAAATCTGGCAATCAAGATAGAAAAAAAAATGAAGTCAAAAGAAATATGCAAATTCAAAAATTGCATAGGCAAATAAAAGGAACTTTTGAATCCAGCTGGTTAACTAGACATAATTTAATTTTAAAGGGCAAGTAGCCTAAGGATAAACACCACTACTATGACCATAAGACTTGGAACCATGTGGCCATGGCATTGGGTAGCCTTAATTAGCAAGGCTTCGTGCATCTGAGTTGGTTTAATGATTTCAGATTCAAAACACAGTCCAGGGAGGAGCTCACCCTTAGCTCAGCTGTGTGCAGCTCAGCAATCATGTTGTGACCTTACTCCCTTCTGGATATTTAGCACCAATCAAAGATATATAATCAAATGTGGTTTTTCTACTGTGTTTGGCAGTAAAAGGGGATGGAGTCTTATTAACTCTACAATTTAGAGAATCCATTGGTAATGACAGAATGAAACAACAAATATTGCCACAGAAATTAAAGGGGAAAATTACTGTATTTTTATTTTCTGTTTCCAGTGGTCTGCTACTAAATCCACCTGCACAAGTTAGGCTGCGTAAGAACACACTAGGATTCTTTATTGCTGAATCTACAAAAGAAGTCATAAGGTAATTTTTTTATTACTTTATGGGGAGAAAGTCCTAAAGCAAATGCAACTTAATGGCAGACAAACTGAGTCAGCACCATGCTTCCTTAGTGTTAAGCTTCATATAAGTCATTCTTGATTTGCTTTCATTGTCCAGAGCCTCCTTTTACTGTGCCACCTGTCACAGTGATATCTTTGCTCCTGAGCTAATTGGAAAATGTAGCTGCAAAGCCAAGAGCCATCGACACTTCCCAGGTAACTGCACTTTATATCTGGTTGCCCTCAACCCAGCTTCTTGGGGCATGGCCAAAGAAAGAGGAGAAGTTCTATCTCTTAAAAGATAATACCCATTTGAACTTGGCCAAGAAGTGGCAGATATTTCCCCAAACTGGGCATACAAGACCTGAGAATCAGTCTTGTAGAGCTGGAAGAAATCTTGCTAGGTATCTAGTTAGACTTCTTCACAGGCCAAGCAAATGAGTACCGAAAGAGATTCAGTGATGTTCAAAGTCAAGAGCCAATTGGAGGCACCCCTCAACTCAATACTAGACCTGCTGACTTTCAGCCCATTGCTTTGCACTCCATCACAATGGTCTTCCCATCTTCAGTCTCAAAGGTCAGCCTGTATCTGACTGCTTGGTTGGCCACAAAGCTACCTCATGACCACTTTTTAAAAAAAAAAAAAGATTTTATTGAGCTATGTTTATTTGACAACATTGTGTAAATTTAAGGTGTGCTATATATTGATTTATTTATATTGCAGTATGGTTGCCACTCTAGTGTTAGCTAACACTTCTATTTTGTCACATAATTATCATTTCTCCTAGTGCTGGGAACAGTACCATTCCTTAAGTACTCTGCCTACTGAATGGATTGTAGGGGATTTAAAATTTACTCATTCTGACACAGTGATGAGGAAATGTAATTTTTTCTCTTGTCTCTAAGTGAACTCAATAGCTTACCAACAACCTTACCCTAGAGCAGCAAAAGAGAAATTGTCTCAAGCCTTCATGATAACTTCTTCTCCTATAGTTTAAAACTTAGTCTCTTCCAAGTACTTTAAGATTCTATGGGTAAAATCCTAGTGTTTCAGCATTTAAACTTAATTCAAAATTTGAATTTCCTATCAGGACTATTCTTATCTCTAAGGTACTTATTCTTTTCTTCTTCCCAGTATTATATTTAAATGTAGGAGTAAATTTGCTCAACATCATGGTTATTGGGTTTTTGTTTGTGGGTTTTTTTTTTTTTTTGAGAGTTAGAGAGCAAGCATGAGGGGAGGGTGGGGAGAGGGGCAGAGGGAGAGGGAGAGGGAGAGAGAGAATCTTAAGCAGACTCCACACCCAGTGTGGAGCCCCACTTGGGGTTTGATCTACCAACCCTGAGATCATGACCTGAGTCTAAATCAAGAGTTGGACACTTAACTGACTGAACCACCCAGGCACCCCCATGGTTCTTATACTTGACAGCAAGATACCCTTTCATACAAGTCCTTCCTGGTTCCTGAGGTACCTCATTCCCTTGGTAAGTGTCAGTTTCTGTGACCTCTCCATCAGTAAACAGTCACAGTTCTTCCTGGCTTTGAGTCACCCTCTGTCATTTGTTACTGAAATTCATCATCCCTGCCATACACAGCCTTTGGTTTTGAGGTCAGCAAAGCCCCTTTTCCTGTACTCCTGGTCTTTTCATTCCATATGTTCTTTTGGCCCCTCAGCTGTTTGGGAATTTTCAGTCTCCTGGTGTATATACATGCATGTCAGAAGGTGGGAGCCCTCTCAGGCCTTCTCTCTGCTTAAACCCACCTGCTGCCTTGTCTCCTCCTCCATAGTCATCTTACATTGTTACCAAATACTCTTCTAAGCACCCTTCATCGATGAAAATCCATATGAAAATGGAAAACACATCTCTCATTTTTCCCCCTTGCACACCACTAAAGCTATCATATTTTCCTTGTCCATCCACCCCTCACCAACCTGAAACACAAGTTGTGTGTGTTGGTGGGGGCGGGGGGTGGGGAGTGGGCTAGGTCCTTTCTGAGAGATCCTGGCTCTAACATTTTTATATTTCAATAGCTTTATTAAGATATAATTTAAATACCATGAAATAAATACTTTTAAAGCATACAATTCAATGGGTTTTAGTGTGCAAACAGATTTGTGCAACCAGGACTACAATTTTAGAACATTTTCCATAACTCAGAAAGGAACTCCATACCCAGTAGTGGTTACTGCCCATTCTCTTCTGTCCACACCCCTGGCAACCACTAGTCTACTTTCTGTGTCTATAGATTTGCCTGTTTTGGCCATTTCATGAAATGGGAATCAGACAGCATGAGGCCTCTTGTGTCTGGCACCCTTAACTTAGCCATGTTGTAGCATGTATCAATACCTCATCTCTTTTTATGGCTGAACAGTATTACATTGTATGGATATACTTCATTTTGTTTATTCATTCATCTGTTGATGGACATTTGAATTGTTTCCACTATTGGTGCTCAGATATCTGTTTGCATTCCTGCTTGTGATTTTTTTGTGTATATACCCAAAGTAGAATTGCTAAATCAGATATTAATTCTATGTTTAATTCTTTGAGAAACTTCCATACTGTTTTCCATAACAGCTACATTGTTTCACATTCCCATCAGCAATACACAAGAGTTCCAATTTCTCCACATCCTTTTTTTAAAAATAATTTTCTTTAAAAAAAAAATAATAGTCATCCTAATGGGTGTAAATTGGTATCTTATTGTGGTTTTAACTTGAATTGTCCTAATGGCTAATGAAGTGGAGCATCTTTTTATGAGGATATTATTGGCCATTTGTATGTCTTCCGAAACGTCTATTCAGATCCTTTACCCATTTTTAAATTGGGTTGTTGTCTTTCTATTACTGAGTTGTATACAGTCTTTATATATTCTAAATACATGTCCCTTATCAGATGTATGTTCTGCCAATGTTTTCTCCCATTTTGTGGTTTGTCTTCTTCTTTTCTTCATACAATTTGAGGTACAAAAATTTAAATTTTGATGAAGTCTAGTGATGTATTTTATCTTTTGTTGCTTGTGTTTTTGTGGAATAGCTAACCTGAGGTCATAAAGATTTACTCCAATACTTTTTTCTAAGAATTTTATGCTTTTAGTTCTTACATGGAGGTCAGTGATCCATTCTGAGTTGATTTTTATGTTTATTGTGAGGAAAGGCTCCAACTTCATTTTTTTCAATGTGAATATTCAGTTGTCCCAGCACCATTTTTTCAAAAAACCTCCCCATTGAACTGTTTTTGGTAAACTTGTCAAAAAACAATGGACTGCAAATGTGTGGGTTTATTTCTGAGTCTCAGTTTTATTTCTTTGATCTGTATGTCTAGCTTTGTGTCAGTACCACACTGACTTAACTACTATAGTTTTGTATTAAGTTTTGAAATTTAGAAATATGAGTCCTCCAAGTTTATTATTCTTTTCCAAGATTGTTTTGATTATTCTGGGTCCCTGCATTTCCTTACGAATTTTAGGATAAATATGTCAATTTCTGCAAATAAGCCACCTGGGATTTTGACTGGCACTGTGTTGAGTCTATAGGTCAGTTTTGGAAATATTGCTATTAAAATAGTAAGTCTTCTGACCCATGAACATGTGATGTCTTTATATCTATTTATATCTGTAATTTCCTTCAATGGTGTCTTATAATTTTCAGATAATAGGTTTTATACTGCTTGTGTTCAGTTGATTCCTAAGTATTTTTTCTTTTTAGTGCTATTGTAAATGCAATTTTTTTAAAGATTTTATTTATTTCTTTATTTTAGAGAGAGAGCAAGAACGTGAGCTGGGGGAGGGGGAGAGGGTGCGGCACAAAGGGAGACTCCACGCTGAGCACAGAGCCCTACATGAGGCTCAGTCTCACAACCCTGAGATCATGATCTGAGCTGAAACCAAGAGTTGAACACTTAACCAACTGAGCCACTCAGGTGCACCTGAAATTGTTTTCTTGATTCTGTTTGCAGATGATTCATTGTTAGGATATAGAAATACAGTTGATTTTTGTGTATTGATCTTGTGTTCTGCAACCTTACTGAACTTGTTTTATTAGCCCCAATACCTTTTTTATGGCCTTTTACTTCATTTTCTTGCCTAATATCTGCTCATTCATTTATGATTTTAGCAATATGAGTATTTCCTCATTTTTGTAGCCAGTCTTGCCAAAAATGCTTTGTCAATTTTAATTGTTGGGTTTTTCAAAGAACCAATTTTAATTTATCTTTATCTACTATTGTTCAATCTTTTAATTAAATTATATATACTCTAATTTTTATTATTTCCTTCTTTCAGCTTGATATGGGTTAATTTTCTCTTCTCAATATCTTAACAGGAAAGGTTAGATTAGGTCATGTGATTTTAGATCTTTTTTTTCTTTTTTAATAAATAAAGGCATTAATATCAGTAAAATTTCCTCTAAGTACTCTTTAGGGGCATGTCATATTTTTGATGAGTTGTGTTTTCATTTTCACATTCATCTAAAAGTATTTTATAATTTCACTTGTGATTTGTAGGGGGGGGATCCATTGGTTATTTAGGCATGTGTTGTTTTTATTTCCACATATTTATGAATTTCCCCAATTCCTTTGTTACTGATTTTTCATTTCATTTTGTTGTAGTTGAAGAGCATACTTTGTATGATTTAAATTCCCTTAAATTTATTCATACTTATTTTATGGACTATTATATGATCTATCCTGGAAAATATTCAATGTATAGTTGAGAAGACTATGTATTCTCAACTATACATTGTTGTTATATAGATGTTTGTTAGGTCTAGTTGGTTTATAGGGTTTTTTTAAGTCTTATATTTCTTTGCTGATCCTTGCTGATAGAACAATGGATAGTTGTTCTATCTGATATTGAAAGTGAGGTATTAAAGTTCCAGTTACTATTGTTGAATTGTCTGTTTTCCCATTTAAATACGTTAGTTTTATGAATCATGTATTTTGAATTTCTACTGTTATGTGCCTATGAGTCTGTTATATCTTAGTGGTAGATTAATCATTTTATCATTATAAAATGTCTTTGTCTTTAGTAATATATTTGTCTTAAATTTTATTTTGTGTGAAATTAGCATAACCACTCCAGCCCTCTTTTGTTTACCATTTGCATGAAATATCTTTTTTCATCCTTTTTCTTTCAATCTATTAGTGTCTTTGAATCTAAATTATGTATCTTGCATGCAGCATACAGTTGGATCATGTTTTTTTTTTCTCCATTCTGCCAATCCCTGCTTCTTTATTTTATTTTATTTTTTTTAAAGATTTTATTTATTTAATAGAGATAGTGATAGAGAGAGAGAGAGCACAAGCAGAGGGAATGGCAGGCAGAGAGAGAGAGAGAAGCAAGCTCCCTGCCCAGCAGGGAGCCGGAAGTGGGACTTGATCCCAGAATCCTGGGATCATGACCTGAGCCAAAGGCAAACTCTTAACCAACTGAGCCACCCAGTCCCCGCCCCCCCACTGCTTCTTTATTGCAGAATTTAATTCATTCACATTTAATGCAATTACTGATAAGTTAGTATTTACAACTGCTTTTTTTGTTGGTTTTTTTTTATATGTCATCTTTTTTGTTTCTGAAATCATTTATTACTGCCTTCTTTTGTGTTAAATATTTTCTAGTGTACCATTTTATTTATTTTTTTTACTTTTTTTTTAAGATTTTATTTGACAGAGACACAGTGAGAGAAGGAACACAAGCAGGTGGAGTGGGAGGGGGAGAAGCAGGCTTCCCGCGGAGCAGGAGCCTGATGTGGGGCTCAATCCCAGGACACTGGGATCCTGACCTGAGCTGAAGGCAGACGCCTAACAACTGAGCAACCCAGGCGCCCCTCTAATGTACCATTTTAAATCCCTTGCCATTTATTTTCATATATATTTTTTAGTTATTTTCTTAGTAGTTGGCCTGGGATATGCTGTTAACATCACAATGTATAATAATCTTGTTTGGATTAATGTCAAGTTAGTTTCTATAGCATATAAAAACTATATTCTTATATAGTTCCATTTCTTCCCTTTGGGTTATCATCACAAATTATATCTTTATATATATGTGGCCATCAGCATAGATTTGCAATTATTACTTTATACATTCATCTTTTAAATCAGATAGAATAAAAGAGGTTACAAACAAACAAAAAACCCTATATTTTCTTTTATATTTACTTATGGGAATATACATTTACCAGTGCTGTTTATTTGTTCATGTGGATTTGAGTTACTGATTAGTGTCCTTTTATCTCAAATTCAAGGATTCTCATTAGTATCTGATGTAGGGCTTGTCTAAAAGCAATGAACTCTCTTAGGTTTTTTTAGTCTTAAAATGTTTTAGTTTATCATTCATTTTTGAAGGATAGTTTTAGCAGATGTAGAATTGTTTCTTGGCATTTTTTTCATTCAGGACTTTGCATATGTCATCCTACTGCTTACTGGCCTCCATTGTTTCTCATAAGAAATCAGTGATCAATCCTATTGAGGATCCTTTGTACATGATGAGTCACTTCCTGCTGCTTTTAAGATTCTGCCCTTAACCAATTGAGCCACCCAGGTGCCATTTCAGTAGTTTGATTATAGAGTGTCTAGATGTTGATCTTTTTTAATTTATCATATTTAGAATTTGTAAGCTTCTTGGTTATGTTTAATAGATTAATGTTTTTCATCCAATTTGAGAAGTTTTTGAACATTATTTCTTCAAATATTCCTTCTGCCCTTTCTCTCTTCTTCTGCAACTCCCATTAAGTGGATGTTGGTATATTTATATGGCATCCCAGAGGCTCTCTCAGATTCTGTTCATGTTTCTTTCTTTATTTTTGATTCTGTCACTCAGACTGGGTAATCTCCACCTATCTTTGAGTTGGCTGATTCCTTTTTCAGCATGCTCAAACTTGATCTCAAATTACACTAATTTTTTGTTTCAGTTATTACACTTTTCAACTCCAAGATTCCTATTTTTTTAATAACTCTCTTTTTTAAATTTTTAAATTTTTTAAATATTTCATTTATTTATTTGAAGGAGAGTGAGAGAGACAGAGAGTACAAGCTGGGGGGGGTGGTTGCTGCAGCAGAGGGAGAGGGAGAAACAGACTCCCTGCTGAGCAGGGAGCCCGATGCGGGGCTCGATCCCAGGACCCCAAGATCATGACCTGAGCCAAAGGCAGAGGCTTAACTGACTGAGCCACCCAGGTGCCCCTAATAACTGCAATTCTTTATTGGTATTCTCTGTTTTGTGAGACATCATTCTTATATTCCTTTAGTTCTTTAGCTATAATTTGCCTTAGTTCTCTGAACATACTTAAAATAACTTTTAATAGATTTAAAGTCTTTGACTAGTAAAAGCAATGTCTGGGCTTCCTCAGGGACAGTATCTGTAGATAGCTTTTCATCCTGTGTATGGATAATACTTTCCTGTTTCTTTCCATGTCTCATAACTTTTTGTTGAAAATTAGACATTGCAAATATAAATGTGGTAATTATGGAAATCAGATTTCACCCACCTTATTCCCCAGTGTTTTTTGTTGTTACTGATTGTTGTAGTTGTCATTATTTAAGTAACTTTTATGAGCTATATGATATCTGCATCTTTGTCATTTGTAGCCATTGAATTCTCTATTGTGTTAGTTTAGTGGCCATCTAATAATTGGACAGAAATCTTGTTAAATACCTGCAAGCAATAAATCTCCCAGTATTTGTCAAGTGATTTTGTTTTTGTTGAGGCATGCCTTCAATATTCAGCTAGGAAGTTGACAACTCTGCTTTAGCCTTCATTTCCTGCTTACACAGAAAGAGGTGAGAGCTTAGGGCCCTCTCAGCATGCACACATCTATACATAGTCCTGGAGTCCTGGGCATGTGTGTTGTTGTTTACATTTTCAGAACTGTTTCAGAGTTTTTTAAAGTGCCTATGGACAACTCATTCCTCAATTTTCCCTTTAAACTTTTATTTAGTCTATTGTTTGCCCTATCTTTTATCCACTGCCTCAGGCAGCTGTGATACTAAAACATGCTACGGCTTACTGGGTAGAGGATTTTAGAACTAGGTAAGTTCAAATAAAGTTCAAAAAGACAAGCCATTCAAGTAGGATCATCCAGGGAACTACCACACAAGTCAAATAATGACTCCTCTTTGGAAATAAGGCTTTGAAAGAAATGCAGTTCTGCTCTACTCCCTCTGATATATAGGGCATTATTTTTCAAGGATACTAATTAGCTAGGGAGTTGGAGATGCTACTAATATAAGTTAAAACACCACAAATATTGCTGTTTTTACTGAGATATATTCATTTTTCTGGACTAATTGTTCTTGGGTCAGTGCCGGTTAGTTTTCAGAATTCTGAAAAAATTCATTCTGACCATTTTTGTCAGTTTATTCTTTGTTTTTATGGAGGGGCAAACTTTCTGAAGTCTTTATCATTTTTTGTGTGTGTGTGGCTCAGTTTCATTTTTGAGAGATAGTTTTACTGGGTATAGAATTTTTGGTTGACAGTTTATTTCAACACTTTGAGTATATCATCCCATTACCTTCTAGCCTTCATTCTTTCTGATAAGAAGTCATCTGTTAATCTATCTCACTGGGTTTCACTTGTAAATCAAGTTGTGTCTGTCTCTTGCTGCTTTCAAGATTTTCTTCCTGTCTTTGACTTTCAGCATTGTTCTTATGATATGTCTGTGTCCGGATATCTTTGTGTTTATCCTATTTGGAGTTCACTGATATCTTTGGATGTGTAATGTAATAGACTAAGTAATGGCCACCAAAGATAGCTATACCCTAACCCCTGGAACCCTATGAATGTTATTCATATGGCAAAAGGAACTTTGCAGATGGGATTAAATTAATGATCTTGAGATGGGCAGATTATCCTGGATTATCTTTGTGGAATCTAAATGTAGTCATAAAGGTCTTTATGAAAGGGAGGCAGAAGGAAGAGATACAACTATGTAAAGAAGAGAAAAGGGCTTGCGGTTAAAGCAGATGGAAGCTGATTCAGAGAGAGAAAATGTTATGCCATTGTCTTTGAAGATGGAAGAAAGGGCCACAAGGCAAGGAATATAGGGAGCCTCTACTAGCTGGAAAAGGCACGGAGATGGATTATCCGCTAGAATCCCTGAAAGGAATTTAATGACCTGATTTTAGCCCAGGGGAAATTACTTCAGACTTCTCAACTCCAGAACTGTAAGATAATAAAGGAATGTTGTTTTAAGCCAACATTTTGTGGTAATTTGTTACAGCATTCAAAGGAAAATAATACAGACATACCCCATTTTATTGTGCTTCACTTTATTGCACTTTGCAGGTATTGCAGTTTTTACAAATTGAAGTTTTGTGGCAACCCTTCATCAAACAAGTCTGTTGGCACCATTTTTCCAACAGCATTTGCTCACTTCATGTTTCTGTGTCACATTTTGGTAATCTCACAATATTTCAAACTTTAGTATTATTTGTATTATTATATTTGTTATGATGATCTGTGGTCAGTGATCTTTGATGTTACTATTGTAATTGTTTTGAATGTCATGGACCATGCCCATATAACACATATAACTTAATTGATAAGTATGGTATGTGTTCTGACTGCTCCACTGACCAGCTACTCTACTCCTTCTCCTTAGGCCTTATTCCCTGAGACACAATATTGAAATTAGAAAAATTAATAACCCTACAATGGCTTCTATGTGTTCAAGTAAAAGGAAGAGTCAGTTGATGCAGGAAAGTTCATTGTTTTATTTTAAGAAATTGCTACAGACACCCCAACCTTCAGCAACTACCACTCTGATCAGTCAGCAGCCATCAGCATCAAGGCAAGCCCCTTCATCAGCAAAAACATTGTGATTCACTGTAAGCTCAGATGATGGGTAGCATTATTTAGCAATAAAGTATTTTTTAATTAAGTACTTTTTAAAAATATAATGCTATTGTACACATAGACTATAGTATAGCATAGACATAACATATATGCACTAGGAAACCAAAAAATTCATTGACTTGCTTTACTGTGATATCTGCTTTCTTAAAGTGGTCTGGAACCAAACCCACAATACCTCTGAGGTGTGCCCATATATGTAGATTAATATTTTTCATCAAATTTGAGAAGATTTAGTTCATTATTTATTTGAGTATTTTTTTTCTCCTCCATCTCTCTTCCTTCTAATTGGTCCTATCTTTACATGTATATAGTACACTTAATGGGGATCCACATATTTCTGGAATTGTTTATTTTTCTTCCTTCTTCTCTCTCTCTGTCTCTCTGTCTGTCTCTCTCTCTTTTGCTCTTGCTCTTTTGGATTGCAGTCTCTATCAGTCTGTCCTATATTTGCTGATTTTTTCTTCTGGCAGTTCAAATCTATTGCTGGGCCCTGAATTAGTTTCCAATTGCCACTGTAACAAATTACCACATATTTAGTGGCTTTGTGATAAATTAACATTATTTTGTCATTCAGAAGTCTAAAATGGGTCTACCCGGCAGGGGTCCTTATGGAAGTTCTAAGCAAGAATCCAGGACCTTGCTTACTCAGATTGTACAGGCTGACTGTACTCCTTGGCTCATGCCCCCTTCTGTCTTTAAAGCCAGATCTGGTCAGATCTTTCTCATATCTCATCGCTCAGACTCTGCTTCCATCATCACATTACCTTCTCTGACTCTGGATCTTCTGCTTCCCTGTTCCACATTGAAAGAACTCCTATAATTACACTGAGCCACCTGGTTAATCCGGGAAAATCTTTCAAGGTGAGCTGATTAGCGCCTTTTCATTTGCAACCTTGAATCCCCCTCACCATATATAACATGACATAATCACAGGTTCTAGGGATTAGGACATGGACATCTTTGGGGGAGAGTGTATTTTGCACCTATCATAAGCCCCTTGATTAATTTCCTGGGCCTGTCATAACAAATTACCCTAAACTGGGTACCTTCAAACAACAGAAAATTATTCTGTTCCAGTTCTGAGGCCAAAGTCTGAAGTCAAGGTTTCAGCAGGGCCACACTCCTTCTGAAGGCTCTCAGGAGAATCCTTCCTTGCCTCTTCCAGCTCTAGAGGCTGCTGGTGGCCCTTGCCTGTGCTGGCATCACTGAAGCCTGCCTCTGTTTTCACATGGCCCTCTTCCCTATGTCTCTCCTCTGTGTTCTCTTCTTCTTTTAAGGACACCAGTTTTGGATTTAGAACTCATCCAAAATCCAGGATGATTTCATCTTGAGATTCCTAACTAATTAAATCTACAGAGATGTCATTTCCATTTAAGGTCACTGTAGTATGCAGCTTGGGTGGCCAAAACAAAATACCACGGGCTGGGATGGTGTAATCAAGAGGAATTTATTTTCTCACAGTTCTGGAGGCTGGAAGTCCAAGATCAAGGTACCAGCCAACTCAGTTCCTGGAGAGAGGTCTGTTCCTGGCTTATAGATGGCCACCTTCCCCCCAGTGTCCTCATATGTCAGAGAGAAGCTCTGGTCTCATTTCCTCTTCTTATAAGGACACTAATCCTATCAGATCAGCATCCTCATTTGGTCTTAATTACTGCTGTAAAGGTTCCATCTCTACATACAGCCACACTGGGAGTTAGGGCTTCAAAATGTGAATTTGGGAAGGACACAGTTCAGCCCATGGCAGTCACATTCTGAGGTTACAAGTAGACATGTGAATTTGAGGGACACTATTCAGTCCATTAACCCCTCTTCAGTTAGTGTACTTTTCAAGTATAGAATTTCCATTGGGTTCTTTTTATCATTTCTATCTGTTTATTATTGTCTCTTTGACACGACATTGTCATCATGCCTTTCTTTATTTCTTGAATCATGGTTTTTAAAATTCTTTGAACACATTTATAATAGCTGCTCTGAAGAGTTTGTCTGCTAAGTGTGACATCTGGACCCTTGCACAGGCCATTTCTGTTGTCTGCCTTTTTTTTTTTTTTACCCCTGTGTATGGTTCGTGTTTTCCTGTTTCTTTACATATCTCATAATTTTCCTGTTCTCTTTGAAAACTAGACTTTTAGATAATATATTGTAGCAACTCTGGATACCAGGGCTTGTTGTCATTGCTTGTTTGATTAATGAATTAGTGATTGGGATTGACTATTTCATTGAAATCTATTCCCCCGGCAGCATTAAGGCTCTGATATTGCTCATCAGAGTGCAGCCTTGAGCTGACACGTGGTCACCTGGGGATGATGGTGGTTTTAATAGGGCTCTTTGTATTGTCTCCTTTCCTGATCTGTCTGTTCATCTCTCTGTCTCTGTTGGTATTACACCCAGCTCTTGGGGTGCACCACTGGCTGCTGCTGACTCTATTATTCTTGACAATAACCTCGGGCATATATTGTTCTAAGGTATTATTCAATTAAATATGGGTTCCATTGCAGGACTAGTTTTGGGGGCCTGTCTTTGAGGTCCTTTCTGACCCAAAGAGAACATTTATTAGCTGTCTCTTTTCCTGTCTCACTGTAGTAAACTCTGGCCTATGGTTTACCTTATTGCTCTCGTGGAGCTACCAACCTCAACCTAATTGTTTGCCATCAAAATCACCATTGTTTTCAAAGCACCTTTGGGCTTGAACTTTTCCACACTGTTCCAAATAAAACCAACTCCCTTGGGAAGAGCTTCAGCACTTGCTATTCTCATGGCTTGCCTCTCCCTCTGGGCAGAATGTCTGAGCCACTGCTCTAGAGCTGGAGGCCAGGACAGTGACCCACTTCTCTCAGGGTTACACATTTGCTGTTTGAGCAGGGCACTGGACAGTGGCAGTAGCCTCTGGTCTTCTTGGTTTGATTCTCTTACTGTAGAAACTCTGCCTTAGGTGTGATCTGGGATGAGGGTAACCTAAAATCCCTATTGTCCATAGGGTTGCCATTGAATGCTTAAGTCTGAAAATTGTGAATTAAATGGGCATCTGAAGATTATGAATTAAATGGGCTTCAAGACCCTATTTTGGATTCAGAAGCTAAACATTGATTCTTTTTGTGTTCTATGACCTATGAATCTTTCTTGAGGCAAGGGATGAGACTGGATAAATAACATAAATATCCCATTAAAAAAAAGGAGTGAAGAAAGAAAAAAATAATACATTAAAAGTATCATCTCACTACATGTATCTTTATAATATATGAAACTTTAGCATGGTTTCACACGGTAGATGTATTCCTGTAAACACAGTATACAAGTCAAACTTTTGCAAGCTCAGTATACACCTTCATATGCATGCACTTCTCTCAGTCGTTTTGCAAATCAAAAAATGTTTTATAAAAATTAATAATCACCCCCGTTAAAATCAGCTTTTAAGTGATTTTACTATTTTTATTTTATTTTACTTTTATTTTATTTTACTTTTATTTTATTTTATTTTATTTTATTTTATTTTATTTTTTGAGAGCAGGAAAGAGAAAGTGCACAAGCAGGGTGGGAGGGGCACAGGGAGACGGAGAGAGAGAATCTTAAGCAGGCTCCATGCTGTGTGGAGCTTGATCTCAGGACCCTGAGACAAAATCAAGGGTTGGACACTTAACCAACTGAGCCACCCAGGTGCTCTTATTATATATATTTTAAAGCAGGAAGTTGCTCTAGTAAAAAGAGGAAAAGATTTTTGCATAAATAGAAAGGCTCTGCCATCATATTTGTAGATATGCCAAATTTTACCCACCTCTGTAACATGCATTTAATAGTATCTAGGGAATAAATAAATAAATAAATAAACCTATAATCAAATGTTTGAGCTTCCCTGTAGTGATCACAATTCTCAGAATCTTTGATTCTTCTCTTAATAGGATCGTTTCTTCTTCCTGCCTGGCACTGATCCTTAGTCACCACCCCTGCCACGCCTATCCCCTGTGTCCAGGAGAACTCTTATCAAATAATCTGGTACCCAGATGCTGAAATAGTGGGTGGTACCAGCTGTTCTTGACTTCAGTTTGCCAGACGATGGCAGCAGAGTACCATGAAATGCTCACGGTCTGGGCTAGGGAGTGGGCTTGTGTAGGAATTTGAATATGGAGAGAGCTCTAGTCAAAATGTGCCGAAGAGGACATCACTGTAGAAAGGGGCTCTTTGACCTTATAGGTTTAAAACTCATAATAATATCTGGAAATTCTCCCAGTGAATTAACTTTCAAAAAGGACTTAAGAACCTAGAGTGAAGGGAGTGAAGAAAGATAGCAAAATAGAAAAATTTTCTATCTTTGGATTAGTAGAAATTTCAGGTTGAATATTTCATGTTTCAGAGCCTGATGCAGAGTATCTCCAGTCCACTCTTTTCTAATAACCATTTCTTTCTTGAAAGAAATTGTTAACTGAGTTTGCTGAGACCCACCAATTTCTTCCTCCAACTATGCTAATTGAGAGTTCAGAAGACTTGAATGCTGACGACAACTGTGCCACTGATTCACTGTGGTTAAGGGAAGACATGCTACTTTTTGGGGTCTCAGTGTTGTCGTTATTTCCAAACTGGGCAGTTCTTGTCATCTCAATGGCCCTTTTCAATTCTGATGTTCAGTGTTTTATAATCCCTCTTGCCTTTGATTACTTGCACTTTTCTAAGCTGAAACCACATCAGTGTTTCTCCACTTAAATTCATAATCTTAACATTTTGGAGAGGCAGCATAGTGTGGTAGTGAAGAGAATGGATTCTGCATTGGTCACCTCTTAGCTGTGTGGCTTTAAGTAAATTATTCAAACTCTCACTGTGCTTCAGATTACTGTAAAATGCTGATAATAATATCACATATCTCAGAAGATTAAATGAGAATATTAGCACATAAAGAGTATACAAATTGAGCATATTAATATAAAAAGCATTAAGACCGTACCTGGAAAATAGTAAGTATATGTATGTTAATTATCATATTACCCGTGGGAACATAAGCTCAAAAAGAATCTCATTATTCCTTTTCTCATCAATGAAATGCAGATGAAATAAGAATTGGCAGAGAAGTCCTAGTGGATTATACCTATTTTAACCCATTCCCTGATGTTTTGGGGTTTACAGCAGGAAGACTAGCAGGGCTAGCCTTCAGATCAGGAGAAGTAGTTGTCTTTCTGTTTTTCTGCTTACTATAGCTAGATAAATTATTGGGCAGGAACTTCTCCAGCCCTAATTATACAGTTCACTGCCTGCTATTTCACCACGGAAACCTCTGATGCCTCAGGTTGTAGAGCTGTGGTCCTCAACCAGGGCAAGGAGGAGCTTACAGGAATATCTGTATGCACTGGGTGGCATACAGATGGGCAATAGGAAAATGGTCCTGGGGAAAGTTGTGTCCAGATTTCCCTAATCTCCACCCCCTGAGCACTGGTTTTAGAGTCCTCATTAAAGTGTTATTTTTTGCCCTGGAGTCACACCCAAAGGAGAGAGGAATTTCGAAAAGGAAATTGGAAAGAGGATGTGAAAGGAGTCAAGGACAGGAGGCAATTATACGAATGGTTTGGATCCATGGTCCAAATTTAAATTTACCCCATTTCACAGTTCTCTTTAGGTTTGTCCCTGGGTCACTTTTTTCATTAATATCCAAGACAAATTGACCCCTTTAAGACAGGAGTCACCCCAGCCACTGTTTCCCAGGGAAGAGAATTCCAAACCCAGAAAGTTGAGATAGAAATTCCTTAATGAATCTACCAGCTGGTCTCCCTGGCTTGGCTTACCTGAGCAGCTCTGAAGTCCAGTCAGAGCTCTCCTCCTGTACCAGTGGCCTTAAATAGGAGAGAGAATAGAAGGGGTTCTTAGATGACTCTTCTTCTCTTAAGCAGGGTCAGGGACCACATGTCCACTGAATTTCAATAAAAAGGAAAGCACCTTGATAACTACAAAGACCATACACAAATACCTTGAATTCCTATATTCATGATAGTTGTTATTCTAATCCTATAATTGATGGCAGGGCTCCATTTTCTCCAGTCCTTGGTGTCCATCTCCACCTCAGCTGTGGCCCTCTGTATGTCTCATCCCAGTGATTATAATAGCTTCTGAGCTAGTTTCCTTTGATCTAGCCTCTTTTTATGCCAATCCATGCCATCCTTCATGGCTATAATAATTTTCTTGGAAAAAACTTCTGATTATGAATGGATATATAAATAAAAAAATAAGCAGATGGTTGAATTCTATCCTTCCTTTTGCAAGACTAAGGCACTGGCTTGATCTGTTGTCCTGCTTCTTCTTCATCTCCTAGAGTAGTGGTTCTTATCCAGACTATATGATATCACTTTTTAGGGGTGTCACAAGATTTCTTGAAGAAGATAGAAAGGGTTAGAATTACTACTATCCATATGGAAATCATATATGAGGCATGTCTTCATATGTAGTCCTATCACATACGCCAAAGAGGAAAATGCTTGCCTGTAGCTTCCAAGGGTACCACTTCTTAAAGAAGAGAGAAACGTAATCAAAATATTGGCCTTTTTATAGGGACTTTTTTCTTTCAGTCATCCACAGATGTTAGATGCCATGTCCTTTTTGATGTCTAATGTTTTATCTAGAAACCTTTAAAATATCTATAGGGAGGTCATAGGAAGCCATGACAAGACGTTAACAGTGTAGCTAGAGCATGAGGCAAAAATCCATTCTGTTCTTTTCCTGCCTAAAATATGAAAAAATACTTGCACACTGTCAGCTGTAGATAGATAAAAATATAACTAAATAAAATGATCAAACCACCTTAGAACGTAATCAGAGAAACTTCAGTTGCTTATTAACCTTGAGAGAGAGAACTTTGGCTTCTATTTTGATGGTATTCTTTGCTTTTTCCTCAATTGTTTGAAGCAGCATAGAAACTGGGGGCAAGGGCAACAAAAGATGTTGCACATTCTTAACTGCCCTGTCTGCAACCTGCTGAAGAGAACACTTTTAGACAGTTTGCAAAGGTCCTTAGGATTATAGAATTAGAGTTGGAAGGGACCAAGAGAGGTCACGGAGCCAGTTCACCTTTCGCCTTCAGGCAGTCCGCCCATGCCAGAGGTGCTGTCGGCCCTCATACAGGCTGCTCTTTCTGACCCCCACCCACATGCATACTTCCATGACTATGAAAGCTTCCAAGATCATACAGATCTTTAATGTGTTTTTAGAAGAGATTTTGTTAAGAATGACACAAGGGAAGATTCAAAGTTTTAGCAAAAATGTTGAGTGGTTCACACCTAGCATTCGCTTCACCCACTTATCCCGTCCCACCTGTTTTTTAATACCTGGCAAATGTTGGCTGCCGAGTTAGGCTTTGAGAAAACAGAGATTTCCCGAAAGTTCCATTGTTCCTAAGCCAGTTTGGGCATGTTGCCTTTTGCATTCCATAGCTCAGCTTCTATCACATGTACTCAGCGGCTAGCTTTTAAAGACTGACAGTTGACACATCAGTCCTCACTCAGAATTTTCTTCAGATGTTCTGTCCCTGAGCCATTTCCCCCAGGGCAAAAGATAACCAGGAAATAAGGAAACGCCAGTCAACCTGAAAACCCCCATCAAGCCTCCATATATAAGTGAAGGTATCTGAGGATTACAGGTTGGGAACAGTCTTAATCCAAACCTGGCTCTTAGAACACCCATGTGATGCAGTTACTGCTGATGTACATTGACAAATCACACATCCAAAGGAGGTCTCTCTACTTCCAGAAGTGTGTTTTCACTCAATTGATATTTTCCATGGATTAGAATGGGTCAGAAAGCATTACATCAAAAGAAGAGGGAAACCAAGATGTTTGTGTGGCTCTTTCTGCTGGCCATTGTCTAAAACCTGGTGATGTGTGGGCTTAAAGGTTTGTTCCACATGAACAAAAAGTAGTCTTAGTCTTAGTACACAGATGATTCTTAAATTGACACAGGAAGAAAAGGCCATGTTTCTTTTCTCCACTTGGGTGGGCAAGGAAGAAGAATAACAGTGATGGCTATTCTTTGACTTTGTCCATCTCCTTGATAACTTCTTCTCAGACAGTTCTGCATCTCTGAACACCCAGGAATCTGATTCAGGCAGGCCAATGATTCAGGGTCCTTGAAGAGTGAAAGAGAAGCATTTAACTTCCAAGCATGCTTTAGAATGATAACTTCTTATCACAATACTAAGTGCCAGTTCTTATCGACCAATAATGACGCCCTAGCCCAGTGTGTTGAAAGGATTCCTAGGTTGAATCTGGGTTCTGGAATAAGAATGGCATGATGGAATACCAACATATGAGTGCAGGAAGAAGTAACGGCTCATGTGTCAGTTTTTTTCCATCTCAAAGCAGCTTCATATTGCTCATTTAATTATTAAATTTCAAACATTCTTGCATTTATCTTCATAGTCATCCTTTGAAGTCCCAGTATTATCCCTGTTTTGCAGATGAGAAAATTATTTCCCTTTGTGTTATTTCCAGGTTTGGAAATTCACATATGTTTTGAGACCTAGCCCATGTAAGGTCAAGAGTCTTCAAAAGTTAAAATTAATAATAAAGGAATCCTTTGAAGGAAAAAATAAAGTAAAAGGCAGTATCCAGTGCAATAGTAAATTGCAGCCTGAGTAGTATCTGCAGAAGGGGAGAAGGGGACTTGTATAGTGATCCTTTCTTGGAATCCAAACATGGCTGCAGACCCTGCCTATTGCAGGAAGGCTCCCTGGATGCTACACCTGCATGAGACAGAGGGGTGATGTCTTAGGAAGGTACAGCAGCAACTCAGTAGGTGCTTATTTAAGCATCCATATGGTATTGAAATTCTCACAATTATTTTCCCCCCACCAAGTCTGCAGAAGGAAATGAAAGAGATTTCTATAATCCATCCTCTTAGAATTAGTCTGTGGCTAAGGACTCTCCCTAGCCAGGGGCCTAGAAATGTGTCAGTCAGTAGGGATGGTTCAAAAATACCTTCCAGAAAGATATGCTGACTCATTAAGATTGCTGTGTTCTTGCAGGGACAACAGTGATGGTAAAGAAAAACAGCATGAAGGAATTCTCTGATTCTACGGTACATGACTGTATGATGTGGGGACAGCCAAGACTGATGAGCAATGTCAGCTTCACCACCAGGTAAAAGCCTCAGAGAACCCTGGTTCCCTGTGGATTTCTGAGGATCAGTGGGCAAGAAAAATGTGACGTAAATGAGAATGTTGGCTTTATCAGCCCTTATAGTGACCAGTGGAATTGTTCTTCACCAACATGAATTCATCTCAGCTTCTCCCAATGTCAGTAAGCTAAACAAACAGACCTCCTTGCAACATGGCTCAAAATACTTTATACCTGTGATAACCAAAGGTCATGTACCCAGTTTTCTCTCAGATCACCTTTCAGGGACTCTACACATGTAGGTTGGGATGAAATTTCAGTTATTCCCAATTTCTATTATTAATCCATCCCCTATTTCCAACGAACTGATGATGAGATTGCTTTTGTTTTTCAATCTGCAAAACAGGATCAACAAATGCCTCCTCCCTCACTCTCTTTTTCCTGCAGTACATTAAAATCTTGATTAACCAGAATGCAGAGTTGGAGGTGGAGGGTGATCTGTTCAGTTGATTTTAAATGGAGGGTCAATCTAAAAGTTCTATCACTTCAGAGTTTATTGTGCATAGCTTTGTAATATGTTGCCAACATTTCAGTTTAGTGCCTATACTGTACAAGGAAAATTGTTAATGATTGTGATTATCTACAGGTAAATACTGTATTACCAGCAGAGAATAGTCATTGCGCACTGACATTGTATAATGTGGGTGTGGGCTAGGGTTAGGGTTAAGTTCAAATGCTGACTCTAAACTGTGTGATCTTGGGCAAGTTGCTTTACTTCTAGGTGTCTCAGTTTTGCTACATTAAATGAGTATAATAGTCATGAATACTTTGTAGGTTTTTTGTAATGACTGAATTAGATTAAGTATTTAAAGTACTTTGATTCTTGGTCAATAGTAAGTCCTCATTAGATGTTCCTTATTATAATTAGTAAGTGCAGAGCCTTCAAGGAGGTAAATTTTGAAATAAATCCTTGATCTTTTTTTTTTTAACAACTCATCTCTTTCTTTTAATATATGAAGAATCATGCTTCTGTGTAATTTGGGGTTCTATATAGATGAGCCTGGGTAACAGAGGCTCTATTGTACCACTCCTAGAGGTGAGGCTGGCATCAATGTCTGAGCCACCAAGGGTGCTACCTCTTTGTGTGTGCACTTTCCAGAAGGAATATAAAAGTCCTAGGAATTATAGCTTCTGCCCTTCCTTGCCTTCTATTCCAACATTTTATCAAAGCGAGATAATCTGTGGGAAAGGATTAAGAACTGTGTGGAGGAAAGTGCTATGGTATTGCAGGAATTCACATTTTGTCTTACTCTTAATGACAACAAAACAACTACTCACTATAATTGGGATTTGCAATTTTTTTTTTTCCTTTTAAAATGGTTGGTAACGGGTGCCTGGGTGGCTCAGTTGGTTAAGCGACTGCCTTCAGCTCAGGTCATGATCCTGGAGTCCCCGGATCGAGTCCCGCATCGGGCTCCCTGCTCAGCAGGGAGTCTGCTTCTCCCTCTGACCCTCCCCACTCTCATGCTCTCTCCATCTCATTATCTCTCTCAAATAAATAAATAAAATCTTAAAAAAAAAATGGTTGGTAAGTAGGTATCTATTGAGTATCTCCATGTGCTAAGTAGGTACTCTGCTTGATGCATTTGTAGATATAGAAATGGTGTTTCAACCCCCATGCAATCTAGTTGGGTAAACAAAATGAATTCCTATAAAATAAATCAGAAGCCAAATAAAGCAGCACTCCTTCGTGTGCTACATCGATGATTCTGGCAGGAGGTCAGAGGAAGAAGCGGTCAATGAGGGATGGATGGATTGTTCCAGAAAGTTTTCTGTGACAGGTAGGATTAAAGGTAGGAGAGACTGGGCATCTCAGCTCCTTTGAAGGCTACAACACGGGCAAGGCATGGGAGAAACCTGGAGCCTTCCATGTACCAGCTAGTCTGAAGAGGTGAGAACGTGTGTTTGAGTGTTGTGAGACATAACATCTCAAATTTCTCAAGAATACATTCTTGGCTATTGCTATTGTGCATGTGTGTATTTGTGTATACATTATGTTTATGTTAATGCACAATTTTTACAAAAACATAATTCACACAAAAAAAACATAATTCACATTTAAAAATTGTTTTTGAGAATATAAAGACAACATATAGGATAACACATGAAGTGCTCCAACCATGCTTATTCTTTGATTTAGTCTTTTCCCATATCTTCTCTGTGATAATAGAAGAACAGCAAGTAATACCAAAAGCCACAGAAAATATTTAAATGTAAATGTAGCCATTCAGTTTCACAGACTTTTCCCTGCTATTCTTTAGCACAGCTATAACAATGAAATAATGTATTGGATGTTTCCCATTGTCTTTAATCCCCCCATTGTCTATGATAAATAAGGAAATGGTCCAAAGCAGGCATCTAAAAGGAGGATTGATCTGGACAGCATGGTCCATCCACGGACTGGGCCTGTCAGCCCTTTATCTGGCTGGAGGTATTCCTGAATATGCTTTAAAAGCCCATAAACAAGGTCAGAGATCATGAAAGTTAGCCATCCAGATCATCTTTAAAGATGATGCTGAAGTCATCTGTACCTCTTAATTGAAAAGCAAGATATGTTCACTTGAGCTACAGATTTTTTAAAAACTAATTAGAGTCATACTACCAGTTAGACAGTGTTGCACATTTGCATATATTTATATAAGCTATTTGTGGGTGCATTTCTGTGATATTTCATCAGTGGAGCTGGTTAGCTCAGTTGATTTAAGTACAGTGTTAATGGGATCAATGACATCCTGTTCCTACTTAGTGCTATAGGATAGGGTGTATTTTTGTTTTGTTTTATTTTTATTTTTGTTTATTTGTTTTGTTTTTGCTTTTTGTTTTTTGCAGGGCAAAGATAACTCCAGTTAACAAATTGACAAACATATGTCCTGAGTAACAACAATAAGTGGCAAAATAAACTTGATGGCTTAATAGAGACAAGTAGTCACTATCGGGGGAAAAATGTAAAATGTGTGGTATGTGCTATTTGTGATCCATTTTTGGTGGGTTAATAATATTACATTCACATACCCAAAACAGCATAATATTATTTATAGTTTTGCTGACAAGAGCTTGGTGCTTTTAAAGATGTAATCTTCAGGCCACCAGTGGGTTTTCCAGTAAGTTCCGAAACTATTATCTTCTATTCTTAGTACTTGAAGCAATACAGACAGCCCTAACTTATACAAAAGTTATAGTCCAATATTTCTTTGCATCCCTGGGGTCTTTCTCTTCACATAGAATAAGCAATGTTATAAATAGCAGTTAGGTTCTCAGACTAACACACACAAGTCTACTTAATAGATGGTAGTTAATGTGTATTTGTTGAATAAATAAACAAACACTAGTTCTATTCACTTGAGTTCTGTGTTCTTAAATCAAGAGATCATGTAATATGAGAGAGCAAAGATGAATAGTTCCTCTTCCTTTCCCTGGTGATCCAGTTAGACTTATGCAAAATTTTATGATAAATAAAAATGCATTTCAACTGCTCCTAGAGCCCCTCTGCCCTCATTTCCAATTTCTTTATTATGGCCACCCTACTTTGGGTGAGCTTTAGAGTGTTCTACCCATTTTACTATTCTACAGTTATTTACTTCTTCAGTAAAACAGATTTTAATTAGATATTTGAAAAGAAAAGATTTAGATACAACTAGTTTCTATTATGTTGTTACTGACCGGTAACACAATGACCACACTAAGCCATTCAGTATTTTTAAAAAGTAGGTGTTTATAAACTCAAGTATATATTGACAGATATCTAATCAAGTAAAGTAGAGGAAGCAGAAATTTCCAAGCAGTTTATGATAGATCTGGGTCAGGAGAGGAAACCATTTCCAACAGAAAGATTTGTCTTCTTTGGGCATATCAGCTCTTCTCTAGAAATCTTCCCTCTGGATCTGTTTAATTCAACTGTTACAGACTATATTGAAATCTAAATACTGTACTTTCCTCATAATTTCCCTTCCCACCATATCTTTATAAAACCTATGACTAAGATCATATGTAAATATGATATCAACTTCATCTTCATATTTGCCATGTTCTTTTAGAGACACCAGAGACCATGACTGCCATTTTTTCTCTCTTTCTTAATGCCCAAGCCAGCATTATCTCCGTAAAGTTCAAGTGTACCACAGATACCAGTCACAAGCATTGTCCCTATAGCAGGCATGAACCCTGGATCACCATCCTCTTTAGCCTTTATGCTTCAGTTTCCTCTTCTGCAAAATAGAGATAATATTAGAACCTAAGTAATTGAAACACTGTGAGATAATATTAGAACCTAAATAATCAAGATAAAACAGGTTAAGTTCTTATGTAGAGCCTAACACACAGTCAAAATCGAGCAAGTGCAAAATGGTCCCTGCTGTTGTTGTTCTGCTCCCCCATCCTCCTCCGCCACTATTTCCCTGGCTCTTAGATTTTCATGCTTTCATATTCAGAGGGAGAGGTTCTGAAGTTTCAGACCTTCCAAAATTTCATTCACTGTCTACCACCTACCATCCATAGACCATCAGCTCAATGGAGCATATCATCAGGGTTTTCAGTGAAGATCTGTGGTACAGAACCTCCCACTGGTATAGTCACTTCACCATGCCCACATCTGCCTATAATTTGCTGTTCCCCCTCAGCAACACTTTTCCATGGCAATTCCAGCTCATTCTTTGGTTGTTTCTCAGTGTCTTCTAGCACAACTGATTTCATGGCAATCTTCAGTTTCTGAGCAAATTACGGTCCATACAGAAGGACTGCCATTATATCTTCTGCCAGGCCAGAAGCTTGTTAGCTTGTTAGTATCACCATCCATAAGGACCTGGGGAAATCCATCTAACTGGGAGAAATCGTTTCTCTTCTGGCCACTCCCAGCCCTATATCATTTATTCTCAGGGATGACTCCTGAGACATCTGCCCCTATGACTGCTCACTTTCAGATACCATGCACCTTCACACACACACACACACACACACCCATGCACACACAGCTGGGAAAGAAAGCTGGACCTTCCTTTCTTTTTATTCTCAGTTCTACACACCTTATTGAATTTTGTGCCCCAGATGATTCAGGCAAGAGAAACACCATCTTTTAGCCTCAGTGATGTCTGAACTCCTGCTTAGGACCAGTTTTCAGGGCTTTTCCAAGGTCAGAATATTGGGTATAAATCACCACACATGGTTCTTCTCTTACATCCTATCTGAGCTTTCTACAGAAACTGAGCTTATAACATTGTGTGAGCAGGTACTTTTCTCCCTTTCTTCCTTTCTTTCCTTTAAGCTTTTAAAATGACTTTCCCTCTGGACAAGCATAGACTTTTTTATTTGAATAAAATATAGTTCATTACTAGTAAATCAAAAATGTTCTTTGATTCTTTTATTTATATATGCATATTGAGTTTGCCCTTACTGTAGGATTTCAAGTCATGTTCTAGAAACCCACATGTACTTAATACTGTACATCCAGCATTTGATTTTCCAGAGTTACCTTTCTCTAAGAGTCCAGATAGCACTTATTTTTGCAGCCTTAGAGATTCCAGAACCTCTAAAGATGTCTTCCTGATGGCAACTTACGGTATTTGGATATGTAGGAATCCCTACCGGGGGTGTGGGTTGGTCATAAACTGTAATAAACATCTTCATCAAGTCTTAATACAAAGTCCAAGGAAAACAGTAATATGAATGTATCATGTACAGATAAGTAAGGGCGTAGGGATAAAGATAGACATATATGTACACAGGTAGAAATGATTTTTTAAGCACAATGAGCCTGAGTTCCAAAAACAGATGAAAGAGTTAGGGTGCTAGTGAGTAGAAGAATAAGAATTTGGAAAGAACTAGTTCTTGTCTCGTACCTAAAGGCAAAAATTGGATTTCTGAGAAGAAAAGTACCACAACACTAGCAAAGTACTATATAGAGAGAGGAATAATTCATCAGGTATTTATTAAGTAAATGAATTATTCAAATTAACAAATAATATTTAATTATTTGGAATTCCATGGAAAATTCAACATAGTCCTTCCATCACTCCTGTCTTCTTTGCCCTGTCTGTTTGACTAGCTTAGAAGGCTATGATAAAGGAGGGACAAAGGCCTTTTTTAACCTCTTTGTTAGTCTGTGGACAGGTCTTAAGAAAAATGAGGTCAGATTCTCCTAGGACTTTCGGGTATGGAAATTTCCATTGATTCAACTGGATGGGAAGATGAGGAAGGAATTCTCCTAATATGGAAATAAAAATTACAGTGGGACAACTGATCGTTTACTGAGTGCATGTATTTATTTGTATTTAGTAGTTAGTTTTTGCATGTTTTCATTTTTGTCATTTATAATCTCTTAAAAGGCAGGGGTGAGGCCTTGTTTATTTAAGGTCATATATAAAAGACCAACTCAATAAGACAAGGTGAAGATTATGGGAAGCTTAGTCACTGTTTCTGTGTAAAACTCTATTCAAGGACTAGGACGTGACTTACATAGTTTCTAGGAAAAACTGTCACACTTTATATTCTGTGATCTTTGCTCTCTGTTTGACACTCACCATCACCCTTCTCCAGGACTCATACTTCCCAGCCACTTACTATCCCCATCGACATCTGAACCATCATTTACAAAAACATAAGTTTAAAATATTTGCCCTTCCAGAGGTAGCTTTATTTTTATCAGGGATCAAATGTTTCAGCTAAGGAAATCTCCCTACCTATGGGCTTTCAGGCATCAACCACAATGGGAGGTATGTTTTTAGGAGACATTCAACGAGGGCCTTTCAGGTACATCTAAAATCACAAATCTGGGGCGCCTGGGTGGCTCAGTCGTTAAGCGTCTGCCTTCAGCTCAGGTCATGGTCCCAGGGTCCTGGGATCGAGCCCCACATCAGGCTCCCTGCTCAGTGGGGAGTCTGCTTCTCCCTCTCCCACTCCCCCCACTTGTGTTCCTGCTCTCACTGTGTCTCTCTGTCAAATAAGTAAATAAAATCTTTAAAAAAATAAAATAAAATAAAATCACAAATCAAAGCCTATTGTGTGCTATTGCATTTTAGTTTTTAGGTTGCAAGAGTGATTAAGTAGGAGGCCTCCCAGTCCCACTGGTAAGGTGGACACACCAGAAGTAGACTGTCAAGAATAAGATCTCAGCTCTGTGACTTCCATGCTATGTGATCATGAGCAAGGCTCTTCCTGAACTGTGGCTCAGATCCCTCTTCTGTAAAACAAGTGGTGCCGATCTCAGGAGGCTGATGAGAAGACTAAGTATAAGACTCTTGGCCAAGTTCCTAGCAAACAGCAAGCGCTCAATAAACGTTAGCAGTTATCATGACACAGGAAGCACGACTGTCGCACAAAATACTTGAGCCCATGGTCTGGAGATTCACCTCAAAGCAGCTTTCTGCTAACGTTGTATTAGCAATCTACATCTGTGTTACCACCAATAGTATGAGTAGGAAAGACAGAGGCCTTAGAGAGAAATGTCATTTCAATTTAAATCTGAGGGGTAGCAAAGCTGCCATAGTACTCACCTTCAGTAATAGGAAAGGGAGACCCAGTTCCTGTCTCCCCATGAGGCAATATGGTCTCTGTCTGGTAGGAACAATGGCCTTTTTAGCTCTTTCCCCAAGGACATGAGAATATCAGAATTCAGCCCATGTTAGTCCCATGCTGGGCTCCTAAAGACCATGGTGGGTTTGATAGTGAAAGTCAAGGACAGGACCATAATCGTCCTCAACTCAGCATCAAATATCAAGGATGTTCACCCAATAATGTTCATGCAATTATTTATAACTTTTCATCTAAACTTGCCAAGAAAAGCTTCATTCTGAGTCTCTAACAGTCCCAAAATAATTGGGAAATCTTTCTTGTCAAGAGAGGATTGAGAAAAGGCATCTTTAACAAACTCCTCTCCTCTCCACTCCAGGACTCACTTCTCTTTGTCTCCCTGCATCCTGTTCTGTTCAGCTGGTGGACGAAGGCAAACCAGGGCAGGCAAAACCTCGGGGTTGCTGGGTAGCTCCACACCTCCACAACTGTCTTCAGCACATGGGCAGCTACGAGGACAATAAAATATTGTTCATTGCTTCTACCCCACAACCAATTAGGTCAGCTGTAAATATTGGAATTGCTTGGTAAACATGCTGGAAGATTGTGCTGACTTGTTAATATAAGTGAAAATGTAATCAGATTTATAACACTTTTTTTTCCAAACCATAATTTATGACAACAACAGAAGAAAAAAAATTCCCTTGCAACCTGCTGAAATACCATTATTAAAATGCATATGAAAAGTCAATTATGCCAGAGGGAGGTATTTAAGGGAAGTGAGTTTCCATATCCTGGGATTACACCGTGGGGATTACATATTTCTTATTTTTTTTTTTTCCCTGAGATCTTTGCTGCTGCCAAATGAAATGGAACAGTTATTTTACTTATTTCACTCTGAAATATTGCTGCAGATAGTACTAAAAAGTAAACTAAATAACCTGGCTCCTTGAAAACCTTCTCTGTTCTCCCCAAAGCCCCAAGACAAGCTGAGTAGTCACTGTTTTTTTTTTATTTGCAAGACCACCTGTCTTTAAGCAATAATCACATTCGTTAAAACATGTAGAAATCAAGTATTTTTTTTTCCTCATTGTTACTCTGTTTTATGCTCTAAATGAGTGGATCATTTTACGTACTTCTATGGAGAACCTTTGTGTAAAGACAAGAAACAACCCCTTATTTTTGTTTTAAAACCCAGAGTTTCCTCTACTCCCAGGGTCATATTGGGACGACAGCTCTCCTCCCAGACAAGATGGTATCAGTGCCACCACTTGCCCTTGCTAGGTTGGACTTTCTCTGCTGCAGGAGCCTCTGTCCGTCAGGTGAGGCTGACCATGACCACTCTTCTGGAGGCTGTGATTCTAATCCCAGTTCCAGTTTTAACCCAGACAGGTTGCTGCCTCTCCACTTTCTGGTTTCCTCATAATGAAATGTAGGTATTATTATATCTCATCTGTGTTTAAGGTACCAGTAGGGAAAAGCTAGTTAAAAAAAAATCATAAAGCAATTTGTAAGTGTGAGAGAAGCTGCCATTTTCAGTCTCAAACTTCCAGTAAAATGTTCAGTTTAGATAATGGAAGAAATTATTAATACATATTTTTTAGAATCACTAGTGTATACATTGTGGATAAATTACTGTTTGGGGGAAGATTCTGGTGTTGCTATATAAGAATCAATAAAGTAAATCACATATATCTATGCATATATATGTATATATATATGATTTACTTTATACATTTATACTTCATACACACCTATATATACATACATTACATATATATATGTTTACAGGAAGAGCTAGAAGAGCCTGAAATGGGAAGTAGCAAACTTAACAGAGTTTGATTCCAAGGTAACTGAGAACAATGTAAATGGTCTTCCAACATGAAAATGTTCACAATCTTTATTTCTTGACTGATGTGATTATTAGGATTAAGACCTTTATATTTGCATTTTATCACAAGCAAAACACATTAATATTTCTAGTTCTTAAAATAATATTTTATGGAAAGCATTTTCATATTGATTAGCTAGATTTGCTTCCACTGAAATATTCTGTTAGATTTTACAGTCAGTCAAACCTCGTGTCTGTCTTTACACTCTTTGGAGGTAGATCTGAATATTCTTGAGCCTTTCTAAATGTCCCTGGTTTTGGTTTTTGCTCACCACGTAGGTATTCAACAGCCAGGACCATGGGTAATACGTTTCCTTTTTTTCTTGCTTTACTTCTGGTTTAATCCTTGAGAAATCCTTTTTGTGGAATCAACACCAGAAACCAGTTTTAAGAGACTTAGAGGTGGCTCAGAGGGAGAAGATAACTGGGAAGGATTTGTAGGGCCAGGTCAAGTATCTGCTTGGCCTATGAGCTCAGTCTTCCAGGAACAGTTCCTGGCACCCCACCCCAATTAATTGATTTCTATCTGCATCCCTTAAGCTCACTCAGGAACAAGGTCTGAGGTAGGGAAAAAAAAAAATCAATGAACCCAGTGGCATAAGGCTCTAACCTCTTTATAAGGATTCTATCTGGTTTTTTTTTAATAGCTAATTTGCAGGGGGAAAGGTGAACATATTAAAGAATAAAACAGGCAGAAACCATCCTGGGTGAGTTTACACTCATCTGTTTTTCAAAGTCATGGGCCTATGTCAGGTGACTGTAAATCTTAAAAGTTATTTGGCACCAGGAAGAAGAGCACAGGAGAAACATGTTTTTACAATCTGCATAAGCAGATTATCTCTGCCAACCCTGCTTATGTTGCTCCATCCAGAGGGACTCTCTTGATCTACCTGCCCACTTGGAACCTTTTTCTTTCTTCAGGGCAGTGCGAGTAAAGGAACACCATTCCTAACCCATAACTCTCTCATTCTTTAGCCAGATACTCTCAGCTCCACCTCCAGATCTGTGCAGCTGCCTCCAGTTCTTTCTCCTTCCCTTACTTCTTATTTACTCTCCCTCATCTTACTGTTTCAGCCACCAAATCTCCTCGTAGTATTTTTTCCAAGCCAGGAACTAACAGAAGAGTAGAGAAGGGATAACACAGTAATTCCCAGGAGTATGCCTGTGTGTATGTGGGCACGGAATAAAATTTTCAGGGGATGAGAGGCCTCTTCAAACTGTATCCCAACCCCTGATCCTAATACCACCCTTGGCTGGCTTGTTTTCACACCAAGAATCACAGTGTACAAGGTGAGACATCATTGACGGGAGAGCTAGAGTTGAAAAGAAGTGAGAAGAAATGGAGAAGTAGGAAAAGTAACAATTCTGGAAACAATTCCACTATACCAAATGGGCAAAAAATTCTAAAATTAATACTTTCCCCAAGTGCCTGATTTCTAACCTGCCTCCATTCACTGTACTCAGAAACAAACTCTAAGGTAGGCAAAAACAAAGGCAAAATGAACAATAAAACCAACAGTGAACCTAGCCAGGTCTATTGGCTGGGCTAGCGATCCTGGTGAGAGGTAAGAGAATCAAGTGAGGAAGTTGTGAGATAGCTTTCTCTCCTGGATTCAATCAGTTGTCCCATTTTCTCTGTTTTAATCCTAAAAATATCTTGAATCTCTCTACCCTTTCCATCTCCAATTCTAATCCCAATCCAAGCCACCATCTTCTTTGGACCACCGGTGACATGGGGGTTGACCCAGTCTCCTCACATCTCCTCTTATCGCTCATTATCTATCCTTCTATTACACTTACGATGAGGTATCAAAAATGAAAATTTGACAGTATTGTTTCCCTTCAGTGGTTTGTTGGTACCTTTAGGAATGAGATCAGAATCCTTAACAATGCCCTTTATCATGTGGTCCCTGCCTCTCAGAAAACTCCTCTGGGCTCAAACAGTATTATATTTTCTCACTTCTCCAAATAGGCACCATATTCCTTTTCCTGGTGTGGGCCTGTGTGTATTCCTAGAATGTGCTTCCCTTCCCATACTTGTCTAATAAAATCTCACTGTCCTCCAAGAGTACTCCAAACCTCAACTCAAAATATCCTGGATTATGAAGACACAAAGGGTTTTGTATTTGATTCACATCCAATAAAAATCTGGCTTCTCCTTATAAGGAATGAACTCTTTTCCTTTTTTAATTAATTAATTAATTAATTAATTTTTATTAACATATAATGTATTATTTGTTTCAGGGGTACAGGTCTGTGATTCATCAGTCTTACACAATTCACAGTGCTCACCATAGCACATACCCTCCCCAATGTCCATCACCCAGCCACCCCTTCCCCCCCACCCCCCTCCACTCCAGCAACCCTCAGTTTGTTTCCTGAGATTAAGAATCTCTTATGATTTGTCTCCCTCTCTGGTTTCACCCTGTTTCATTCTTCTCTCCCTTCCCCTGTGATCCTCTGTCTTGTTTCTCAAATTCCTCATATCAGTGAGATCACATGATACTTGTCTTTCTCTGATTGACTTATTTTGCTTAGTGCAAGGAATGAACTCTTCAAACAAAAATGTGTCTCTCATGTGGTCTTTTATAAAGCTGATTTATCAATGAAATATAAACATTGTAATGAATGTCCAGTCACTTGCAAGTGACAGAAACTCTTTTAAACTGAAGAAAAACAAGAAAATTCCTAATAAGGAATCACAGAACAGCAAAACTACAAGGGAGAAAGTGCTACATGTCTTCTGGTGAAATGGGAACCAAGAAGTGGGAATCTCTGTGCCCTGAGGCAGTGCTCTCCAGCTGCACCCCCACTGGGTCATGGGCTTTATCCTCTGCACAGAAGCTCTCTGTAACTCTGTTCTGAGGAATCCAGCTCCACCTGTGCTCAAGCCACATCTCAGCTCCAGTACAATAAACCAGGTGACGAGATTCTCAGTATCCCAATTTCTCATTATCAGAAGAGAGTATCTGATTGGCTCAACTCAAATTAGGTTTCCTGACATGTCCAACACCACTTGTCCGGGAAGTGGAGTCATCAGGAACAAACTTGGCCATGAGTGGGAGATCAGGCCGTTCTTAAAGAAGTAAAGAAGTGCATGGGGCGCCTGGGTGGCTCAGTCATTAAGCGTCTGCCTTCAGCTCAGGTCATGATCCAGGGTCCTGGGATCAAGCCCCTCATCGGGCTCCCTGCTCAGCGGGAAGCCTGCTTCTCCCTCTCCCACTCCGCCTGCTTGTGTTCCCTCTGTCACTGTTTCTCTCTCTGTTAAATAAATAAAATCTTTAAAAAAAAAAAAAGAAGTAAAGAAGTGCAGATAATGGGCTTGGTAGACACTCCAAAGGGATCTACTCCAAATAAACTGAGGAACCATAATCATAAGTAAACACATTTGTATAATATCATAGCAATTAGAGGATATATCTAGTTCTGTGATATAGCTATGGATATATCCTCTAATTGCTATGATATTATATATTACTATGAGATAGTAATAACATTGAGGCAAGGTGTGTCCTTGGGAGGCATATATATATATATATATATATATATATATATATATATCCTTAACAATGCCCTTCATCATGTGGTCCCTGCCTCTCAGAAAACTCCCCTGAGGGGCGCCTGGGTGGCTCAGATGGTTAAGCGTCTGCCTTCAGCTCAGGTCATGATCCCAGGGTCCTGGGATCGAGCCTCACATCGGGCTCCTGGCTCAGCGAGGAGCCTGCTTCTCCCTCTCCCTCTGCCTCTCCCTCTCCCTCTGCCTCTCTCCCTGCTCATGCTTTCTCTCTCTCTCTCTGTATCTCTGTGTCTCAAATGAATAAATAAAATCTAAACAAAACAAAACAAAACAAAAAAACTCCCCTGAGCTCAAACAGTATTTTATATATATATATATATATGGCATGGTGAACACTTGTGGTGTCCATCACAGTAAATCTGTCTTCAAGGAGCATGTGTGATATGCAAGAAAAGAAGAGGCATCCATTCATTATAGAATGGATCAAATAAATATTATTTGGTGAGTGCCTTTGAGGTACATTGTGCTTTTATGGATTCATTAATTAGAAGTTATTGTGCTAGAGATCAGAAAATTAGTGAAATTAATAAGGAAGACTTCCTGCAGGAGGCAGATCTTGAACTGCGTTTGAAATGCCAAATGCTTTAACAGCTGGCATACTGTGAGCCACATGAATAACAAATAATGCAAAGTGAAGCAAACCTGATTGAAGGAAAATGCAGGTTGGCTTTCCCTCCTGTGAAATTTACCTGGCAACTAGTGAACCATTAGGACTTTGCTCAAGTCGCTTTCTGGGGTATTCTGGAAGGCCTGCCTAGAATGGGTACTGCAACGATTGGTTTATGGCTCAGATATTTGTTACATTTTAATAAGGCTTGGAAACTTAGATGTTATTCACTGCAGCTGCCAATCAAGTACCTGCGTAAAAAGCAAGATAAACATAACAATAAATGCTAAGCACTCCAGTGTTCAGCGACTCTGGCAGGATGCACTGCAGGCTTTATGAATGTGTGAGAGTGAATATACAGAAGCTTGGGGAAAAGGTCATTGGTATTTTTGGAGCAATAAATCAAGTATGGAAAGATTTGCATTTTGGCTGTATAACATACAGGACTGGATTAGAGGGAGAGAATACTTTGAAGTAATATTTCTCTGCTGACTTGTTTTATTAGCTTCCTTTAAACATGTTACATTATTGCTTATAGAATTTCATTTACTGGGATTGGCAGCTTGATAAATACGTCTATTGGAGATGATTTGGATTGCTCTGGGCATTAATATTATTAAAACCTGTCACAAGGAAATGTCTGAAAGATGACTTACTGTAAAGATTACAGCATGAAATAAATCATCCAGTGGTATTTGTTACCATTTATGGCCTCTTGGAGCTGAGTCAATCCCTTTTTATGTTGCATTATTTTTCAAGTCTTTATAGCCTTACATTATATATTGCCGTCAGAAATGAACAGATGGGGTGTCGAACATGAGCTTTCTGAATAATTCCCACCCTCCAGTTATTTGTATGAAGGACAAGTGCAAAACTGTGTGTTCTCGAGCAAAAAAGAAAGAGAAAGAGGTGGAGAAGCTGCTGTTAAGGAAAAGGGATCCCTTTTGTCAGATTGTGCAGGCCAATTCCACCAGCTGGTTGGAATCCCTGACTGGCAGTCACCCTGTTTGGGTTTCAAGCAAGAGATGAGGTGGCTCTATTTGGCTCCAGTGAGCCAACAAATGCCATTTTCAAATGCATTTTCTCAGAGTGCCTCTTGCTGAGACACTTTCACGTTTGGAGGTGAATGTGTCATAGTCTTATCCTAAAAAGCTGAGAAATTTGAAACACACACACAAACACACAGAACAAGAAGAAAGACACATTGGAAGGATTTACTACTCTGAGTGAGTGACAAATATGGGAGCATCCTGCGGGGGTGCACAAAGGAGTCTGTGCATTCTGAATTGTTTAGCAGGGCCCTTAAAATCAATATAAAAGAAACAAAAGTCACCCCATGGAGTTTTTCAGCCCTTTATGGAGGATGCAGGAATAGAGGTCTGCCAGGCCTTGTGCACATTGAGGCAAGGTGTGTCCTTGGGAGGCTTCAGCTGTCCTCTGATGGGACCAGGCAGCTGCTTAATTGTCACATGAGCCCCTCTGCAGAGTCCTGAGGCCCTGCCACCATTGGAGAGGAGAGAAAACAAACCCACTAAAAAGCCAACCAACTTTTTAAGAGGTGGGGGGAAGCACATGTCAACTTTTCTCATTCACCTTCTCTACTTACCACTACATCCATTCAGAGCACTATAAAGTGCCAGCATATTGTGGAGGAGCACACAGTGGACACAGAGTCTAAGTGATGGGAGTCCAAAGTCGTTGCTTACCATTAGGACTTGGAGTTGCCTAATTTCTCATCATCATAAAAAGTGGATAAGAGTATTTTTCCTATTTACCTTATGGTGTTGCTATGAAAAGTCAAATCATACAATGCGCGCGTGCACACACACACACACACACAAACCATTAAATGATTGGCTCAGCCAGGTGATGGTTATTAAGGAGGGCATGTGTTGTGATGAGCATTGGGTGTTATACGCAATTAATGAATCACTGAACACTACATCAAAAACTAATGATATACTATATGTTGGCTAATTGAACATAATAAAAAAAAGTGATTGGCTCCTGCATCTGTCAACAGATCCCTGCCTTCTCTCCAATAAAGCTCTGCATTTTCTCCAGTTTATCAGTCTCTCTCACTCATCTCCTCATCCCCAGATCCCCTAATGTCAGACCCTCCTTCCACTATCTCTTAAAATTGTTACCTTACTAGGAGTGACTTGTAGACACATAATATGAACTTCAGCAGCCCCCTCCCCAAGACCAGACCCATTCCCTCATGCGGTACCTCTGGATCTCTTGTCCCCCATCTCTTCCTCTGTGTCATATTCCCAGGGGCCTTCCATGTTTACTTATTTGTCACATTTGCATGAGGATGACATCTGGATACATCTATGTAATTGTTGACATTCAGCTTGCACACCTGAAACCAGCAGGGCTGAGGGGAGAACTGCTTCATTCTGGGCAAAGTTCACAGCTTTGCTGCCTTTCATTTGAGATCTCAGAAAGTTTTCTGCTCCTAACCTAAGAAGAGAGTACCAAAGGATAAATTTCAAATAGCTACTAAGTTTGTAAAGTCAGTCAGTTAGGTAGGTTGAATTTCTGTACCCCTGTTAGAAATGCACCCCTCTTCCTCCCTCCCCCTGCCCCTCTCGCTTTCTTACTCACACTCTGTTTTCCTCCTTGTCCCCCACAAAGGAACATTTGCATAAGCCCCACCCCAGCCCAGCTGAATTGGCAATGCTGAAGCCCCTACAATCTAACTGATACATAAATGTAGAACTCTTTAAAAAAAAAAAAGTTTATGTATTTATTTGACAGAGAGTACAAGCAGGGGGAGCAGCAGAGGGAGAGGGAGAAGCAGGCTCTCCACTGAGCAGAGAGCCCAATGCGGGCTGGATCCCAGGACCCTGGGATCATGACCTGAGCTGAAGGCAGACGCTTAATTGACTGAGCCACCAGGCACCCCATAAATGTAGAAATCTTAAATCTTACATCTATCTATAAAGTGTGCTTTTCTTTTTTTTCTCTCTTCTTTCTTCTTCCTCCTCTTCTTTCCTTTTCCTATTCCTCCTTCCCTTTCTTTTTCTTTTACCCTTTAAATTTTATTTACTTTTGCTTCCCCAGACATGTGCTGATTGAGTCATCAAAGTTCTCAGGCTCTTCTGAATAAGAATCTTGATGTCTCTGTTTCCATAGAGTAACTTTCTTGTCTCAGATGAGACTATGATTCACCAAACTAAACCGCTAGTGGATTACCTTTTCTGTAGTCTGGAAACTTAGTGTGGACCTGCCTTTAGTGTTCTCTCACCCAGTCCCCTTATGAAAACATTTGATGTGCATCAATTTCCCCAACAGTCTGTGTCCTCTCACACATTAGGGAAGAGAAGCATGGCACTAAGCTTGAAGCCTGACTCTCTTATTCACTGGTAGCCACATAATTTCTCTAGGCTAAATCCCCTATCTATAAATTAGAAAGGAGGTAGACATGATCATCTAAAGCTCCTTTAAGCTTTAAGTTATCTCTTGCTCCTGGTTCAGCTTCCATATCTGGAAACATCCTCATAGTAACTAATTTCTCCTTGTGATGCTTTGCCTTTTGTAGAGAGAAAGGATTCCCCTGATGATAATGACCAAATCTCTTTCTCTGACCAATTTCACAATAATACCTCATGCAGAGTTTATAAATCCTTCTTTTGTTTTAGCTCTCATTTTAAAAAGTTCTTATAAATCCACTAAAACCATTAAGCCATTTACTAAACTATCTTAAAGGGATGTGTGTGTGTGTGTGTCTGTGTGTGTCTGTGTTGTGTTGGAAGTGGGGTCAGGAAGAGAGGCAGTATGACCCAGAGTGACCTGACATAATAAAGTTTCATAGTAATGTCTAATTACTGCTACTCACCTCTTTATTATTAATTCCACAATTCCAGCATATAAAATAACTTAATCATTTTCAGAATTTGCATGACTAATGGAGTGATTTCTGATAGAATAAGGATAAGTTTCATAATTAGGTTTTGCCAGGAACTTGTATAAACCAGTCTATTTATAATTTGGTCAGCTCCTGATTTTTAATGAGGGCACTGAGAGTGACTGAAGCCTCTGGCAGCATTCACTTCATATTTTAATTACCACAGTAATTCTGACAATCACACACATGTCCTAAATCACATCATAATAACCCATAAAGAAAGTATATTTAATTACTAAAAGGGGAGTTCTCAGATTAAACAGGTAGATGGGATGTGCTAAGATATGAACCATATTTGAAAACTGAGCTGCCTGATTTTGTGACATGGAAGAACCTGCCTCTGAAACTTGCATTATAGAGAATAAGGAAAGCCATTGCCAAATTTCCAGTTTTAGCTCCAACATGTAAAGAGTTTTGAAGTCATCACTTCTGTTCTTATAACAGGGAAAAAACAAAACAAAACAAAACAAAAAACAAAAAAACCTGAACAAACTGAAAATTAAAGACTTTTCTTTGCCCATTAGAGAACTGAGGTTTGCAGGGCAAACCATCATCCTGAAATCTGGAGAGTCACAGCAGAGATCACTTACCTGGGGAGAGAGCCACTGGAGCCATAAACTGATATGAACACTTAAATGGTAATTTTGATGAATTTCCAGGGGTCTAATGTGGATTAGGTGAAGAGTGAGAAACTCCTTGGGGCTGTGGGCTTCCAGGGACCTCCACACTTTTGGGGATTTTATCTCCAGGAACTCTACCAAAGTCTCATACTAAAGAGCCAGAAAAATACCCTCAGTAACTCTGACAGGAGAAGGGGAACAGTAATTGTGGTGAAATACACCCAGGGGTTCACTATAACACAGGCCTACTCCCTAAAGGAAAAGATTTTACCAGTGCCTCTCAGGTGAGGGAATGGCATTTGTCCCTCTTGAGCCTTCTTTCTCACCTGAAGGGAGCACGGTGGAGCTAAGATACACTTGTGAAGATCATAGTTTCAACATACAGGGCTACTGAAAACTGAGATTTAATCACAGTTAAATCTCTCCTCTCCCCTCTCCCATACTTCACCGCCATACCAACAGGGCTCAAATAGAATGACAGCAGATTGTAGTTGAAAATGTTGCAAGGTGCAGAATATGCAAGAAACAGTTCTTAGAGAAATGCAAAGACAAATGAGACAAAAGCAAGGACACTAGAGGAATTTGAAGCCTCTGGGAACTTCAACAATGAATGTTAAAAGTGCAACCACTAGCCAGATTAACATAAAACCTCATACATCTATTTACTTTAATCCCTATTATTTAATACATCATATCCCATTGTAAAAACAAAACAAAACAACACATGCTAAAAGGCAAGAAAGAACACTATTTGAAAAGACAAAGCAAGTATTAAAATAAGACTCAGATATCTCACCAATTTGGAATTATCAGGCAGGGGATTTAAAATGAGTATGATTGACATGTTAAGCTGTGTTAAAAGGAATCAAAACTCTAAGAATCAAAAGGAAATGCTAGAAATAAAAAATACCATAACAGAAATTTTTAAATAATTAAATTTTTAAAAATTGCCTTCATAGGCTCAGCAGTAGACTGAACAAAGCAGAAGAGAAAATGAGTGAACTTGAAGATATGTCATCAGAAATTTCCCAAACTGATATGAAAGAAAAAAATAATGAAAAATTAGAACAATATTGAAGAAATATGGGACAACTTCAAATTGTATAGCACATGCATTATTGGAATATGAAGAAAAGAGAGAATAGAGCAGAAGAAATATTTGAAGTAATACTGGCTGAGAACTTTCCAAAACTAATGACACCAAATCACAAATCCAGAAAGTTCAGCGAATACAAAGTATGATAAATATGAAAATATCTACATCTATGAATATCATATCAAACTACTAAAAACAAAACAAAGAGAAACTTGAGAAGGAAATCCGAAGGGAAAAGCTAGCCTACCTTGGAGGAACAAGGATAAGAAATATAGGGGTCTTATTTTCAGAAACTGTAGTATAGAAGAGAGTGAAGTGTTTTTGTCTATGGTATAAGAAAATGGTCCAGTTTCATTCTTCTACATGTGGCTGTCCAATTTTCCCAGTGCCATTTACTGAAGAGACTGTCTTTTTTCTATTAAATATTCTTTCCCACTTTGTCAAAGATTAGTTGACCATAGAGTTGAGGGTCCCAGCCATCAAAAAGAAAGAAAAAGAAAGAAAGAAAGAAAGAAAGAAAGAAAGAAAGAAAGAAAGAAA
>NC_058404.1:33883704-33891138 GCF_002201575.2 Neomonachus schauinslandi
AAAGAAAGAAAGAAAGAAAGAAAGAAAGAAAGAAAGAAAGAAAGAAAGAAAGAAAGAAAGAAAGAAAGAAAGAAAGAAAGAAATTTTACCATTTGCAATGATGTAGAGGGAACTAGAGGGTATTATGCTAAGTGAAATAAGTCAGAGAAAGACAATTATCATATGATTTCACTCATATGTGGAATTTAAGAAAGAAAACAGAAGATCATAGGGGAATGGAGGGGAAAGTAAAATAAGAAGAAATCAGAGAGGGAGACAAGCCATAAAAGACTCTTAACTCTAGGAAGCAAACTGAGGGTTGCTGGAGGGGAGGTGAGTGGGGGAATGGCCTAACTGGGTGATGGGCATTAAAGAGGGCACATGCTATAATGAGCACTGGGTGTTATATGCAACTGATGAATAACTGAACTCTACTTCTGAAACTAATGATACACTATGTGTTAATTAATTGGGTTTACATAAAATAAAATTAAAAAAAATAAGGGAGTGAAGTGAAATATTTAAAGTATTGGTAGAAAAAAAACCCATCAACCTAAAATTTTATATGCAGTGAAATTTTCCTTCAGAAGTAAAGGAAAGGGGCACCTCAGTGGCTCAGTCAATTAAAGATCTGACTTCAGCTCAGGTCATGATCTCCGAGTCCTGGGATCGAGCCCCACCTTGGGCTCTCACTCAGAGGGGAATTTGTTTGTCCCTCACCCTCTCTTTCTGCCCCTCCTCCTGCTTGTGCTCTCTTTGTCTCTCTCTGAAATAAATAAAATCTTTGAAAAAAAAAGAAGAAGCGAAGGAAAAATACTTTTTCAGATGAACAAAAGCTTAGGGAATTCACCACCAGAAGACCTGCCCTGCAAGAAGAGTCAAAAGAAAGCAAGAAAATAAGAAGGTATTTTCAGGAAGAAGGAAAGTAATATAGGTCAGAGACTCAGATCTACATTAAAAGAGCATTACAGAAGGAATAAATTAAGATAAAGTAAAATATTTTTCTTACTCTTAATTGATCCAAAACATACTTGTTTAAAGTAATGATAGTAAAATTGTATTGGTGGTGATAACATATATATACATGAAATGAATAATAGCAGTGTCATAAGAGAGTAGATGGAGATATTGGGAATACTCTGTCATAAGCTACCAACACTACACATGAAGCATTATAGTGTTATTTGAAGGTGGACTTAGATTAGTCAAAAATGTATATTGCAAATTTAAAGGCAACTCCTAACTTTTTTAGTACAAACAATATGCTAAGAGAGGAGATAAAATGGAATAATATAAAATGCTCAATTAAAACCAGAGAAGGCAGGAAGAAAGGTGTGGGAGAAGAACAAATGCAACAAATAGCAACAATTACAAACATGGTAGATAACCCAACTGTATCAATAATTGCTTTTAATAAAAGTGGTATAAATAAAACAGCTAAAAGACATATTGTCAGAGTGAATAAGGAAACAGAACCTAACTAAATGAAACCCAGTTTAAATATAAATATTTATATAAAATATAAAAATAAATATCTATAAGAAACCCATTTTAAATATAAATATTCCAAGAGGTTAAAAATGAAAAGATGGAGAAAGATAAACTGTGCTAACACTAATGAAAAAAGCCTGTATTTTAGTCAAAGAAGGTTCAAAACAAGGAAAATGGATAAAGAGGGGCATTACATAATGATAAAGAGGTCAATCCTTCAAGAAGATATAATAATCCTAAATGCATATGTACCTAAAACCAGAGCATCAAAATACATGGAATAAAAAATTGATAGAACTGAAAGAGGAAATAAACAAATCCACTCTTAAAGTTGGAGATGTAACGACCCCTTTTTCAGTAATTGATCAAGTTAACAGAAAATCAGTAAGGATATAGTTGCTCTAAACAGGATTATCAATCAACTTGATCTAATTGACATTTGTAGAATACTTCAACAATAGCAAAATGTACATTCTAAAGTACACAAAATAGATGACATTCTGTAGGGCCATACTGCATTCTTGGCCAATATATTAACAAATTTTAAGAGAATCAAAATCATACAAAATCTGTTTTCAGAACTCAATGGGAATTAAGATAGAAATCAACTACAGAAAGAACTGGAAAATCCCCCAACTATGTGGAAATAAATAAATTCTAAATAGCACATAGGTCAAAGAAGAAGTCTAAAGGAAATTTTAAAATGTTTTGAGCTAAAGAAAAATGAAAATACAAATTATCAAAATTAGTGGGATTAAAAAAAGCAGTGTCTAAAGGGAAATTTATGACACTAAATGAATATATTTAGAAAAGAGAGAACTACTCTCATTAATCTATTCTCCTCTGCACAAAATGACAAGACGGAAAAAATCACCTCAACAAAAAGAACAAGAGGTAGTACCGACTGCCAGGGACCTACTCAATACGGACATTAGTACGATGTCAGATCTAGAGTTCAGAATCATCACTTTAAAGATACTAGCTGGGCTTGAAAAAAATATGGAAGTTATTAGAGAAACCCTTTCTGGAGAAGTCAAAGAACTAAAATCCAACCAAGTAGAAATCAAAAAGGCTATTAATGAGGTGCAATCAAAAATGGGGGCGCTAACTGCTAGAATAAATGAGGCAGAAGAGAGAATCAGTAATATAGAAGATGAAATGATGGAAAATAAAGAAGCTGAGAAAAAGAGAGATAAACAACTACTGGATCATGAGGGCAGAATTCGAGAGATAAGCGATACCATAAGACGAAACAACATTAGAATAATTGGGATCCCAGAAGAAGAAGAAAGAGAGAGAGGGGCAGAAGGTATAATGGAGCAAATTATAGCAGAGAACTTCCCTAATTTGGGGAAGGAAACAGGCATGAAAATCCAGGAAGCACAGAGAACCCCTCTCAAAATCAATAAAAATAGGTCAACACCCCGACATCTAATAGTAAAACTTACGAGTCTCACAGACAAAGAGAAAATCCTGAAAGCAGCTCGGGAGAAGAGATATGTAACCTACAAGGGTAGAAACATTAGATTGGCAACAGACCTATCCACAGAGACCTGGCAGGCCAGAAAGGACTGGCAGGATATATTCAGACCAATAAACGAGAAAAATATGCAGCCAAGAATACTATATCCAGCTAGGCTGTCATTGAAAATTGAAGGAGAGATAAAAAGCTTCCAGGACAAACAAAAACTAAAGGAATTTGCAAACACAAAACCAGCCCTACAGGAAATCTTGAAAGGAGTCCTCTAAGCAAAGAGAGACCCCAAAAGCAACATAGACCAGAAAGGAACACAGACAATATACGGTAACAGTCACCTTACAGGCAATACAATGGCACTAAATTCCTATCTTTCAATAGTTACCCTGAATGTAAATGGGCTCAATGCCCCAATCAAAAGACACAGGCTATCAGACTGGATTAAAAAACAAGACCCATCGATATGCTGTCTGCAAGAGACTCATTTTCGACCCAAAGACAGCCCCAGATTGAAAGTGAGGGGGTGGAAAACCATTTACCATGCTAATGGACACCAAAAGAAAGCTGGGGTGGCAATCCTTATATCAGACAAATTAGATTTTAAACCAAAGACTGTAATAAGAGATGAGAAAGGACACTATATCCTACTTAAAGGATCTATCCAACAAGAAGATCTAACAATTGTAAATATCTATGCCCCTAACATGGGAGCAGCCAATTATATAAGCCAATTAATAACAAAAGCAAAGAAACACATCGACAACAATACAATAATAGTGGGGGACTTTAACACCCCCCTCACTGAAATGGACAGATCATCTAAGCAAAAGATCAACAAGGAAATAAAGACTTTAAATGACACACTGGACCAAATGGACTTTACAGACATATTCAGAACATTCCACCCCAAAGCAATGGAATACACATTCTTCTCTAGTGCCCATGGAACATTCTCCAGAATAGATCACATCCTAGGTCATAAATCAGGTCTCAACCGGTACCAAAAGATTGGAATCATTCCCTGCCTATTTTCAGACCACAATGCTTTGAAACTAGAGCTCAATCACAAGACAAAAGTCAGAAAGAACTCAAATACATGGAGGCTAAAGAGCATCCTACTAAAGAACGAATGGGTCAACCAGGAAATTAAAGAAGAATTAAAAAAATACATGGAAACCAATGAAAATGAAAACACAACTGTTCAAAATCTTTGGGATGCAGCAAAGGCAGTCCTAAGAGGAAAGTATATAGCAATACAAGCCTTTCTCAAGAAGCAAGAAAGGTCTCAAGTATACAACCTAACCCTACACCTAAAGGAGCTGGAGAAAGAACAGCAAATAAAGCCTAAACCCAGCAGGAGAAGAGAAATAATCAAGATCAGAGCAGAAATCAATGAAATAGAAACTAAAAGAACAGTAGAACAGATCAACGAAACTAGGAGCTGGTTCTTTGAAAGAATTAACAAGATTGATAAACCCCTGGCCAGACTTATCAAAAAGAGAAGAGAAATGACCCACATCAACAAAATCATGAATGAAAGAGGAGAGATCACAACCAACACCAAAGAAATACAAACAATTATAAGAACATATTATGAGCAACTCTATGCCAGCAAATTAAATAACCTGGAAGAAATGGATGCATTTCTAGAGATGTACCAACTACCAAAACTGAACCAGGATGAAATAGAAAACCTGAACAGACCTATAACCACTAAGGAAATTGAAGCAGTCATCAAAAATCTCCCAAAAAACAAAAGCCCAGGGCCAGATGGCTTCCCAGGGGAATTCTACCAAACATTTCAAGAAGAATTAATACCTATTCTTCTGAAACTGTTCCAAAAAATAGAAATGGAAGGAAAACTTCCCAACTCATTTTATGAGGCCAGCATTACCTTGATCCCAAAACCAGACAAAGACCCCATTAAAAAGGAGAATTACAGACCAATATCCCTGATGAACATGGATGCAAAAATTCTCACCAAAATACTAGCCAATAGGATCCAACAGTACATTAAAAGGATTATTCACCATGACCAAGTGGGATTTATCCCTGGGCTGCAAGGTTGGTTCAACATCCGCAAATCAATCAATGTGATACAATACATTAACAAAAGAAAGAACAAGAATCATATGATCCTCTCAATAGATGCAGAAAAAGCATTTGACAAAGTACAGCATCCTTTCTTGATCAAAACTCTTCAGAGTATAGGCATAGAGGGTACATACCTCAATATCATAAAAGCCATCTATGAAAAACCTACAGCGAATATCATTCTCAATGAGGAAAAACTGAGAGCTTTCCCCCTAAGGTCAGGAACGCGGCAGGGATGTCCACTATCACCACTGCTATTCAACATAGTATTGGAAGTCCTAGCCACAGCAATCAGACAACAAAAAGAAATCAAAGGCATCCAAATTGGCAAGGAAGAAGTCAAACTCTCACTCTTTGCAGATGATATGATACTTTATGTGGAAAACCCAAAAGACTCCACCCCAAAACTGCTAGAACTCATACAGGAATTCAGTCAAGTGGCAGGATATAAAATCAATGCACAGAAGTCAGTGGCATTCCTATACACCAACAACAAGACAGAAGAAAGAGAAATTAAGGAGTCGATCCCATTTACAATTGCACCCAAAACCATAAGATACCTAGGAATAAATCTAACCAAAGAGACAAAGGATCTGTACTCAGAAAACTATAAAATACTCATGAAAGAAATTGAGGAAGACACAAAGAAATGGAAAAACATTCCATGCTCATGGATTGGAAGAACAAATATTGTGAAGATGTCAATGCTACCTAGAGCAATCTACACATTCAATGCAATCCCCATCAAAATACCATCCACTTTTTTCAAAGAAATGGAACAAATAATCCTAAAATTTGTATGGAACCAGAAAAGACCTCGCATAGCCAGAGGAATGTTGAAAAAGAAAAGCAAAGCCGGCGGCATCACAATTCCGGACTTCAAGCTCTATTACAAAGCCGTCATCATCAAGACAGTATGGTACTGGCACAAAAACAGACACATAGATCAATGGAACAGAATAGAGAGCCCAGAAATGGACCCTCAACTCTATGGTCAACTCATCTTTGACAAAGCAGGAAAGAATGTCCAATGGAACAAAGACAGTCTCTTCAACAAATGGTGTTGGGAAAATTGGATAGCCACATGCAGAAGAATGAAACTGGACCATTTCCTTACACCACACACAAAAATAGACTCCAAATGGTTGAAAGACCTCAATGTGAGACAGGAGTCCATCAAAATCCTAAAGGAGAACACAGGCAGCAACCTCTTTGACCTCAGCCGAAGCAACTTCTTCCTAGAAACATCGCCAAAGGCAAGGGAGGCAAGGGCAAAAATGAACTATTGGGACTTCATCAAGATAAAAAGCTTTTGCAAAGCAAAGGAAACAGTCAACAAAACCAAAAGACAACCAACAGAATGGGAGAAGATATTTGCAAATGACATATCAGATAAAGGGCTAGTATCCAAAATCTATAAAGAACTCATCAAACTCAACACCCAAAGAACAAAGAATCCAATCAAGAAATGGGCAGAAGACATGAACAGACATTTTTCCAAAGAAGACATCCAAATGGCCAACAGACACATGAAAAAGTGCTCAATATCGCTCGGCATCAGGGAAATCCAAATCAAAACCTCAATGAGATACCACCTCACACCTGTCAGAATGGCTAAAATTAACAAGTCAGGAAATGACAGATGTTGGCGGGGATGCGGAGAAAGGGGAACCCTCCTACACTGTTGGTGGGAATGCAAGCTGGTGCAGCCACTCTGGAAAACTGTATGGAGGTTCCTCAAAAAGTTGAAAATAGAGCTACCCTATGATCCAGCAATTGCACTACTGGGTATTTACCCCAAAGATACAAAAGTAGGGATCCGAGGGGGTACGTGCACCCCGATGTTTATAGCAGCAATGTCCACAATAGCCAAACTGTGGAAAGAGCCAAGATGTCCATCAACAGATGAATGGATAAAGAAGATCTGGTATATATATACAATGGAATATTATGCAGCCATCAAAAGGAACGGGATCTTGCCATTTGCAACGACGTGGATGGAACTGGAGGGTATTTTGTTGAGTGAAATAAGTCAAACAGAGAAAGACATGTATCATATGATCTCACTGATATGAGGAATTCTTAATCTCAGGAAACAAACTGAGGGTTGCTGGAGTGGGGGGTGGGGTGGGAAGGATGGGGTGACTGGGTGATAGACACTGGGAGGGTATGTGCTCTGGTAAGCGCTGTGAATTTTGCAAGACTGTTGAATCTCAGATCTGTACCTCTGAAACAAATAATGCAATATATGTTAAGAAAAAAAAAAAAAGAAGAAGAAGAAGAAGGTAGCGGGAGGGGAAGAATGAAGCGGGGGAAATCGGAGGGGTAGACGAACCATGAGAGACGATGGACTCTGAAAAACAAACAGGGTTCTAGAGGGGAGGGGGGTGGGA
>NC_058404.1:33891238-33939826 GCF_002201575.2 Neomonachus schauinslandi
AAAAAAAAAAATTTAAAAAAAAAAAAAAAAGAAAAGAGAGAACTAAAATCAACAATCTAAGGTTCTACCTTAAAAAAAAAATTTAAGCCTAAACTAAGCAGAAAAGTAATAATGAAATTAGAGGATAAATCAATTAAAATGAAAACAGAAAAACAAAAGAGAAAATCAAAACCCAAAGGTAGTTCTTTGAAAATAACAATACAATTTTTAAACTTCTAGCCAGACTAAATGAAAGAGGGGTCACAACTACTGATTCTGTGGACATTAAAAGGATAATTCAGGAACTCTATTAATTCTATGCAAAGAATTTGATAATTTGGATGATACAAAACAATTCCTTGAAAGACACAAAGTACCAAAACTCACACAAAACTCTTTGAATAGGTCTATATGTATTAAATAAATACATCCAATGATTAATACCCACCCATCTCCCCACCCTCAGGAGGTTTTACTGGTGAATTCTACCAAGCCAGTAAGAAATGATATCAATTCTCTACAACCTCTTTCACAAAATAGAAGTAAAGTGCATACTTCCTAACTCAAGACCAGCATTATCTTAATACCAAAACCAGATATAGATATTATGAGAAAGGAAAACTATAGGCCAGTATCTCACAGGAACATAATGCAAAAATTCTCATCAAAATGAAAGCAATTCAAATGCAATGATATAGAAAACGAATTTTTATTATGCCCATGTAAGATTTATTCCAGCTATGTGAGGCTTGTTGAACATTGAAAAATCAATCAATGTAATCATCTACATGGCAGACTAAAGAAGAAAAATCATATGACCATTTCAATCAATGCATTAAAAGCATTTGACAAAATACAACATTCACTCATGATTTAAAAAAAAAAAAAACCCTCAGCAAACTAGGTAAAGAGAGGCTATCTTCCTCAACTTGATAATGAGTATCTATGAAAAACATACAGATAACATCATACTTAATGATCAGAAACTCATTGCTTTCCACTTAAAATCAGATACAAGGCAAGGATATACCCTCTCATCACTCCTATTTAACAATATATTGGATGTTCTACTAAGTGAAATAAGGCAAGAAAGGGAAAATAAAAGTTACACAAATTGAAAAGGAAGAGGTAAAAGTATCTTTCTTTACAGATGACATGACTGTCTCTGTAAATATTGCAGAGATTCTACAAAAATATATTTGCAACTATTATGTAAGAATAGCAAAGTCTTATAAGGTTAACATACAAAAATCAATTATTTTCTTGTATCCCAGCCACAAGCAATTGGAATTTGAAATTTTAAAAATACTGTTTACAATGGCATCAAAAGACAATTACATATGCCTCACAAAATATGTACTGGATCTATATACAAAAAACAAAGCTGATGAAAGAAAGAAGATCCAAATAATGCAGAATGATTCCATATTCATAAATTTGAAGACTGAGTATTTTTAAGATCCCAACTTGATTTTAGGATCCCAACTTGATCTACAGCTTCCACACAATCCCAATCAAAACTCCAGTGAGCTATTTTGTAGATATTTACAAAATGATTGTAAAATTTATTTGAAAAGGAAAACGTCTGGAATAGCCAACACAGTATTGAAGAACAACAAAGTTGGAGGACTTATGCTTCCCAATTGCAAGGCTTACTCTCTTAGACAGCTAGATTAATCAAGACATCATAATATTGGTAAAAGAATATATATTAATCAATATAAAACGTAACAAACTAAAACCTAGGGCCACACAAATGTGATAAATTGATGTTTGACAAAGTAGCAAAGGCAATTCAATGGAAAAAGGATAGTATTCTCAACAAGTGGTAATGGAACCATTCAATGTCCATATGCAAAAACCAAAACCAAAACCAACCAAACAAAATGTAGATGTATACTATTATACCTTTAACAAAAATTGGATCAAAATAGATTACACATCTAAATGTAAAATGCAAAGCTATAAAACTTATAGAAGAAAACATAGGAGAATGTATAGGTGAAGTTGGGTTTATGGATGAGTTTTTAGATAAAACATCAAAAGTACAATCTAGGAAAGGAAATATTATAACATCAGTAAATTTGAATTGATTAAACTCAAAAGCTTCTGTTCCTTGAAAGACACAGTTAAGAAAAATGAAAAGATAAGCCATAGCAAATATTTGCAAAACACATATCCCATAAAAAACTTGTATCCAAAATAAATAAAGAACACCTAAAATTCAGTAAGAAAAACAATCTAATTAAAAATGAGCAAATAGCTAAAAGGACACCTCAACAAAGAAGATATACAGATGGAAAATAAACATATAAAAAGATCCTCAACTCATTTGTCATTACAGAAAGAACATCAACAAGATACCATTACATAACTTTTCATTTGGCTAAAATTCAACAAAACTGATAATACCAATTGCTCCCAACAGTGAATAGCAACAGAAATTCTCATTCATTGATTGTGGAGATGAAAAATGGCAGTCACTTTGGAACACAGTTTGGCGGTTTCTTACAAAACTGACTACAGTCTTACTATCAAATCCACTAACTGTGCTCTTAGGTATTTACCCAACTTCTTTGAAAACTTATACCCACACAAAAACCTATGCATGTGAATGTTATAGCATCTTATTCATAAACACCAGAAAGTGCAAGCAATGAAGCTATCTTTTAATAAGTGAATGGATAACAAACTGTGCTGTTCAAAGAATAGAATTTTATTCTGTAATTAAAAAAATAAAATATCAAGCCACAAAAAGACATGGATAAATCTTAAATGCTTATTGCTAAGAGAAAGGAGTCAATCTGAAAAGGCTACATATCTTATGATTCAAATTATATGATATCTGGGAAAGGCAAAACTATAATGATAGTTGAAAAAAAAAAGCCATTACCTACCTGGGTAAACTCAGGCTAAATGGTTGCCCATAAACAAGATAAAATTTGTGTATGTTTTGAAACACAGCATTATGTACCATTTGTTCTCCCATGAATTCATTACACTGCAGAAGTGCATTTTTTCAAAGAATTTCCAATACTTTTGCCTTTGTGAATGTTGTTTAAATGGAAGGAGCTGGCAATATTTGCTCGCTTTCAAGCCCTCTCAGGAATTGGTATTCCTATCATATTGGTTATTTGCCACTCATTGCAGTCTGGTTTTCATTTTGATCAGCTTTGATTTGGCCTTCCAGGAAAGGATATATGCCAACCAAATGGTCATATGTTACTTTACAATAAAACTACATAAATACTCAAGTTGGCATGACCAGTCTATCCCTCCTTATTCACTGAACAATAATGGGATCTTAATCAAGTTACCTAGCTTCCTAAAATTCCTCATTTGAAAATAAGGTCATTGTAGGACTAGCAATAATAAATGTGAAGTGCCTAGCACAGTGCCTTCCAAAGAGTGCTCATTCAATCATGATACTATTATAAAACAGATTATAACCTGAAATTTGCTTGCAAAACATGAAATTGGAGCAAAATGAATTAGTTGAACGATTCTTATGCTAATCACAGCCTGTTGCATCTACATGTCAGGACCAGAGCTTCCTCTCCGACCTGTTGCTAAATAAGTTTGAGCCCAGGAATGAGGGAAAGTTTCATATGGGAAGAATTTAGATAGGTGATGTTGGCTCCAGCAGTTCTTCATTTCCTAGGTTGAAGGGAGTTTATTCAGAGAATATTTCTTCAAAAATGGTGTTTATGAGATCCATTTATTAAATCATGATCATATTCAACCTGCTATCCTGAACATTTTTCCTTGGAATCTAGGGGTATTAGATAATCTCTTGGTTTGTTCTCTAATACATCCAATAGTATTCATCATGTGGATTTTATTACTTTAAATTTCACCTGTTATTTTATAGTTTGGGGGGAGGCACATCTCAATGTAATCACCATATATCTACAAATAGATGAATTTCCCCAACATCATGGAAGGTGATGGGAGGAAAACTATAAGGAAGTTGAATTTTATTTTTGAGTTGACTTTCTTAGTAGTAGGAGAGTTGCTGGACTTTTAAACCTTTTTAACTTTTAAACCAATAAAATGTGGCAACACAACTGGTGACGTTTAGAGATACAGTCAATGGCTCTCATCAGTTATTCAGTCTCCAAACACTAAGTCAGCAAATATTTATTGGGAATTTAATAGATGCCCCCAGTAATTTCAATGTGGAAGACACTGTGCCAGATGCCAGATCACACATGTGATCTCTGTTCTCATGGAACTTAATAGAACATGTAAAAGTTCTCTGTAAGCCTTAGAGAGGAAATTCAAACAGTACCTCATCTTCTATAAATCTCAATGTTATATGAGATAATCATTACAAGATTTTTCAACCTCAGTGAGGTTTGGAATGAATCATTCTGGATAGCTTTGCCTAGAACTTACTTATCTAAGCATTATTATTTAACAAGTTTAGATAGAAATAATCCTGGAAACATAGGCACTTTCCTGATTCTTTATGGAAGAACTATAATCGAACTTCTTCTAAGCTATTCAATTATCATTATGGCTGTCAGTGATCATATGTATTATGGTACACAGCACAATTATAGTCATTGAATTGGAGGAGAATTTGACCCTAAAAGAAAATAAATAGTAGAATACTATAGTAGTGCTATAATACATATAAAAATAATGAATAGTACAGAATAAATAGAATTCTATACTTTGTTCTTGTGGTTACTTTGTGTTTTTATTGAAAGCTTTATTGAGATATAATTCATATACTTTAAACTTCACCCTTTAAAGTGGTTTTTAGTATAGTCACAGTGGTTTTTAGTGATTTTTAGTATAGTCACAGAGTTGTCAACTATCATGAGTATCTAAGTTCAGAATGGGTTCATCACTCCTGAAGGAAACTTCATAGCCATTAACAGTCCACTTCCCTTTCATCCCTCCTCATACCCTCTGATAATCACTAATCTACTTTCTACTTTTATGGATTTTTCTATCATAAACATTTCATGAAAGTTGAGTGATACGATATATGGCCTTTTTTACCTGACTTCTTTTACTTAATATAATGTTTTCAAGGTTTATAGCATGTCAATCCTTCATTCTTTTTAGCACTGAATAATATTCCAATGTATCAGCACACTATATTTTGTTTATCCATTTGTCAGTTGATAAATATTTGGGTTGTTTCTTTCCTTCACTATTATGAGTAGTGCTGCAATGAACTTTTGTGTCTGGGTTTTTTATAAACACATTTTCAATTCTCTTTGTATAAACACATCTTCAATTCAATTGGGTATATACTTAAAAGTATGGGATATAGCAATGTATGAAAGGTCTAATTTCTTTCCATCTTAACACTTGTTATTATGTGTCTTTTTGATTATAGCCATTCTAGTGGGTGTGAAGAATCTCATTGTTTTGATTTGAATATCTTTGATGGCTAATAATTTTGAGAACCTTTTCATCTGCTTAATGTTCATTTGCATGTTTTCTTTGGAGAAATGGCTATTCAAGCCTTTTTAAGCATTTTTAACTGAGTTATCTTTTGTTGTTGAATTGTAAAGTTATTTATATGTTCCTGATAAAGTCCTTCATCAGATATATTATTTGCATATATTTTCTCACATTTCATGAGTTGTCTTTTCACTTTCTTCATGGAGTCCTTTGAACCACAAAGGTTTCTAATTTAATGACATCCAAATTTTCTATATTTTCTTTTATTGCTTGTGCTATTTGGTGTTACATCTAAGAAACGATTGCCTAATCCAAGGCTTTGAAGATTTACTCCTGTGTTCTTCTAAGAGTTTATGCTTTTAGCTCTTAACATTTAAGTCTTTGATCCAGTTTGAGTTAATTTTTGTCTAAGATGTAAGGGAAGGGCTCACCTTCATTCTTCTGCCTGTGGATATCCATTTGTCTCAGCAGTACTTGTTGAAAATGCTGTTCTTTTCCCCATTGAATTATGCTGGTTTCCTTATTGAAAGTGAATTGGCCCTCATGAAAGGGTTCTTTTCTGGATTATTAATTCTGTTCCATTGGTCTATATGTCCATCCTTATGACAGTAACATAATACCTTTATTAATGTAATTTGTTATTCAGGAAATGCGATTCCCCAACTTTCTTCTTTGTCTAGATCGCTTTGGTTATTCTAGGCTCCTTCAATTTCCATATAAATTTTAGGATCAGTTTGTCAGGTTATCCTAAAAAAATATAGCTAGAATTTTGATAAAGACTGAGTTAAAATTTCAGATCAATTTGAAGAGTATTGTCATTTTAACAGTACTTAGTCTTTCAATCCATGAACATGGGATGCCTTTCCATTTCTTTAGAACTTCTTTAATTTCTTTCAACAAAATTTTGCAGTGTTCACTGTACAAATCCTGCATGTCTTTTGTTAAATTTATTCCTGAGTATTTTAGTTTTTTGATGCTGTTGTAAATGAGATCATTTTTTCGATTTATTTTCAGATTGTTCATTGCTAGTATATAGACATACAATATTTTTTTTATCAATCTGTATCCTGCAAACTTGCTAAAGTTGTTTATTAGTTATTAGAGGGAGAGACAAACCAAGAAACAGACTCAACTATAGAGAACAAACTGATGGTTACCAGAGGGGAGGTAGGTGAGGGGATAAGTGAAATATGTGATGGGGATTAAGAAGTGTCCTTGTCGTGATGAGTACCAGGTGATGTATAGAAATGTTGAATCACTATATTGTAAGATTGAAACTAATATAACACTGTTAACTAACTGGAATTTCAAAACTTAAAAAATATGTTTTCAATTATTATACTTTTCAATTTTTCCATTTTGGTTCTTATTTTCTGTCTCTTCATTAATATTCTGTATTTGGTGATACATTGTTCTCATAATTTTCTTTAGTTCTTTAGCCATAACTTCCTCATGTTTTTTACTGTATTTATAATAGCTGCTTTAAAAATCTTTGCCTCGTAAGTCCAGGGTCTGGGTTTCCTCAGGGACAATGTCTCTTGACTGCTTTTTTGCTATGTATGAACCATACTTCCTTGGTATTTGTGTCTTATACTTTCTTGTTGAAAGCCACATGTTTTTAATAATATAAAATGGCAACTCTAGAAATCATTTCCCTCCCTCACCCCAGACTTTGCTGTTGGTGGTATCCTTTTGTTTGTTTCATAACTTTTCTGAAATAATTCTTTAAAGTCTGTATTCTTTGTGGTGTGTTGACATCAAGTCTCTACACACTCAGCTTTGTGGTTAGCTAATGATTGCACTGAGATTTCCTTAAATGCCTTGAACCAGTAAATCTCTCCACCTTTATGAAGGGGCTCTGTGTGCATGTTGGGGAATGCCTTCAGCACCCTAGCAGCTTACATCTCTGTCTTAGCCTTCACTTCTTGTTTGTGCAGATTCTCAAGGAGTAAGACATTAGGGATGTCTTACTTATTGGGCATCGTGTGCACAGTCCTGTACATGCAGGTGGTTCCTTTTAGATTCCCAGAATGAATAAATCAAAGCTTTCAAAGCTCCCATGGACTTCCCAATCTCCATCTTTTCTGTTAAAGGATTTTTGGCTCTCCTTTTGTTTGCCACACTGTATCTCTTCTTCAATTATCTGCAATTTTAAGCACTACTGCTCACCAGTTTTGGAAAATTCTCCAGGGGAACCAGCTATTCTCACCGAGGAAGCTCCCAGTCAGGTCATATAAAGACAAGGCTGGGGCGCCTGGGTGACTCAGTTGTTAAGCATCTGCCTTCGGCTCAGGTCATGATCCCAGGATGCTGGGATCGAGACCCACATTGGGCTCCCTGCTCTGAGGGAAGCCTGCTTCTCTCTCTCCTACTCTCCCTGCTTGTGTTCACTCTCTCGCTGTCTCTCTCTCTCTGTCAAATAAATAAATAAAATCTTAAAAAAAATACAAGGCTTTATTTGTGGGTGGTTATCTCCAAGGAGCTGTCATAAAACTGAAATAATGGCATTTATTATATATATATATATATAATATATTATTGCAATTTTCCTTATTACGGTAAAGCACTGGTTTAAAAAATTAGAAAATTTAAAAAGACTATTTAATCACAGCAGAATTTGCAACAAAAGCTTATGATAACCAAGCAAGGAAAGTCATTTATTGATGGTAAGTCAATTAAATTGTTTTTGCAACAGTCAACAAGGGTGTCCAGAGAAAATAAAGTTGTTTAATACTATTAACCTTTCAGCAAAAACAGTTGCTTGAAGAGTTGACATTGGGAGCAATGTTAATAGTCAATTAAAAACAAGGTGAATGATTTTGAGTGGTGTCCCTTGGCTCCTTATGAGTCAGCAAATGTTACTGATACCGTCTAGTTGTTGTTCATTAAGGGAGCCAATGCTGAATTTGAAGGATCTGAAAAATAAGCCTCTGTGAATAGTCTGCATGGCACAACTACCTCTGAAAATGTCTTCAAAAAAGTTGAGAAAACACTAATCCAGTTCAATCTGAAGTGGAACCTGCTAAGATGTATAAAAACTGATAATGGTCAAAAATACACGTAGAACAAAAAAAAAATCCTACTTCAACAGATTTACAAAACTTGTGAAATGCAAGGTATGTAAATACTATCATTATTCATTGTATTATTCATCAGCAGGTGTTTTATGGAAAATATTTGAATTTATCATATTTATTTGGCCAATATTGTCAATGGTGAATTTCATATGCTCTCATGGACTTTACTCTTGTTAGTTCTGTGAATTTTTCTCAGAAATATAAACTGAATATTTTGACTTAACCTACCACAAAGCAGTTCAAGAGCTTAACAGTGATTTTTTGGGCTCTAGGTTAAGACTGAAATTTTTCTGGAGAATTGCCCTAGATCACTATTATAGAACACTAAGTGGCTTCAAAACTTAGCACTCGTCGTAGGTTTTACAATGTTTCTTAATGAAATCAGCATAACATTAAAAGACAAAACAGAGCTTATATGTGAAACTTATTCTATGATAAAGTCATTACGATGACAATTATTCTTTGAATCACAAATAATGCCATACTTCTTTATACACTTCCTGTCATGTCAAAAGTTAAAACAAGAAGTGAGATCACTATCTCCACACAAATTTGCAGTTGACAAATTTTCTGATCTCAGTTCCAGGAGTACATTTTGTTGTTGTTTTTGTTTTGGCCTCAACAGAAATGCAAAGGAAATGTATATTTTTAAGTTCATTTAACTTTGCAATTGAGGCGTTCCCACCTAACCTTCCATTGCAAGTGATTAACCTGCCATATAATGACCTGCTATAAGACAAATACTGAGAGAAGAGTCTAATACAATTCTGTAAGTGCCTATGCTCAATTAGAATCATATGCTCATGGAGTACTGTCAGTATTTGGCAGTACCTATCTGTGTAAACAGACATTTTCAAAGATTATATATGTTAAAACTTATTAGGGTCAGCATTAACATATGAACATTTGCAATTAATTTTGAATACAGAGAACACTAACTCTAAATGCCAATTAAGGAAATTCTCTTTTAAAGTATCTTTGTTTTTATTAGTAGATCTGTAATACAAAAAAAAAAAATCTCCCCCTTCCTCTTCTTCCCCTCCTCCTCCTCCTTCTCTTCCTCCTCCTTTTTGTTCTTCTTCACTATTATTTAATTATATTTTGAATATCATCAATGAGAAATTGTGAAAATTTAATTTCTCTTTTTTATACAACTACCTGCATAATACCACTTTTGCATCTTGGCCTGTAAAATTTAACATACTTACGATCTGCCCAATGCCTTCACAGAAAATAACTTGTTGATCCTGTTCTAGATAGAAAAGTTGATAGTATCTCATCAGATGTCTAGAAATAATAGGTAAAGATTAACTTTAGGATAACTTCACCAAGGCATTTATTTTCATCCCAAACTATTACCAAAAGTTTTGAGTTTAAATTAAAAGGGTATTCAAGAGCTTGGAAAAGTAGAGGTTAATAAAGACTGCCCACATAAAAAGTGACTCTTCAATTATATAATCTCCATTTTCCACTGAAACCAAAATTAATAATAATAATAATAATAACATAGAAATTTAAAGAATCAATGGGTAGAATAAAATAACCATTAGGACACTTGAAATCTTTTTCTTGTGGGGTAAGATGACGGAGGAGTAGGGGACCCTATTTCAACTGGTCGCCGGAATTGAGCTGGATATCTACCAGATGACTGTGAGCACCCACGAAACCAGCCTGAGATGTAAGAAGATCTGGATCTCTACAAGTAGAATATCATAGGCGGTTGGTTTTGAGGTATAAAGCGGGGAGCCATGATTCGTGGGCAGATATCGGAGGATAAATGGCAGTGGCAGGGTGCCTAGCCATGGGGATCCTACACCGCCAGTGAGCGACAGCCTCGCACGCTGGGGACCAGGCACAGACTCGCAGATGAGTAGCGGTGGGGAAAGGACTTTAGGGCAGCCCCCAGGGCAAAAACCCCGAGCGGCGGGGTCACGCACACGAACTGGGAGCAGCTGGTGGTTTTAGAAGCACAAAGGGCAGAGACGTGCCCCAACCTGGAGGCAGGACTGGGGGCGCTGTGGAGGGGCACACAACCCAGGACGCTGCAGTTTATAGCAGCACTGATAGAAACGGAGATGGTGTGGCCTGGAGAGCTCACTGAAGAACAGACTGCAGTCTCTCTGCTCTGAGGCAGAGGGTTGGAAATGGTCTCTTCTGCTCTAACTCGCAGAAGAGATGCAGAAAGCTGCCAGAGAACAAAAGCCCCAAAGACTGATTCCCACTGAGCCCATCCCCCGCCACAGGGGCGCAGGGCACCTCCGCCCAAACAGGGTTGCCTGAGTAACAGTGCGTCAGGCCCGTCCCCCAGAGGACAGGCTGGGAAAACAAAAGGCCAGCAACCCTAAGGTCCCAAGAAAACAGGTGCACTTTGCTTGGGTTCTGGTCAATAATTTGGACTCTATACATTCCCTCAAACACCCATCAACAGGATGACTAGGAGGAGTCCCCAAAATAGAAAAGACTCAGAGATTATGACTTATGCTGCAGATTTACAAATGGATGCAGATATAACCAAGATGTTGGAGATGGAATTCAGGCTAGCAATTGTGAAGACAATGGCTAGAATGGAGAAATCAATTAATGGCAACACAGAGTCTCTAAGGGCAAAAATGAAAGCTGAATTGGCAGAACTTAAAAATGCTATCAATGAGATCCAATCCAATCTAGATAATCTAACAGCTAGGGTAACTGAGGCAGAAGAGCGAATAAGTGACCTGGAAGATAATATAATAGATAAAAAGGGAAAAGAGGAGGCTAGGGAAAAACAACTCAGAATCCATGAAAATAGAATCAGAGAAATAAGTGACACCATGAAGCGTTCCAATGTCAGAATAATTGGAATCCGGAGGGAGTGGAGAGAGAGAGAGGACTAGAAGATGTATCTGAGCAAATCGTAGCTAAGAACTTCCCTAATCTGGGGAATGAAACAAACATTCGCGTCCTAGAGGCAGAGAGGACCCCTCCTAAGATCAAGGAAAACAGGCCAACACACTGGCATGTAATAGTAAAACTTGCAAATCTTAGAACCAAGGAAACCATCTTAAGGGCAGTTAGGGGGAAGAGATTCCTTAAGTACAGAGGGAGGAACATCAGAATAACGTCAGACCTATCCACAGAGACCTGGCAAGCCAGAAAGGCCTGGCAAGACATATTCAGGTACTAAATGAGAAGACCATGCAGCCAAGAATACTTTATCCAGCAAGGCTGTCATTTAGAATGGATGGAGAGATGCAGAGCTTCCACGACTGGCAGAAACTGAAAGAATATGTGACCACTAAGCCAGCCCTGCAAGAAATATTAAGGGGGTGTCTATAAAAGGAGAAAGACCTCAAGAGAGATATACAACAGAAATTTACAGGGAAAATCCATAAAAACAACATCTTCACAGGCAACATGATGACAATTAATTCATATCTTTCAATAATCACTCTCAACATGAATGGCCTAAACACTCCCATAAAACGGCACAGCATTGCAGATTGGATAAAAAGACAGGACCCATCCATATGCTGTCTACAAGAGACTCATTTTGAACCTAAAGATACATCCAGACTGAAAGTGAAGGGATGGAGATCCATCTTCCATGCCAGCAGACCTCAAAAGAAAGCTGGGGTAGCAATTCTTATATTAGACAAATTAGATTTTAAACTAAAGTCTGTAATTAGACACACAGAAGGACACTATATCATTCTTAAAGGGTCTATCCAACAAGAAGATCTAACAATTGTAAATATCTATGCCCCCAACATGGGAGCAGCCATCTACATAAGCCAACTGTTAACCAAAATAAAGAGTCATATTGATAACAATATGTTAATTGTAAGAGACCTCAATACTCCACTCTCAGCAATGGACAGATCATCTAAGCAGAAAATCAACAAGGAAACAAGAGCTTTGAATGATACATTGGACCAGATGGACCTCATAGATATTTACAGAACATTCCACCCTAAAACAACAGAATACTCATTCTTCTCGAGCGCATATGGAACTTTCTCCATAATAGACCACATACTGGGTCACAAATCAGCTCTCAACCTATATGAAAAGATTGAGATTATTCCCTACATATTCTCAGACCACAATGCTCTAAAACTGGAACTCAATCACAAGAAAAAATTTGGCAGAAATTGAAACACTTGGAAGCTAAAGACCACTCTGCTCAAGAATGTTTGGGTCAACCAAGAAATCAAAGAAGAACTTAAACAATTCATGGAAATCAATGAGAACGAAAACACATCGGTCCAAAACCTATGGGATACTGCAAAGGCGGTCCTAAGGGGGAGATACATAGTCATCCAAGCCTCACTCAAAAAAATACAAAAATCCCGAATTCACCAACTAATTCTACACCTTAAAGAACTAGAAAAAAGCAGCAAACAATGCCTAAGCCATGCATTAGAAGAGAAATAATTAAAATTAGAGCAGAAATCAATGAATTAGAAACCAGAAACACAGTAGATCAGCTCAAAGAAACTAGAAGTTGGTTCTTCGAAAGAATTAATAAGATCGATAAACCACTGGCCAGACTTATCCCAAAGAAAAGAGAAAGGACCCAAATTAATAAAATTATGAATGAAGGGGAGAGATCATGACTAACACCAAGGAAAGAGTAACAATTATTAGAAATTATTATCAACAACTATATGCCAATAAACTGAGCAATCTGGATGAAATGGAGGCCTTCCTCAAACCTATAAGCTGCCAAGACTGAAACAGGAAGAAATTGACAACCTGAATAGGCCAGTAGCCAGTAACGAGATTGAAGCAGTGATCAAAAACCTCCCAAAAAACAAGAGTCCAGGGCGGGATGGATTCCCTCAGGAATTCTACCAAACATTCAAAGAAGAAATAATACCTATTCTACTGAAGCTGTTTCAAAAAATAGAAACAGAAGGAAAACTTCCAAACTCATTCTATGAGGCCAGCATTACCTTAATCCCCAAACCAGGCAAAGACCCCATCAAAAAGGAGAATTTCAGACCGATATCCCTGATGAATATGGATTCCAAAATCCTCAACAAAAACCTAGCCAATAGGATCCAACAATACATTAAAAGGATCATCCACCACGACCAAGTGGGATTTATCCCCGGGATGCAAGGGTGGTTCAACATTCGCAAATCAATCAATGTGATAGAACACATTAATAAGAGGAGGGAGAAGAACCATATGGTCCTCTCAATTAATGCAGAAAAAGCATTTGACAAAATACAACATCCTTTCCTGATTAAAACTCTCCAGAGTGTAGGGATAGAAGGAACATTCCTCAAGTTCATAAAATCCATCTATGAAAAACCCACAGCGAATATCATCCTCAATGGGGAAAAGCTGAGAGCCTTTCCCTTAAGATCAGGAACACAACAAGGATGCCCACTCTCACCACTGTTGTTCAACATAATACTAGAAGTCCTGGCAACAGCAATGAGACAACAAAAAGAAATAAAAGGTATTCAAATTGGTAAAGAAGAAGTCAAACTTTCTCTTTTCACAGATGACATGATACTTTATGTGGAAAACCCAAAAGACTCCACTCCCAAATTACTAGAACTTATACAGCAATTCAGTAATGTGGCAGGATACAAAATCAATGCACAGAAATCAGTTGCTTTCTTAAACACTAACAATGCAGCTGTAGAAAGAGAAATTAGAGAAATGATTCTATTTACAATAGCACCCAAAAGCGTAAGATACCTCAGAATAAACCTAACCAAAGAGGTAAAGGATCTATACTCTAGGAACTACAGAACACTCATGAGGGAAATTGAAGAAGACACAAAAAGATGGAAAAATATTCCATGCTCATGTATTGGAAGAATAAACATTGTTAAAATGTCTATGCTACCCAGAGCAATCTATACCTTCAATGCCATCCCGATCAAAATTCCAATGACATTTTTCAAAGTGCTGGAACAAACAATCCTAAAATTTGTATGGAATCAGAAAAGACCCCGAATCGCCAAGGAATGTTGAAAAAGAAAAAGCTGGGGGCATCACGTTGCCTGATTTCAAGCTATATTACAAAGCTGTGATCACCAAGACACCAAGACAGCAAGACATACTGGCACAAAAACAGACATATAGACCAATGGAACAGAATAGAGACCCCAGATATGGACCCTCAGCTCTATAGTCAAATAATCTTTGACAAAGCAGGAAAAAACACGCAATGGAAAAAAGACAGTCTCTTCAATAAATGGTGCTGGGAAAATTGGACAGCCACATGCAGAAGAATGAAACTCGACCAGTCTCTAACACCATACACAAAGATAAACTCAAAATGGATGAAAGACCTCAATGTGAGGCAGGAATCCATCACAATCCTAGAGAAGAACATAGGCAATAACCTCTTTGACATTGCCCACAGCAACTTCTTTCAAGATACATCTCCAAAAGCTAGTGAAACAAAAGCAAAAATGAACTTTTGGGACTTCATCAAGATAAAAAGCTTCTGCACAGCAAAGGAAACAGTCAACAAAACAAAGAGGCAACCCACAGAATGGGAGAAGATATTTGCAAATGACACTACAGATAAAGGGCTGATATCCAAAATCTATAAAGAACTTCTCAAACTCAACACCCAAAAAACAAATAATCAAGTCAAAAAGTGGGCAGAAGAGATGAACAGACACCTCTGAAGAAGACATACAAATGGCTAACAGACACATGAAAAAAAATGTGCATCATCATTAGCCATCAGGTAAATCCAAATCAAAACCACATTGAGATACCACCTTACACCAGTTAGAATGGCCAAAATGGACAGGGAAAGAAACAACAAATGTTGGAGAGGTTGTGGAGAAAGGGGAAGCCTCTTACACTGTTGGTGGGGATGCAAGTTGGTACAGCCAGTTTGGAAAACAGTGTGGAGGTTCCTCAAAAAATTAAAAATAGAGCTACCCTATGACCCAGCAATTGCACCGCTGGGTATTTACTCCAAAGACACAGATGTAGTGAAAAGAAGGGCCATATGCACCCCAATGTTCATAGCAGCAATGTCTGCAATAGCCAAACTATGGAAAGAGCCGAGATGCCCTTCAACAGATGAATGGATAAAGAAGATGTGGTCCATATATACAATGGAATATTACTCAGTCATCAGAAAGGATGAATACCCAACTTTTACATCAACATGGATGGGACTGGAGGAGATGATGCTAAGTGAAATAAGTCAAGCAGAGAAAGTCAATTATCATATGGTTTCACTTATTTGTGGAACATAAGGAATAACATGGAGGACACTAGAAGAAGGAAGGGAAAAATGGAGGGCAGGAATTGGAGGGAGAGATGAACCATGAGAAACTATGGACTCTGAGAAACAAACAGGGTTTTAGAGGGGGGGGGGGGGCGTTGGTTAGCCTGGTGATGGGTATTGAGGGCACATACTGCATGGAGCACTGGCTGTTATACGAAAACAATGGATTGTGGATCACCACATCAAAAACCAATGATGTATTGTATGGTGACTAACATAACATAATATAATTTAAAAAAAAAAAAGACACCTGAAATCTGGTATGGTTATTGTTGGACTTTTGCCCTAGCATCCTGAGTGTGAGAGGATGGTTTCCTTTCAGATGCTCTAATGGAACAGGTTGGAAGATTTCACAGAGCATGTAATTTCTTTATTCTTTCACAGAGTGTTGAGAGCTCAGACATAATTTGGAATCTATTTCCATGGAGATTTTGATATGGAGGAAAAAGATGATAGGAAATCATTTGCATTCTTGCAAAATAGTCAAGAAAGTACTCATCAGGAAGGCAGATACCATTTTTATTTGTATTAAGTGCCTGTATAATTCTATACAAATGTCAATTTATTCTAATGTACAAAAGAGTGTTTAGCTGAAGCCTTTGACAATGCACTATTTTGGGTCTTCCATTTGGTCTACATTGGCAATAAAGAGGGACATGCCTGAACTTCTGCCTGCTGGGTGACTAGTGTGTTGGACCATGGGATGATCTTGTCCCTTCTCTGAAACTGGGTGAGAAAGATCCAAGCCAAAACTCACTCATCAGCATGCACAGTGGTTTCATAGCACAGGAGACATTTAGGGGAAACATACAAAGGAATTTTATTTGGTGGCGATTTTTTAATTATAGCAAAGTTCCCAGAAAGTTTGTAGAACCCTTCTCTTTTCTCCTCTCTCCCTCTCTCTCTCTCCCCCTCCCCCTTCCTCTCTCCCTCTCTCCCTCCCTTCTTTTCTTCCTCCCTCTCAGTGGCTGCAGCTAAGTAAACAACATTGGAAAGTTCCTTCTGGAGCTTAAGCAGTAGAGGTAAGAGGTAGAGCATCCAGATAGTTTCTTGATGCAACAGGCCCGGCTTCAGAAAATCCCGATGTCACCTTCATAGTGACACATAAGAGAAGTGAAGGATTTGACATGCTGCAGAAACTTAATTTCAAGTTAGAGGTGACCAGAACAAGATGAACGTTCTACTTCTTTCCTCCTTCGTTCTCATTCATCCTTAACTTAAAGAGCTAAAACATAGGGAACCTCTAAGTGAGAGTGCCTATGACCTTCCTGCCTTGTTAAGGCTACCTCATCCTGCAGATCCTCTTCTATGGCCCCCATACATGAAAAAACCCTGACTCTTACCTTTCATCCCTAATAACAGCCCAGATTTAATCACTTCTTCTTCTTGTTAAGGAACACTAACCACAGCCTTTTCCTCCCACCAGAAGCTCCTACTTCTAACTTTTCACCTTTAATCAAGGCATGCCACTTTTAAAAAGGAGCCGTCATGTAGCCCATTGAGCAGAAGGAGGGCCCCATGTCCTGAGTGATCCCAAGTGGCCTCCCCTTCCATTATCCCCATTGCTTCTTGACAGGTCACTGGTGCTAAGTAAAATGTTCTAACACTTAGGATGCCTTTATTCAATGGCCTTCCCTCCAGTGATGGCTTCCAGATGGGAGGAAATTTTCAAAGTCTGTAGCCGTCAACACATCATTAGGTCCTTCCAGTGTTTCCAAAAATCTGTAGTCCCCAGCACACTGATAATCTCTCTCCATGTTGACATTCAGCAACAGGAATGTTAGAGAAACTAAGGAATGTAGATAAGGAGACTTCACAAACAACTTCTTATTTAGAAAGAAAACCCAATAGTATTCATGTACCCTGAAATTAGTTGTGTTTCCTCTGCACAATTTGTACCTTTCCATTTGATACCCCTCCCCTGTCTGTCTCTCTCTCACACACACATGCACACAAGCATATGTATACAAGCACACCACACACTCAAACCAGTAACATTGTGGCGGATGCTATTTTTTCCTGTCTTAGTTTCTTCTGAAGGGTTATGATTATTGTTAATTGCCCAGACCAAGATTCTTACCTGGTGCCTAAGGAAATTGTTTTGGTCATGCTAATCTCTGACTCAAGCTCAATCCCTCAAAACCTTAGAAAATGTATCAATACAATGAAAAATTTAAAACTAGCTAGTTTTCAGATATTTCAAATTCCTACTTCCCACTCCATATCCCACCAAAAAAGTAAAAGTCTTTGGCCTGAAATTCACATTTGCTTCAGTAATGTTAGGATCAAAAGTATCAGTAACTGACTTGACTGTTCAGTTCCTAGTTCACTGAACAGAGAAGACTGTATCCCAAACTCTGTGGAAAATATTTTTCATTTAGGCCAACCTCTGTGTTTAGCATGTCATTTGGTATTTAGAAAGGCGTTGGGCGGTGTGGGAAAGAGCATCTAAAAATAGAGCCCCATGCTGAAAAGATTGGCTACGGAGCTTGTTCTCCTGAGATGTGTGGCTTGCCCCGAGCCCCAGGCTCTTCTACCCAGGGCACAAACTCCAGCCTTTATTAGAGGTACCTGCTGCTTCAGGTCACGCCTCATTTGTCCTCACATTATAGAAAATCCCAAATGCAATATCCATAAGGTATAAAGGGATTTAAATGAGGGTCTGTCTGGGGAATGGGTAAGGAAGAGGGAAACTGTCTTTTTTATCTTTCTCCTTGATCTTCTGTCTGGTAACCATTTAAATTCTGAGATGCCTACATGTATGTTTTCATAGAAAACACTCTGCAGAAAGCTGTCAGTTTGTAGTCATCAGAAATAAAGCAAAGCTTAACAGAGAGATGCTCAAATGTGCGTTCAGATGTGGGTTTATCTAATAGAAGCACCATCCTATTCTTGCCTTCACCTGGTCTGGGACCACTCTGACCTTGTGTTACATTTCTAAGCAAGAGGGTGGAAAAAATGTCTTTGTGGAGATTTTAAATTGTAAACATTGAAAACAGAGGCCATGGATTTGATAGACTCCATCTGTAAAGCAGCATTTAAAGGCAAACAGAACACTCTATTCACAGCTGATTTGGTTTACATTAGCACAGAGTTTATATTCTCCTATGTAGACTAAAATAAGATTACACTGAACACAATGATATCTTGAATTTTAATATGTCTCCTTTTTAAAATATCATTTACAGATTTTTAAAAAATCATACCCACAAACTTCACTATTAAAGTTTATAATACCACAATGATTTCTTATGCAAAGAATCAAGAGACAGGAACCAGAGGAAGGTTGGAAGATATAATTCTCTGTATGTTTTAAAACATGCGGGTCTCTGACCACCCAACTATCTTTTCTTCCATTGAACATCAACCAGACCCACCTGTAGACAGAGGTGTGGAAGGTTTTCTGGGCATAGTGTTTCAAGTGTTTTATTCTTCCTTCCCTTTTCCTCCCTCCTTAGGGGCTTTTCCCCATTCTGGTAGTATAGTGCCCAGTTTTAGGGCTGAAAGTCTTCTGTCCTGGAAAACCCCAGGTCTGAGCACACAGTGGCAGCCATTCCCCTCCATTCCTAAGGCGTCCCACATGGCAACCAAAAGGCATGATGCTTTAGAGATAACCAACCTGCTGTCAACACATGGAATATCCCATGAGATTTCAGGACCGGTTTTCTTGCATTTTACCTGGTAGTAAATGAGTCTCAGCAATGACATCTGGTCAAGCTGGAGGTTAAGGCACAGAGCCTGGTGCACACTTTTCCCTTTTCCTGGAAAAGGAAGTCTTCACAGAGGCCTTTCTAACAGGGAAGGTCGACTGTGTTCAGTCCTCCTTCCTGAGATTCTTACATGGTTTCTTGGTCCTGAAAATTTCTCAGACCTCCCAGGAACCCTTTTCCATTTGCTCATACACAGGTTCCGAGGGAAATGGACTGTTAAAAATTGTCCATGATTTTAAACCTTAAGTTTCTCTCCAAGGTGAAAAATAATGCCTTGTTATGAATAAGTGGCAACCAGGTGAAACCGAGAAAAATGAAATCATAATGTGGCCATAAAGGCTCATATTCTGAAATTGGATGATCGCATGCATGTAGTGTGTAGGGGTGTGTGTAAATGTGTGCAAGACAGAGAGAGAAAGAGACAGGCACAGGATAGAGTGGGAAGCACTGATTATACAACTTGCTCTCACATTCCCAAATTTTAGGTGATTGTCTTCTTCCCAGAACACAAAAGGTGGTAGTCAGAATTGACAATCAATTAGTATTTTCAGATTAAGTATAAAGTGAATAACCTCTGTCATTATATACGAGGTCATTAAAGAGAGGGCAGCTGTAGCCTGCAAGATACAAAATCCTTAGCAGCACCAAAGGCATCAATGGAACAGAGGATTTTCCCTCCATTTTTGGTGGGAACTTGATCACTACCTTCAAGATACAGTTTCAGTGGATTTTTCCGAAGATTGAACCAAGAAAGGCACTGAAACTCCTGGACACCCTGACACATTCCTCCCCACTCCTTTCCAACACTCAGCCAAAGGACTTGTCTTTTCTATGCTAAGAGTTTGAAACTTGTTACTTTTATTTAACTCAAGTCTTGAGCAAAAAAAGAAAAAATATATATATATGTGTGTGTGTGTATATATATATGTGTGTGTGTGTGTGTGTGTCTGTATATATATATATTGTTCTGCATCTAGGCCAGAAAATTCTCTCCTAAGAATTTACAAGCCACCTATGGAGTTTTAAAAAGGCTTCAAATAGAATGGTTACGTGCCAGGGTTTCCTAACACATCCAAAATTGGTCAGTGCCTTTTAAACTTTATAATAGATATTGTGAACAGCGGAGGATCTCATCCATTGGCAGATCATCTTCAAGAATAATTTGAGTCAAGTCTGTAAATTGGAGGAAATAATGACAGCAGACTTTTACACTCTTGGATACTGTGCTTCCTGACCTGGCACTGAAACCTACCCTGCCTTAACAGAGGACTTCCTACATGGTTTGATCTCTTTCATCAGATGCCACCATTGAAAACTAAAGGCACATGGTCCTTCAATTATATTTTCCTTTAAGTGATAGGATTCATACAGGATAAGTTGCTATGGACATGGAAGAATAAAAGTACTCTTCAGAATGGTTCCAGAAACCAGAGAGGAAAGAGCCTGCCTTCCTTAGCTGGGACAGGTTCAAGCTTGTACTCACAAGGCAATTGGCTTCATGCATACTACAACAGCCCAGAAAAGGGCTGTCATCAGCAAAGAAAGCTGGAGCCCTCATTCTCATACTGCTCTGCACATCCACAAGTGGACTGGCTATAAAAACTGTTCTCACCCAGCACACTAGACCTGTCAGCCTCTAAATATGGCAGTCAGAGACCTAACTCTGAGGACATGTCAGGATTTGATGCCTCCTGGATACACCAAGGTAGAAGTATCCTACTTTGCTTGGGCAAGAAGAAGCCTATCTTGTGACCAGTGAACTCCCCTGCCCTCATTCCAAATATGCCCTGCTGAGGGCCTTCTCAGGTAACTCCTCCCATATTGCTTGCTAGCCTCTCCTACACAGAAAGGTCCCTCACCCAAGAGGCTTTTGCCTATGGTTAGGATGTGGCTTTTCCTTTCTGCCTTGGATGACCTGGATGGTGTTCTGTGGCTCTTTCTTCCCCCAATAGCATCAGCCTTTATGTTCTAATCTTCATTTCCTAGTTAATAAGACTGCTAGTGCCACACATTCCCACAGATGATGTATTATTCTCTTTAGGAAGGTATATTTCTGCAAGGATCATGTCATTTGCAAGGTATATGGCAGAAGGGAGCTATAGTTAAGGGATGGTGAAATAAGTTGCATCAGGTTTTGCTTGGCAAGGACACCAGATGGATGCCTTTATGATGAAGTGGGGCTCCTCCAGCCTTTTCTTTTATGCAGGTCTCCAACAGGTGTTTCCTCTAAGGCATATCTGTTTTCCATAACATTAGAATGAAGAAAGATGTTGTCTGTGACAGCTTGTGTACATAGATCATGCTTTTATTATGATAGAAGAGTGTACAGTGATTGATTTGGTATTCCAAGTCAAGCTAAAATGTGCTTGAGAGAAGATCATTTTCCATTTGCCAAAAGGGCATTTAATTTTCAGACCAGGAGTCTTCATTTATTATGGAGATGGAGGAGGGGGCAGGAAGAGGGAGAAGGAGGGGAAAAGTAAAAAGGCTGAAGAAAGTGACCAGAAGAAAAATAGTAGCAGTTGTCGTAGATTTGGGTGCCAAGGGTGGGGAGCAGGAAGCCACCTCCCTGCAGGTAACTTGGTTATATTATATCAACATCTGAGGGACGGTGTCTAGGAAGCTACAAGTGGAGAGAAAAATAGATTCTATGAAGGAGTAACATAGCCAGTTCTTCAGATCCTGATAAAAATCAAAAACAGACTCTGGTCTTAGGTGTGTTCCCTGGTGGGTTTCTTTAACCAGCTTGGCCTAAAGCCATCACCACCGTCCTAAGTAGTATCATTAAAAGAGCCTGTGTGGCTCTTAGAATTTGGGGTTGGAGCTGCAGAGTTAAGGATATTTAAACCACCAAAAGGCATGTTAATTTGAAAGAATAAGGTAACCCATTTTGGTCAAACTGACCTTGAGGCTTACATTGCAGCATCTTCTAGCCAGGTAAATGACTAGAATCCATTAAGTTTACAGGGAGGTCATCAATGGGGAAGAATACGAAGGATTGCATCTTGGCCTTGGCCAATCTCATTAGCCATAAGCTCTTAACTTTCCAAACTCTTCTCCCATGTCAGCTTCTCTGGGTCCTCTCTCTATCCCATTACTTTAAGTCTGACACTTCTAAGCTGACCATCTTAAGTTCCTTTGTCTGGAAAATTATGACTTAAGATAGTAATTTAGAAACTGAGTAGGTTAAAGAGATCAAAATTGCTTGATATTATCTTAGAGTCTGAGTCTTTGGGCCAGGTGTTAAATAGCAAACTGTATTAATTCACAGAAAAAAAACAAAAACCCTCACCCTGCAGCACAGAGCACAATATGTTGTATTTCTCCCAGGACGTATAGTAAAATCTCGCAGGAGAGTGCTGTCATAACGTACTGTTTACCACAGCTGAACCTACAGTGTGACACTGTGCAGTATGTCCCAAAAGGTGTTTCAAGGATATTTTTAAATAAATAAATGAATAAGTAGATGGTAAATGTGTGTGGTCAAATAAGTGTAAAACACTGGATTATATAAACTCGAAAGGATTTTTTTTTTTTTGTACGACTTTTTTGAACCTTTCATAACACTAAAATGCAGTGTGAATCTCAAAGAGGGGACATTTTTCTCAAACTTTATTTGACTGCAGAAAGCATTTCCTCACAACTCTCCAGTTACTAATATTCCATGCAACATGTTTTTTAGAATAGGCATTTCTGTCAGAATAGGATGGATGTATGCTGTGGTAACAACCATGAAATCTCAGTGACTTAGCGCAACAAAGGTGTCTTTCTTTTTCACGTTACATGTCCAGCACAGGTCACTGAGGCCAAGGCACTCTGCTGTATGTAGGCACTCATGTTCTCAGGCTGGTCATCACTACAGCGGGCAGGAGTGAGCCTGAAGAATCACATGGGAGCTTGTCCCTACATCAGCCATCACTTCTCCCATTTCATTGGTCAGAACTAGTCATGTGGCCCCATCTGGCTGCCCATCTGCTAAAGAAGTAAAGGAAAATTGGATCTTCTGAGCATCAGTAATCTCAACCTCAGTATTCCATTCAAATGGCAGCTTTACCATTTGTTAGCTCTTTGACTTTTATCCATAAAACAAGGAGTGGTCTTTAAAGTCTGGTAGAGACTGAAATAGTCACTAAGTATTTCAGTCACTTCCCATGTTCCTCAACCCCCATAAAGTTAGCGGGAGGCATGTGACTAGTTCTGGTCAATGACGTGTGATCAAAAATGTGTGTCACTTTGGGCCATGGCAGTTAAAAGCCCAGGCTTGTTTCTCCAGTCCCTTTATCTTCCCTTGCCTTAATGACTAAGGAGGATGGATTTTCTAGGTGTGTGACTCTAAGATGGTACAGCCTCTGTACCACTCTGAGTGGCTGTGTGGAACACAGACAACTGTTCACCTGAGGAATATATGTAGTGTGGGAACCTGTGTTATGTTCAGCCCCTGGAATTTTGAGGTTGTTTCTACAGATTAAGCCTTGATTCTCCTGATTCAAATAGGTCCAGACTCTAAACTTTCTGTGCTTCTAGAAGGGTTTCCTCTCTTCTCTATTGAGCAAATATGCATTCCTTCAGATACAATGGGATTTTTTCCAAAGATTATCTAACCCTTTGGGTGGTTGAATATATTACATGACTAGCATTGTGCCCAACTGCAGTGTGGGGTGATCACATGGAGGGCTTTGCCAAGACTTAAACCAAGATTAGAGCAGAGTTTAGTTAAATGCAGGCCAGTGATGGAAGCTGTGAAGAATACAAAACACATATAATAAGGAAGGATGTTTCAACAGGAACTCATACAAAATGATATGGAAAGGAGAGGGGAGGAAAACAGGCCAAGGAGAGAGATACCATTCATGACTCAATCTCACAGCCTTTTAAATTCTATCTTCAGGTGCCCAAAACACCTCCCATGATTTCTCCCAAACAATAGTAGCCTCATCACAGTAGCAAAATCAAGAGCAAAAATAACTACCTTCAAGGCACATATAATGTAAGGTAAAAGGAGAGCTTGATATATCTGCTAAAAGCACACACATGCATGTGCACACGTGTGCATGCATGCACGCACACACACAAAGTGCTTAGTATGTTTTCAGCTGGATACGCTCAGCTCTTGGTGTCCTTCAGACATGAATCTTTATTCTGGAGTCTCACAGACCCAAGGTTATTCTCTTTGTGTTATTCTGTGCTTTGGGCTCAAGGTTCTGTTGATTTTGACATCTTAGCTTTGTCACACCAGTGTCGCAAATGTTCTCAGCTAACTCTCCATTCTCCCTACTTAGGACTTTTCTGTATGAAACAGTACAAGATTCTGACCAGCTTGATAGCAGCGGTATGTTTCACTGGTGCAGAGCAATCCCTTTGGACAGTGTGATTCTGGTAGGTGATCTTGCACCAAATTTCAAATAAGATAAACCTACACCTAGGGTAAATAACATCCTTACACTAGTTATAAGCACCTGCCATTTCTCTTTGTGAATTTCAAAGGAAAAACACATTCATCACCAGCCTGAATGGTATGCAGGGTAACAGATATGACATTTGACAAAGACCATGTAGGTAATATGCTGGGATTTGAAACAATTAGATCGGATTGTTCAAGTCCTTCTTCCCCCCCACCTTTCACAGTATAGCTGAGTCAGTTATTTAGAATAATGTTCTCCTGACACATTGCTGTTTTGCTAGTAAATCTAATTAATTTAAATGCACCAGGGAAACTATTTACAAGAACTCTAAAGCCTTTCCTTTTTTTAAAGAAATATTTTCCTAATTATTGGTTTAAAGTTTGGATTTTCTCTAGTGGTTTCTCTTAGAGCTGGCTGTACTTATACCTAACGCATTAGTCAAGAATGTATCTCCTAGATGCATAACATGGGTGAATCCTAATAGATATTAGAATCCTGTCTCTGTCTCTGTTCTCTCAAGGAAAATAACTAACTCAATTTACTGAAATGCCAGCAACCAAGATGTAAAAAGTCTATATCCTAATCCAGGCTCTGACACCTGCTTTCCAGGTCCACATCTATTCTCATTTTCCAGAGTTAGCAACTCAAGCATGGTCTCAGTGGTTTACTTTGCAAGCAGTAAATATAATCAAAGTGATTGTTTGTTGTATGAACCCTATATAATTTTTTCAACTATGACTAATTGATAATTATATCTTTTTCTTGCTTTCCCAAAGTAGTTCAGTTCACTTTTTTTCCTGTTACACACACACTCACACACACACAATCCTTGTGGCTTGGTACCAATGTCCTGACAGAATATGTTCCAATTTTTGTAAAAGCATGATCAATCATTTGATCAGAAGCATAAAATTGTCAGAACTGTCATATCAACTAGAAAACTATTAGGGTTGCTGCTGAAATTCACCACTTTAGCAATTATGTCTTCTTCTAAACTAAGCAAAATAAACTCCATTGAGCAGGAAGCTAAACATGTTTTCAGTGGGAGGGAAATCGTTAGAAAGGTTGAGAAGCTGGTTGCAGATGGAGGCATCCAAGAGACGAAGAAATAGAAATGGCAGATGTTTTATTATACCATATTTTTAAGCACACAGACAGGTTGCTATGACAGATATCTCCTTTATGATACTTGATATGGAATATAGTTCAGAACACCAACTGAGTCTTTTGATAAGTTTAGGAGGGCTTCTAGTTTAAGAAATTCTAAACGCTTTGAAACGTGTGACCATAGAGGAGAAATGTCCATATTGCAGAATTCAGGGAGGCTTTGAATTTGGTTTCATTTGCAGAAGGGTCAAACGGAAGTGGTTGATTTAAGTTACTTTGAACAAATAGTGCATCCTCCCCTTCCTCCAAAAGTCACCATCTTTCTCAATTGGGAGACAGTTTTGTGCCACAGTTTCTTGGAGAAATTGCCTCTCTGGCTGTGCCCATTAATGCACTCTGCCATGTATCTTGTTTCTAATTGTTTAGTTCTACTCAGAAGAGCAATCATTGGACTTCAGGCATGTTACATTAAATACCGTTAGAGGCTTCATTATTCAAGTTAAAACTAATCGGATTAGCTAGAGACAATTATTTAATAGATTTGGTTAAGATTCACATCACTCTCCAGGAAGGCTCTCCAGACAAGTAGCTTTATTTCCCCTCACAGGGCAATTCCCTTTGAAAAGAGAGTATTTTCTAGTATATGCTAATTTGACAAACTGATTGTGGAGATGTCAGATGTTACTTATTTATCTTGTTAGGTTTTATCACCCCCTGTTTCACAGAAGCTTGTCATTTAACCCAGCTAAATATGGGCATAGGGCAGGATGATATATCTATTTGAAGTATTCTGAGTCTTCATGTGCTGAGGAATATAGACCACACTCATGTATGAAGTGCTTCTATGTGCATTTAACCTGTTCTCTACCAGCTTCCAAGAGTCCTCCTCTGAAACTCGAGGAATTCAAAAGATTCAGAGTTGATTAACAGGTATTGAACAAGAGCTAATGAGTTGAGCACTGTACTTCCAATATATTATTTCATTTCCACAACAGAATTAGCTTTTATTTTTTAAACCATTCAAACTTAAAGAAATTGAGTGTCAGAGGGTAAACTAGCTTGTTCACAGTCATACAACAGAATACAGAATCAAGTCTTCCTCCAGATCCAGTGCTCTTTCTAGCCCATTCCAGAGCCACGAGAGAAGACACTGACTCATTCCCTGAAAGAAATCAAAGGCTTGAAATGAATTTCCTACAGGAATATCATGTCTCTCTTTTTTTTAAGTTACATTTATCACTCTTAAAAGTCTCTGTGAATGTGGGGAAAAGCTCATTTAAATATTTTTCATGTATATGATTATTTGGAGGTACTACTTGGAGATACAGAGAAAATGTTAACAATCAGTGATGCTGATGGTAGTATGTGACATGTTCAAATGTTTGGGTTCAAATGGAATTTTTGTGACCTTTTCATTTCTTTTCTGCACTTTGCATAATGAATTTCCTCAACTCTGGAAAGCATCTGTTGAGTGAGTTTGGTATATTAGGTTGAACCATATGAAGTTACCAATACTCAACCATTTTTGACCCATAAAAAGGCAATTTCGTATGTTCCAAACTAATAGGTATTTTCATATGTATGAAAATCCACCAAAAACTGCAACATGTTGTACAACTTTATGCAATTTTCAGGGCTCACTAGAAGACAGACATTTAGCAATGGAATTTGTAATGTTTTAGTTTTTCATTGAATCTTACTATAGTGCATACAAGGCCAAAACCACATAATGAAAATAAAAGATGTGCTCCCCGTTTGGTTCTATGGTTTCACACCTTGAGGAATGACACTAATCTGAGTTTTAATTGATGCACTCCATGCTAATAAAAGACTTTAAAAAGTGGAATAAGAAGGAACCCCACAAAAAGATAAGTATAATTGCCTCATGGTAGGTAAATTCCATTTTATGAGCAATTTGCAGAATTTCATTATCCTTATGAAAGTCCTCCTATGGATGTACCTGGAAGAGTTGGGATGAGGGGACAGAGCCCTCTTTGAGAGGCTCTCAGCTTGTTTCTAAAACTGACCAGACTCTGGCATGCTTATGCTTAGAAACGAATGGACAAGTCAAAACATGAGTTTCGGAACCATGTAGTAGCATGTGTTTTTGGAGATGCTACCTCAACATTGATGGGGCTTCGGAATTTTGTAATGCCCTTGAGAGCTAGCAGCTATACACGGCCGGAGCTGAAAGACATTGTGTTCATTGGGTCTCTGGATTACCTGAAGAGAGAATGGCTATTTCTCCGGAATTTTCCCCGGATATACATTCTACCTGTAAGTGTCACGTTAGAGATAGTGAATATTTATAATGATGGCAACATTAATGGTACTAGCATTAATAAATAATAAAACAGTAGCTTGTAGTTGTATAGTGCTTACAGGTATTAAAAACTATTCTAAGCATTTTACATATATTAACTCATTTAACCCTCAAAATAATCCTATGGGGTAGATTTTAAAGGTGTTGGACTTTGGGCATGGAGAGAGTAGGTAACCTGTCCAAGTTTACACAGCAGGTAAGTAGCAGAACAAAGATTTAAATCTAGACATTGTGGCTCCAGAGTTTATGCCCAGGAGCCACTACATTTTATGTTTTATGTTTATAATCATATTTTATGGTCTTATATAAATAAGAGTTTCTCTACATTTCTGAATCTGATTCTAACTTAATGTCCACAGCTAAACTGATACTAGCTAGCCTTTGTGCTCTGACTTTCTCATCTTTTCTGAAGACGCATCTTTTATGGAATACATAATGCCACATAGTCCTTGATAGATGTATGAGAAAGAGGAATTAGGTTTACATTTCTGAGGAATGGATCCATTATGCATATGTGGCATTGTAGTTGTAATTGTATTTGCTCTGAACATTTATACACCGGTATGCAATTGTATGCCACTCTTTCCCTGGATTAAAAAAAAAAAAAGTATGCGCAGTGTGAAATGCACCCAAACCATGTAATTTTTTCATGAAATAATGCTGACAATATATAATATTGTTCAAATTTCAAAAATGGTTCTCTCAAGGAACAAATTTCATTTGCTTCTTTAAAAAGCTACCATAAAGTTCTCTGCACTGTACCCTTACTTTAGGCCATAGAAAGGAAAAAAGGAAAAGGACCACAAATCTCTAGATCCAGCTAGTATTAGGAATTACTGGTATTCATATCTAAGCTACCTGAAGACAGAACCAGATCTATCCCTATTTCTCCACCAAATTGGGAAAGAAGCAACCACCACTATGCTAGTTAATCCAGAGGGTACAGAAAAGGTCAGCTGGAAGCAAAACTGTGGGGATGCAAAATTTGCCTTTAGATCCATTACTTCACCTTTCTCTGAATATTTCTTGTTACCCCTACTGTTATCCCTACTTTACTTCTCCCACTTGAATCATCTGAATGGATGTAGGCTCCTCCCTCTTTATCCTCCTTTGGCTCATCCAGACTTGCTCTCAGGTAGGGTCTGTGAAATTCAGTCTCACTAAGATATTAATGATCAATGGGCTAAATGTGTTCAGATATCAGGTAACTAAGTCTTAAAACCAATTCAGTGAAGGCTGGAGAGGCTTTGGCTCAAAAATTGCATCCCACAAGAGGCATCACCATGAGCCATTATATAAAATCCCTCCACCTGAGAAGTCCCTCCTCTACTGGGTTTTCTCTCATTAGGGATCTGCACTCTTTCCTGAAGACCTCCATGCAGCCAACATAGAGGAATGTTCCATGTGTGCTGTCTTATCCTCCTCATCCAAGGCATCAAGCAACCCAGCTCTGGTAGACACAGAGACCATCATGGCCACCCTCAACATTGGATCACTGAGGATTAGCTGCTCTGCCCAGACACCTGAAGAATCACGTAAGAACAACTCCCTGATAGGAGGAGTTTAGAGAGAATGGAATAAGGAAAGAGAATTAACTCATCTCTGAAGTACTTTGATCATGGGGAGGAGGAGAGGTTGGATCAGTTATCATCGAAGACCTCTTCCAACTCTGAGAATTCTGTAATAGAAGTAGCAGAGAGTTAAGTCCTTGGTAATCCTAAGTCAAATGAAAAATAATTTCCAGCTCCTAAACGGAATGCATGTAACAGTTTTCCCACTGAATTTTAAGTGCTGTTTTTGTTATTAATTAAATATTAGATAAGATAGAAATTGGCATATTATTATAATTAATAATAATTAGTAGTAGTAGTATCAATTCTCATTATATCTTAGAGATGCTCCACTACTATTCCTAGTTTAATGTTTGAGAGAATGAAGTATAATTCTCTCTTACTCTTTTTTTATTTTATTTTTTTATGTTATGTTAATCACCATACATTACATCATTAGTTTTTGATGTAGTGTTCCATGATTCATTGTTTGCATATAACACCCAGTGCTCCATTCAATACGTGCCCTCTTCAATACACATCACCAGACTAACACTTTCCCCCACCCCCTCCCCTCTAGGACCCTCAGTTTCTTTCTCAGAGTCCATAGTCTCTCATGGTTCGTCTCCCCCTCTGACTTCCCCTCCTTATTTTACCCTTCCTACTATCTTCTCTCTCTCTTTTTTTTTAACATATAATGTATTATTTGTTTCAGAGGTACAGGTGATTAGTCAGTCTTACACAATTCACAGTGCTAACCATAGTATATACCCTCCCCAATGTCTATCACCCAGCCACCCCATCCCTCCCACCCCCCCCACCACTCCAGCAACCCTCAGTTTGTTCCCTGAGATTAAGAATTCCTCATATCAGTGACATCATATGATACATCTCTTTCTCTGATTGACGTATTTCGCTCATTATACACTCTAGTTCAATCCATGTCATTGCAAATGGCAAGATTTTGTTTTTTTCTGATGGCTGCCTAATATTCCATTGTATATATATGCCACATCTTCTATATCCATTCATCTGTTGATGGACATCTTGGCTCTTTCCATAGTTTGGCTATTGTGGACATTGCTGCTATAAACATTGGGGTGCACATACCCCTTCGGATCACTATATTTGTATCTTTGGGGTAAATACCCAGTAGAGCGATTACTGGGTCATAGGGTAGCTCTATTTTGAGGAACCTGCATACTGTTTTCCAGAGTGGCTACACCAGCTTGCATTCCCACCAACAGTGTAGGAGGGTTCCCCTTTCTCCGCATCCCCGCCAACATCTGTTGTTTCCTGACTTGTTAATTTTAGCCATTCTGACTGGTGTGAGGTGGAATCTCATTGAGGTTTTGATTTGGATTTCCCTGATGCTGAGTGATGTGGAGCACTTTTTCATGTGTCTGTTGGCCATTTGGATGTCTTCTTTGGAAAAATGTCTGTTCATGTCTTCTGCCCATTTCATGATTGGATCATTTGTTCTTTGGGTGTTGAGTGGAGAAGTTCTTTATAGATTTTGGATACTAGCCCTTTATCTGATATGTCATTTGCAAATATCTTCTCCCATTCTGTTGGTTATCTTTTGGTTTTGTTGACTGTTTCCTTTGCTGTGCAAGTTTTTTATCTTGATGAAGTCCCCATAGTTCATTTTTACCCTTGTTTCCCTTGCCTTTGGCTATGTTTCCAGGAAGAAGTTACTGCGACTGAGGTCGAAGAGGTTGCTGCTTGTGTTCTCCTTTAGGATTTTGATGGACTCCTGTCTCACATTAGGTCTTTCATCCATTTTGAGTTTATTTTTGTGTGTAGTTAAGGAAATGGTCCAGTTTCATCCTTCTGCATGTGGCTGTCCAATTTTCCCAACACCATATGTTGAAGAGATTATCTTTTTTCCATTGGACATTCTTTCCTGCTTTGTCAAAGATTAGTTGACCATAGAGTTGAGGGTCCATTTCTGGACTCTATTCTGTTCCATTGATCTATGTGTCTGTTTTTGTGCCAGTACCATACTGTCTTGATGATTACAGCTTTGTAATAGGGCTTGAAGTCAGGTATTGTGATGCCAGCAGCTTTGCTTTTCTTTTTCAACATTCTTCTGGCTATTCGGGGTCTTTTCTGGTTCCATACAAATTTTAGGATTATTTGGTCCATTTCATTGAAAAAACCTGAGGGTATTTTGATAGGGATTGCAATAAATGTGTAGATTACTCTAGTTAGCATTGACATCTTCACAATATTTGTTCTTCCAATCCATGAGCTTGGAATGTTTTTCCATTTCTTTGTGTCTTCCTCAATTTCTTTCATGAGTATTTTATAGTTTTCTGAGTACAGATTCTTTGCCTCTTTGGTTAGATTTATTCCTAGGTATCTTATGGGTTTGCATGCAGATGTAAAAGGGATTGACTCCTTAATTTCTCTTTCTTCTGTCTTATTGTTGATGTATGGGAATGCCACTGATTTCTGTGCATTGATTTTCTATCCTGCCACTTGACTGAATTCCTGTATGAGTTCTAGCAGTTTTGGGGTGGAGTCTTTGGGGTTTTCCACATAAAGTATCATATCATCTGCAAAGAGTGAGAGTTTCACTTCTTCTTTGCCGATTTGGATGCCTTTTATTTCTTTTTGTTGTCTGATTGCCGTGGCTAGGACTTCTAGTACTATGTTGAATAGCAGTGGTGATAGTGGACATCCCTGCCACATTCCTGACCTTAGGGGGAAAGCTCTCAGTTTTTCCCCATTGAGAATGATATTCTCTGTGGGTTTTCATAGATGGCTTTTATGATCTTGAGGTATGTACCCTCTATCCCTATACTCTGAAGAGTTTTGATCAAGAAAGGATGCTGTACTTTGTCAAATGCTTTTTCTACATCTATTGAGAGGATCATATGGTTCTGTTCTTTCTTTTATTAATGTATTGTATCACATTGATTGATTTGTGGATGTTGAACCAACCTTGCAGCCCAGGGATAAATCCCATTTGGTCATGGTGAATAATCCTTTTAATGTACTGTTGGATCCTATTGGCTAGTACTTTGGTGAGATTTTTGCATCCATGTTCATCAGGGATATTGGTCTGTAATTCTCCTTTTTGATGGGGTCTTTGTCTGATTTGGGGATCAAGTTAATGCTGGCCTCATAAAATGTGTTTGGAAGTTTTCCTTCCATTTCTATTTTTTGGAACAGTTTCAGAAGAATAGGTTTTAATTCTTCTTTAAATGTTGGTAGAATTCCCCTGGGAAGCTGGCTGGCCCTGTGCTTTTGTTTGTTCAGAGATTTTTTATTACTGCTTCAATTTCCTTAGTAGTTTTCTATTTCTTCCTGGTTCAGTTTTGGTAGTTGGTACATCTCTAGGAATGCATCCATTTCTTCCAGATTATCTAATTTGCTGGCATATAGTTGCTCATAATATGTTCTTATAATTGTTTGCATTTCTTTGGTGTTGGTCATGATCTCTCCTCTTTCATTCATGATTTTATTTATTTGTGTCATTTCTCTTTTCTTTTTGATAAGTCTGGCCAGAGGTTTATCAATCTTATTCTTTCAAAGAACCAACTCCTAATTTCGTTGATCTGTTCTACTGTTCTTTTGGTTTCTATTTCATTGATTTCTGCTCTGATCTTTATTATTTCTCTTCTCCTGCTGGGTTTACGCTTTATTTGCTGTTCTTTCTCCACCTCCTTTAGGTGTAGGGTTAGGTTGTGTATTTGAGACCTTTCTTGTTTCTTAAGAAAGGCTTGTATTGCTAAATACTTTCCTCTTAGGACCCTCTTTGCTGCATCCCAGAGATTTTGCACACTTATGTTTTCATTTTCATTTGTTTCTATGAATTATTTTAATTCTTCTTTAATTTCCTGGTTGACCCATTCATTCTTCAGTAGAATGCTCTTTAGCCTCCATGTATTTCAGTTCTTTCTGACTTTCCTCTTGTGATTGAGTTCTAGTTTCAAAGCACTGTGGTCTGAAAATATTCAGGGAATGATTCCAATCTTTTGGTACCGGTTGAGACCTGATTTGTGACCTAGGATGTGATCTATTCTGGAGAATGTTCCATGGACACTAGAGAAGAATGTGTATTCTGTTGCTTTGGGATGGAATGTTCTGAATATATCTGTGAAGTCCACTTGGTCCAGTGTGTCATTTAAAGTCTTTATTTCCTTGTTGATCTTTTGTTTGGATGATCTGTCCATTTCAGTGAGGGGGGTGTTAAAGTCCCCCACTACTATTGTATTGTTGTCAATGTGTTTCTTTGCTTTTGTTATTAATTGGCTTATATAATCGGCTGCTCCCATGTTAGGGGCATAGATATTTACAATTGTTAGATCTCCTTGTTGGATAGACCCATTAAGTAGGATATAGTGTCCTTCCTCATGTCTTATTATAGTCTTTGGTTTAAAATCTAATTTGTCTGACATAAGGATTGCCACCCCAGCTTTCTTTTGATGTCCATTAGCATGGTAAATGGTTTTCCACCCCCTCACTTTCAATCTGTGGGTGTCTTTGTGTCTAAAATGAGTCTCTTGCAGACAGCATATCGATGGGTCTTGTTTTTTAATCCAGTCTGATAGCCTGTGTCTTTTGATTGGGGCATTGAGCCCATTTACATTCAGGGTAACTATTGAAAGATAGGAATTTAGTGCCATTGTATTGCCAGTAAGGTGACTGTTACTGTATATTGTCTGTGTTCCTTTCTGGTCTATGTTGCTTTTAGGGTCTCTCTTTGCTTAGAGGACCCCTTTCAAGATTTCTTGTAGGGCTGGTTTTGTGTTTGCAAATTCCTTTAGTTTTTGTTTGTCCTGGAAGTTTTTTATTTGTCCTTCTATTTTCAGTGACAGCCCAGCTGGATATAGTATTCTTGGCTGCATATTTTTCTCATTTAGTGCTCTGAATATATCATGCCAGTCCTTTCTGGCTTGCCAGGTCTCTGTGGATAGGTCTGTTGCCAATCTAATGTTTCTACCCTTGTAGGTTACAGACCTCTTGTCCCGAGCTACTTTCAGGATTTTCTCTTTGTCTCTGAGACTCGAAAGTTTTACTATTAGATGTCGGGATGTTGACCCATTTTATTGATTTTGGGGGAGGTTCTCTGTGCTTCCTGGATTTTGATGCCTGTTTCCTTCCCCAAATTAGGGAAGTTCTCTGCTATAATTTGCTCCAATATACCTTCTGCCCCCCTTTCTCTTTCTTCTTCTGGGATCCCAATTATTCTAATACTGTTTGTTCTTATGGTATCACTTATCTCTCGAATTCTGCCCTCATGATCCAGTAGTTGTTTATCTCTCTTTTTCTCAGCTTCCTTTTTCTCCATCATTTGGTCTTCTATATCACTAATTCTCTCTTCTGCCTAATTTTCCTAGCAGTTAGAGCCTCCATTTTTTATTGCACCTTATTAATAGCCTTTTTGATTTTGACTTGGTTAGACTTTAGTTCTTTTATTTCTCCAGAAAAGGTTTCTCTATTATCGTCCATGCTTTTTTCAAGCCCAGCTAGTATCTTTATAATTGTCATTCTGAACTCTAGTTCTGACATCTTACTAATGTCCATATTGATTAGGTCCCTGGCAGTCAGTACTGCCTCTTGTTCTTTTTTCTGAGGTGACTTTTTCCATTTTGTCATTTTGTCCAGAGGAGAACAGATGAATGAGAAAACAAAATGCTAACAGGGTAACAATGACCCCAGAAAAATATACACTAAACAAGTCAGAAGAGACCTGAAACCAGGGGAAAAGAAGGGGAAAGAAAGAAAAAAGAAAAAAAAAAGAATATGATCAAACATGATCAGGCTGGTGAATAGATCAGTGCCACACACTAGATTTTGGGCATATTTTGGTCTGTTAGAGGAAACTGCCTCCCAAAATTTTAAAGAAAGAAAAACTTATATATGTACAAAAATAAGGGTAAATATGGTGAAGGGATGGAATATGATTGTAAAGATGAAAATTATAAAAGATTTTATAAAAGGAATTGATAAGAAGTTGGTTGAAAAAAAGAAAAGAAATTAAAATAAAAAAGGGAGAGAATGTGATCAGGCAGGAGACTAGAACAAAGCCATACACTAGAGATTTAGGGTATATTTTGGTCTGTTAGAAGAAACTGTATTTCAAAATTTTAAAGAGAGAACAACATATATATATATATATATATATATATATATATATATATACACCAAAAATAGGGTTAACTACTATGAAGGGATAGAATATGACTCTAAAAATGAAAAATAAAAAAGATTTTTAAAAAGGGGATTGATAAGATGTTGGTTGAAAAAGGGAAAAAGAAAAATTCAAAAGAAAAATAGAAGAAGAAAAAAAGAAAATTAAAAAAATTAATTTTGAGAGACTAAAGAATCAGCGGAAAAAAAAGCCATGAATTCTATGTGCTGTATTCCCCTAGTGGTGGAGTTCTGCCATTCTCATTGATTGGTAAACTTGGTCTTGGTTGGCTGTTCTTGTGGATCTTCTGGGGGAGGGGCCTGTTGCCGTGGTTCACAAATGTCTTTGCCAGAGGCGGAATTGCCCCACCCTTGCTGGGGGCTGGGCTAAGTAATCTGCTCAGGTTTGCTCTCGGGAGCTTTTGTTCCCTGCAAGCTTTCCATACAGCTTTGGAGGACGAGAGTGAAAATGGAAGCCTCTCAATCGCCACCCTGGAGGAGCTGAGAACTCGGGGCCCCACTCCTCAGTGCGCCCCCAGAGAACAGCAATCAATCACTCCTGTGTCCCCAGGCTCCAGCCGCATTCCGTGCTCACCTGACCTGTGACCAAGTGTTTCTATCTCTGACACATGACCCTGTTTAGAGTCTCCAAACCCAGCAGATTCCTGCGGTGCACTCCAGCACCGATTCTCCTGGGGAGAAGGGGAGTCTCCCTGGATCTGCCACTTGTTGGGTCCCTGCTGGAAGAGCAGTGGCCCAACTGTGCCACGGATCATGGTTTATGGCAACCCCGAGCTGAGAGCCCACTCCTTGGCTCTGTCTCTGCAGCCCTCTTCACTGCTCCAATACCTGGGAGCTCTGCCGCACTCAGACACCCCTGGTCTTTCTGTGACCCTGAGGGTCCTGAGACCACACTGTCCCTGTGAGGGTTCCACCCTTGCTTAGCCACTGGAGTGACATCCCTCAGCAGAGCAGACTTCTAAAAGTTCTGATTTTGTGCTCCGCTGCTCTATCACCTGCCGATAGCAGCCGACAGAGGCTCCCTCCCCACCGCGGTCTATCTTCCCGAATATCGCCTCGGATTCACTTCTCCGCATGTCCTACCTTCCAGAAAATGTTGCTTTTCTGTTCAGAGAGTTGCTACTATTCTTTTCTTTGATCTCCTGTTGAGTTTGTAGGTGTTCTGAATGGTTTGATCCCTATCTAGCTGAATTCCTGGGACCAGATGAAATGTAGGTCTCCTACTCCTCTGCCATCTTGCTGCTCCTCCCCTCTTTTACTCTTTCAAGATGCTTTCAATTTATGAACTTTAGAAGACTATCGCTAAGGTCTCTTTTGACTTCCATAGAATAAGATGTCATATTGTAGCTTCAGATTGGAAACAGATAGTAAGAAGCAGGATCTATTCAGGATGGGGATCAAGTTTTTTCCTCCTTTGTATTCCTCTTAGTGCCTAGTACAATTATGGTCACTTAGATGCTTACCACCTACCTAATGAATTGAAGCAAATGATCCAGTAAGCTGGACTCTTGAGGAGTTCCCAACATTTCACTGTACCCAAGTGTTTGAAGTAAATTCCCACTAAAAATTGTGGTTTCCCTTCTCCCCCCCAAATAGGAAAAGGCTTATCTATTAATCTATTTCTAAAATTGACTACTAGACATTCAACCTAATATGAAAGTAACTATTAGTGAAGAATTTTCTGTATCTAAAACAGATTTTCAACTCAAAAATAAAAGTAAATCATTGTTGGGGTCCCTTCCATCCAGCCATTTCCCTTGGGGATGTTGATACTCAGGATCAGGAACTCAGTCCTCTAGCCGTGCAGCTGCTGAGCACAGCTGTTCCACTGTGCATGGAACTTGGAGTGGTCAGACATCACAGAAATTGCGAGGCTTTCATGATTATGGTTGTGGATAAAAATGTTCATAAATCAAATTAGGAAACCAAAAGAGCTCTCTCTGACTCCCAGGTCACTGTTGCTAGGTGGGAAAATAGAAGGTTCTTGGACCAAAGGAGTAAGTGAGTAATCTAGCCTAATCTTTGGTAGGTGAACTGAGCCAGCTACTTGAGACACCCTTCCTAAGCAACAAAAGCCCAGTTGGCACCCAGAGCTTCAGGGTGTTTTGCAAAGCAGACTAATAACAAAGCACTTTATGAATAGCAGAGTGCCATGAAAATCCAGACTTAGGAGGTATGAGCCATATCACTACTAAACAAATCTAAAAATGCTGTTGTGTTCTGCACATAAATCCTTAGCTTAGCAATTAGGCTCACTCAGATTTACACAAGATATGTGTGTGGTATATGCGTGAGTAGGTGTGTATGTGAGTACACCACGCTTACAACTTTCTATGATTGGACAGAGAAGAAGTATTCACTTTAAAGGCAATATCATCAATATGCAAATGAAAATGCCCGCATAACATAGCCTGGGATAAACTGACATCGGCCATCTAGTTAATCATCTGGGTGACTTGTCCTTCCTATGATTAGTTTTACTTAAGTTTCACATCTTACATAGGCTAGAAAGATAGAAACCTGTGAATTTAATTCTGGTTTCTTTTATATCTAGTAATTTTCATCCTTTAACTTATTTATTAATTCAACAAAACAATGTTGTTCTTGTATGATGTGCCCTGTACTCTGTTACAGGTTAAAAGGTTGCCCTCAAAGGAGAAAGATGAATTGGTAAAAGGAGGTAAAGGTGAGGGGGAAAAAGATTTGGAAAGGAGGCAGAAAAAATGAAGGAATATCAAAGTATTTCAATCATTATGAAGAATGAGTAGGTGCTATCCCCAAAGATAAAAGCAAAAGTTTAGAGAAAAATGTATTGTGTAGGCCTTGTACCATTTCTTTTATGGATGTCATCATACCCATTTGTGTAACCAGGAAATGCAGATCCAGTCAGGCTCTACTGTGCCACCCAACAAAGGTCATGGAGTCTGCTTGTCTGGCACCATAGCATCAGTAAAGTCACATTATGAACTTGTGAAAAACAAAGGATCATTACTCAGAAATTTCATTAACGACTCTGGCATTATAGGAATCTGCCTGGAGTTTATATACAGAAATTCCCAATCCTCAGAGAAGCCTGTTTTGTTCTCTTAACCATTCTTCCCATTTCATATTAATACTACTCTTGTACCATCCTTAAGAGGTGGAAATGGGAGTACATGCCTCCAAGAATTGACAGTATAAAGGATTGTGAAATTGTTCTAGGAGGCAGAGAACATCTTGCATGCTGAGTACCAACATAAGACTAGCCAATGGACAGTTCACTTTCCCTTCCTCTAGGATAATGGTTATCAATCAGGAACAGTTTTGCCCCCAGAGGTCATCTGACAATGTCTGGAGACAGTTTTGGTTGTCACAACTTGAGGGGATACTATTGGCAGCTAGTGAGTAGAGGTCAGAGATATTGGTAAACATCCTACAATGCACAGGACAGCCCCACATAGTTTCAAACAAACAAACTTTTGGGCCCCAAATGTTAATCATATCAAGATCAGAAACCTTGCCCTTGCATATCTGGTGAGACGTTTGTGGGATCAGTGGGCTTTCCCACATCTTCATGGGAAAGATGAAGTCATGGCAAACTTATATATGAAGGCCATCTTGGACCACCAACGCTATTCCATACAGTGATTCACCGAGGGATGTTGGGGGTTGGGGACAGCAGAGTGAGGACTCTCTGAAAGATCTGTAAGAATGCCAGCCCTCCTGGACATTTCCATGGGAAACTTTAGGTTTTCCAGTGACACTCTAATTGCTGCCCTGTCACGTCACAAGGAGAACAGGTTGGCAAACCTAGGTACTGAACTAAATAATCTGTGGCATAATCTAAACATATAATGGTAATTAAGTCTGACAACTTAATATGCTACTGAAATTTAAATGTACAGTAGTAATCTACAATTAAGCAATTTTTTGTAATAGCACCCTGCCAGACTGGAAGATTTCAGGTATAATACTATGTACTACCAGGTAGCAAAAATATTGACATTAGTAAAATATACTCAGGCTATGATCTGACACATATTCAAATTAACCATTGCTCTACAAGACAAGATAGAATTAAGGCAGAAATTCAGTTGCCGTCCTTCAGCTGGTATCCAAAGCAATTGTTTCAACTGTTATACATGTGTCTGTACCCAATAAGAACATTTGAGATTGAAGTATCTGACTATATACACTGAATTCACAGATTTGATATGACTGTAGTAAAATTGTGATCTCTCTATAGTTTCTACTGCTCACAGCAGCCAGAGGGATCTCCTATAAATATTTAGTAAATAACGTCAGTTCCCTACTTTAAACCCTATAATGTGACCCATGACAATTATAGGAAAATAACATAGGGTCTTGCAGGCCAGTAGAGAGTTTGAATTTTCTCCTACTTCATCCTGTTTATACTGGCTCTTTCCTTCCTTGGATCCCTCATCCTATTCCCTCTGCCTGGGTAGCTTTTCACCACTCAGGACTCCATTCCAACATCAGAGAGGACTCTTTTCAGATCCTATCTAAAGTCACCTTCCCTCATCAATCACTGGTCCCTCAAAGTTAGGTTTTTCCACAATACTCATCACTGAAATTATTTTATATTTGCATCACATAGGATGCCACTGGGACAGGGACTCTCCACAGTCCTGGCATGGAGAAGACTTTCTTTAAATTTTGGCAGAAGGAAGAAGGAAGGAAATGTGCATAGAACAGAGAAAGCATCTTACACAGTTCTGAGAATAAAGTAAATCTTAGTTCCCCCAATCTTCTTGCATTATGGAAATCCCAGAGACATTTTTTTAGGAAAAACAGTTGGAAGGTATTCAGGTCCCATCACAACTAAGATTTACCAAAGAGTTAGGATATCTGATCTCGAGCCAAACTATGAGCCTTCCTCTTAAATAGCTGTGTGAACAAGGTTAGCCCTCTGGTCTTCCATCTCCCTACCTAAAGTTGCAGCATTTACTAAATTCCTAAGACACTTGCCACTTCTAACTATAAACCAAATAGGTTGGGAGCTTCCTGTGGCACATCAGGTTTTACCCCAAATCCACCTTGAAGCATGACTCCAAATTTTAGTGACTCTCAGAAATATATTCAGTTCTACTCTGCATTAGTAAGAAGTGCCTCTTTTACTGAATGTCTTGCGGAGATGGAAAATCTGGTAAATATTATAGTATATAGCATTCCCTCTAAAAAAAATAATCTTCTGGGTAATTTCTTTTCCCCTGTCCCTGTCTCAGCAGCCGTCCTTTGTCTGTCAGCCTATCTTACCACCATGCTCATCTCCATTCACTCCCCATTTCACTCTGTCCCCTCCCATGTGCCTGGCTCAGTAAACAGCAGACCCTCTTCTAAGGCAGCAGGGATTTTAAGTAGAATTTTTACCTTTCACAGTAGCATGTCCCTGTTACATAGTATTCTCAGAAAGGCTCAAGAAAGGTAACCAACAGTTTTAAAGCATCACTTCTGATGAGATCATTATGTGTGTGTTTCTTTTTTAAATGGACCCCAGCTCTCCATTTCTCTCTTCCCTTTTCATTCTTTACGTTTTTTTTAGTTTGGCTTAGAGACCAAAACTCTGGTGTTCTGCCTGATTTTGAACCTGTCCATGGTTCCCTGCATGGTAGCACTGTGTTTCAGGCTGGTTCTGTGCATCACTGTCTTGTGGAGTCGAGGCTCACAGAGGAGAGTGAAGGGCTTCACCTCCTCACACAGGAGGGAAATCTGTCTGTAAACTGAAAGCAAAGCTCAGAAGCTCTAAGTGACACCCTGCCCATCTTTAAGGAACTCCCAAGGCATTCAGGATTGAGGCAGGACAACCAGGGATGGGAGGCAGTCAATTCTGTGGAAGAAGAAAGACATGAGCAGTGCCACATGGGCACCTGAATACCCAGAGAGCATCTCCAAAAGGCTGAGAGCACTAAGAGTCAGAAACCAGTTGTAGTGTCTCCAAAAGCACTGGTGGAGCAGCCCCACCTATTTATTCATGGTTTCCTGAAAGTTTTGCAAGCAAATGAATGTGGATTCAGGCACAGCCCGCCTGGGCCATCATCCAGCACTACCACTCCACAGAGAATAATCATATTTTACTAATGTGGTCAATAAGCAACCACTGGGTGAGCTTTGCCTTTTTTGTAGTTCATTTGAAGTGCATTTAAAATACACACACACACCACTTCTCAAAAGGAGATCTGAGGAGGACCCAATGTTTCCCCTAAATATAAAAAAAAAACCAAGGATTTGGACATGAGAGTAACTTTGTTAAGATGAAGCACCAAGTTACATGGTGTGCTTCTCCATCCTTGCCAAGTTTTGTAAGTCACTTTGTTTGCATGTATCCATCTCTTTTCTTCTTTGTTGTTGTCTGTGTTCACAGAAGGGACTTCAGAGCACTTTGGCAGATATTCTGGGAAATCAAAATACCGAAGAATCCCCATCCTCACCGAACTGAGTAAGTTGTGTTTCAAGGACAGAATGCAAGGGAGAAATCTTTGTCATCCATAATTGATGTCCCAAGGTTCTTTTTAGAATCCACAGTCAAAGGACTGAGGAATCAGAATGGGGCCCAGAGAAACATTACTTTGGGCTTTTATCTAACTAGTGACATCATCAAGCAGAGCCTGTTATATCTGAGTGTCATGGTGCAGGAATAACACCTGCCTTCTCCTCTTGTTCAGTTATCAGGAAAGTGAGACCAGGAACTGGTTCATTCTTGTTTGGAGGAAATCTCCAGCGGGGGGTGGGGGGTGAGGCATGAGTTTGAGGTTGGCTAGGAAGGATCTCCCTATACTCACCTACCTACCCATTGTGGGACATTATATCAGGCAGCTTCCTTTCCTGTAGTGATACCAGGACTGGGATTAGGGTGACACAAATGAGGCATGCAGGATGCAGATGTTAAGGAGGCACCCACTCCTGGGGTCCTTAAATTTTGAGTCTTAGTTGTCTCCCTTGTGTCATCTTAATCCTGCCCCTGAGTGGTGCTCTTCTAAAATGGAAATACTCCATGCAGAAATACCAGAATAAGCTGTTATCTCTCACCAACACCTTATGGAAAATGCACATATATGAGACTTTCCTAGTGAGGAGCTCTGGGAGTAGAAAGAAGGGTGGGAAAGGCAGGGAAGGTGCCTGTGTGCATTTGGGGATATGTCTGGGAGATAAGAGGGACACACTGGGATTTAATACTGACAATAATTGATGAAAAAAGGGGAAGACATGAAAGAGGGGAATGTTGTCTTTAACACAGATTAGAACCTAAAGTTGTTAGCCACAGTTTTTTTTTTTATGTTATGTTAATCACCATACATTACATCATAGTTTTTTGATGTAGTGTTCCATGATTCATTGTTTGCATATAACACCCAGTGCTCCATTCAGTACATGCCCTCTTTAATACCCATCACCAGGCTAACCCACCCCGTCCACCCCCCTCCCCTCTAGAACCCTCAGTTTGTTTCTCAGAGTCCATAGCCTCTCATGGTTCATCTACCCCTCCGATTTCCCCTCCTTCATTTTTCCCTTCCTGCTATCTTCTTCTTCTTTTTTTTTTTTTTAACATATAACATGTAATGTATTAATTGTTTCAGAGGTACAGGTCTGTGATTCAACAGTCTTACACAGTTCACAGCGCTCACCATAGCACATACCCTCCCCAATGTCTATTGCCCAGCCACCCCCTCCCTCCCATCCCCCACCACTCCAGCAACCCTCAGTTTGTTTCCTGAGATTAAGAATTCCTCATATGTGACATCATATGATACATGTCTTTCTCTGATTGACATATTTCGCTCAGCATAATACCCTCCAGTTCCATCCACGTCTTTGCAAATGGCAAGATTTCATTCCTTTTATGGCTGCATACTATTCCATTGTATATATATACCACATCTTCTTTATCCATTCATCTGTCGATGGACATCTTGGCTTTCCATAGTTTGGCTATGGTGGACATTGCTGCTATAAACATCGGGGTGCACGTACCCTTTTGGATCCCTACATTTGTATCTTTGAGATAAATACCCAGTAGTGCAATTGCTGGATTGTATGGTAGCTCTATTTTCAACTTTTTGAGGAACCTCCATACAGTTTTCCAGAGTGGCTGCACCAGCTTGCATTCCCACCAATAGTGTAGGAGGGTTCCCCTTCCTCCGCATCCCCGCCAACATCTGTCATTTCCTGACTTGTTAATTTTAGCCATTCTGACTGGTGTGAGGTGGTATCTCATTGAGGTTTTGATTTGGATTTCCCTGATGCTGAGTTATGTGGAGCACTTTTTCATATGTCTGTTGGCCATTTGGATGTCTTCTTTGGAAAAATGTCTGTTCATGTCTTCTGCCCATTTCTTGATTGGATCATTTGTTCTTTGGGTGTTGAGTTTAAAAAGTTCTTTATAAATTTTGGATACTAGCCATTTATCTGATATGTCATTTGCAAATATCTTCTCCCATTCTGTTGGTTGTCTTTTGGTTTTGTTGACTGTTTCTTTTGCTGTGCAAAAGCTATTTATCTTGATGAAGTCCCGATAGTTCATTTTTGCCCTTGCTTTCCTTGCCTTTGGCGATGTTTCTAGGAAGAAGTTGCTGTGGCTGAGGTCAAAGAGGTTGCTGCCTGTGTTCTCCTTTAGGATGTTGATGGGCTCCTGTCTCACATTGAGGTCTTTCAACCATTTGGAGTCTATTTTTGTGTGTGGTGTAAGGAAATGGTCCAGTTTCATTCTTCTGCATGTGGCTGGCCAATTTTCCCAACACCATTTGTTGAAGAGACTATCTTTTTGCCATTGGACATTCTTTCCTGCTTTGTCAAAGATTAGTTGACCATAGAGTCAGTAGACCATAGCATCTATTTCTGGGCTCTCTATTCTGTTCCATTGTTCTATGTGTCTATTTTTGTGCCAGTACCATTCTGTCTTAATGATTACAACTTTGTAATAGAGCTTGAAGTCCGGAATTGTGATGCCACCAGATTTGCTTTTCTTTTTCAACATTCCTCTGGCTATTTGGGGTCTTTTCTGGAGCCATACAAATTTTAGGATTATTTGTTCCATTTCATTGAAAAAACTTAATGGTATTTTGATAGGGACTGCAATAAATGTGTAGATTGCTCTAGGTAGCATTGACATCTTCACAATATTTGTTCTTCCAATCCATGAGCATGGAATGTTTTTCCATTTCTTTGTGTCTCCCTCAATTTCTTTCATGAGTATTTTATAGTTTTCTGAGTACAGATTCTTTGCCTCTTTGGTTAGATTTATTCCTAGATATCTTAAGGTTTTGGGTGCAATTGTAAATGGGATCTACTTCTTAATTTCTCTTTCTTCTGTCTTGTTGGTGTATAGGAATGCCACTGACTTCTGTGCATTGATTTTATATCCTGCCACTTGACTGAATTCCTGTATGAGTTCTAGAAGTTTTGGGGTGGAGTCTTTTGGGTTTTCCACATAAAGTATCATATCATCTGCAAAGAGTGAGAGTTTCACTTCTTCTTTGCCGATTTGGATGCCTTTGATTTCTTTTTGTTGTCTGATTGCCGTGGCTAGGACTTCTAGTACTATGTTGAATAGCAGTGGTGATAGTGGACATCCCTGCCGTGTTCCTGACCTTAGGGGGAAAGCTCTCAGTTTTTCCCCATTGAGAATGATATTCTCTGTGGGTTTTCATAGATGGCTTTTATGATCTTGAGGTATGTACCCTCTATCCCTATACTCTGAAGAGTTTTGATCAAGAAAGGATGCTGTACTTTGTCAAATGCTTTTTCTGCATCTATTGAGAGGATCATATGGTTCTGTTCTTTCTTTTATTAATGTATTGTATCACATTGATTGATTTGCAGATGTTGAACCAACCTTGCAGCCCAGGGATAAATCCCACTTGGTAGTGGTGAATAATCCTTTTAATGTACTGTTGGATCCTATTGGCTAGTATTTTGGTGAGAATTTTTGCATCCAGGTTCATCAAGGATATTGGCCTGTAATTCGCCTTTTTGATGGGGTCTTTGTCTGGTTTTGGGATAAAGGTAATGCTGGCCACATAAAATGAGTTTGGAAGTATTCGTTCCATTTCCACTTTTTGGAACAGTTTCAGAAGAATAGGTATTAATTCTTCTTGAAATATTTGGTAGAATTCCCCTGGGAAGCCGGCTGGCCCTGTGCTTTTGTTTGTTGGGAGATTTTTGATGACTGCTTCCATTTCTTTAGTGGTTATAGGTCTGTTCAGGTTTTCTATTTCTTCGTGGTTCAGTTTTGGTAGTTGATACATCTCTAGGAATGCATCCATTTCTTCCAGATTGTCTAATTTGCTGGCATATAGTTGCTCATAATATGTTCTTATAATTGTTTGTATTTCTTTGGTGTTGGCCACTTGTTGGGTCCCTGCTGGAAGAGCAGTGGCCCGACTGTGCCGCGGATCATGGTTTATGGCAACCCTGAGCTGAGAGCCCACTCCTTGGCTCTGTCTCTGCAGCCGGCTTCCCTGCTCCAATACCTGGAAGCTCTGCCGCACTCAGGCACCCCCAGTCTTTTTGTGACCCTGAGGGTCCTGAGACCACACTGTCCCAGCGAGGGTTCCACCCCCCCACTTAGCCACTGGAGCGACGTCCCTCAGTGTAGCCAACTTCTAAAAGTTCTGATTTTGTGCTCCACGGCTCTATCACTTGCCAGTAGTGGCTGATGGAGGCCCCTCCCCCGCCATCTATCTTCCCAAATATTGCCTCAGATTCACTTCTCCGCATGTCCTACCTTCCAGAAGGTGGTCGCTTTTCTGTTCAGAGAGTTGTTACTATTCTTTTCTTCGATCTCCTGTTGAGTTCATATGTGTTCAGAATAGGTTGATCCCTATCTAGCTGAATTCCCGGGACCAGACGAAATTTAGGTCTCCTACTCCTCCACCATCTTGCTCCTCCCCCACAGCCACAGTTTTTATTTGTATTTTATTTTATTTTATTTTTATTTTTCTATCCTTTTGAACCATGTTTAACCCAAGGTGTATATACATTGAGGACATTGATTAGAAGACTGTGATGTAAGTTGGAGTGGTCAGGAGGAGCCAGCCAGCTTCTCACTGATCCCAAAGTACATCTGGTCACTCTCCAGGGACTCAGAGCTTGCTTCAACTAAAGACTTGCTGGCACCAGGCAGCCCTTGTTAAATTAGTCTAACAAAGCACCTGTCAGCTCACTCAGTTTTTGTTCTTTGGCTGGCTGGAAAGGGTCACGATGACATGAGAGTTGCAAGTCTGACTGCCAGCACTTTGGTACAGAATGTACCATAGCATGCAGGAAAATGTCTAGCAAAGTAGAGGCCAATAGTTTAAAATGACACAGGAATATTTGGACAAGGGCTCCTGGGGTATGTGAGTGTGTCGAGGGTTGGCAATGCAAGGAGAAAAAAATACATGTGCATAAAAAATGTGGGTTGATATTATCATGCATTGCTCACCTTTTATAAAGACAAGGAATAATTTAAAGAATTAAAGAACAATCCAATCTTAGTTAGGAATGTATTCTGCAGGTAGATTTGATTTGATCTGTAATATGACTGTCAAGAACTGTGAAAGATGTAAGTAAGACCTTATGTTACTTGCAAACCAACAAGGTAACCTGCCACAGTTTCATGGACACTGGCAGAAGACACAAGACCACTGGGTCAAAGATAAAGAACAGTTTATCACTCAAAGCAATGGCCATAGCCAAAGTATCATCAGTTTTGTGCTGCTTGCCCAAGGCCTTGTTCCCACAGGGTGACATGAAAAGGGCCAAATGATACCTGTACCCACCATGAATTGCTTTATAGAAGAACCCCAGGCTTCAAGAACCAGAATCTTTTATAATGGGCAGTAAGCATGATTCCCTTTGCTCTGGTGGGAGATATTATCTTTATCTTCCAATGCTATTTTCTACTTAAACATTTTTGAAACAATAGTCTTGGAACAAAGGCAGTCAGTGCTTCTGTTTGTATTCCCAACAATGACCAGTTGCATTCCCTTCAGATGCTTCCTCCAGGGATCTGAGTTGCAGCCTGGGGCAAATAGAGACATGCTAATGGTTACTTTGGCTACTGCTACATGAGCCCCAGTTAGGAGGATTCTCTAATCCCTGCTACTCGGAGTGTAGTCCATGAATCAGCAGCATCTGGAAGCTTGTTGGACACCTAGAATCCCATTCTCACCCCTAGACCCAATGAATCAGAATCTGTAACAATCTGTAACATCTGTAACAAGATGCCCAGGAGATTCATATGCACATTAAATTTTTGAGAGTTACTACTTTAACTCATTCTGGACCTAGATAACTCTAAAAACCCAAATAAATACTAGGGTATCTATGGCATAGTATTATGAAAAATGTCTGTAACTGGGGTGATCATGTGTTCCTATTTATGCCTGTTTTCCCCATGCAGTTATTGGGAGTATCCCCTTTTACTTACAAAAGTGTCCTGGTTTGAAAGATAAATTATATAAAGGTGACACTGGGGACACTTGTTTGGAGGACCTGGGCCTGGGGTGCAAGGATATACCCTTGATGATGAAGGTACCCAAGAAGGATACATGTGTTTAGGGGAGGAAGATGAAGAAAGAAAGAAAGAAAGAAAGAAAGAAAGAAAGAAAGAAAGAAAG